>NC_092732.1:17956333-18303277 GCF_047496885.1 Scyliorhinus torazame
CCCTTACTGTTGGGTAGAGGTGTTGACTTTGGGTAGGGTGCTCTTTCCAAGAGCCGGTGCAGACTCAATGGGCAGAATGGCCTCCTTCTGCACTGTAAATGCAATGATAATCTATGATTAATCTCGGACAAGGGTTCGGCGCAGCATCGTGGGCCGAAGGGCCTGTTCTGTGCTGTATTTTTCTATGTTCTATGTTCTAAGGACAAGAGTTGTCCTCAGGTGAAGTTGCTTGACTGGGTGTAAGCTAATTACAACAGCATTAGACAGGATCTGGAGAATGCTGATTGTGACATGCTATTTGAGGGAAAATCAACAGCGAGGTTTTCAAATGTCAGTTGATTAGAATACAAGACCGGCACGTACCTGTGAAGACGAAATATAAGTGTGGCAGGTATAGTGAACCCTGGATAACGACGTATATTAAGAAACTTGTCAAAGGCGAAAAGGAAGCACTCGTATGGTCTCAAGGCTTTGGTCAGATGAAGCCCTTGAAGAATATAATAAACTAGGAAGGAACTTAACATAAGAACTTGGAGCAGGAGTAGGCCATGCCATCTGGCCCGTCGAGCCTGCTCCGCCGTTCAATGAGGTCATGGATGATCTTTTCGGGACTCAGCTCCACTTTCCGGCCGGAACACCATAACCCTTAATACCTTTATTTTTCAAAAAACTATCTATCTTTATCTTAAACACATTTAATGAAGGGGCTTCAACTGCTTCACTGGGCAAGGAATTCCATAGATTCACAACCCTTTGGATGAAGAAGTTCCTCCTAAACTCAGTCTTTAACCCAGGGGCTGGTTTAGCACACTGGGCTAAATCGCTGGCTTTTAAAGCAAACCAAGGCAGGCTCGCAGCACGGTACGATTCCCGTACCAGGCGCCGGAATGCGGCGACTAGGGGCTTTTCACAGTATCTTCATTTTAAGCCTACTTGTGACAATAAGCGATTTTCATTTCATTCATTTCATGAATCTACTTCCCCTTATTTCTGCTTTCACCCGCCAATGGAAACAACCTGCCCGCATCTATCCTATCTATTCCCTTCATAATTTTATATGTTTCCATAAGATTCCCCCTCATCCTTCTAAATTCCAACGAGTGCAGTCCCTGTCTACTCAACCTCTCCTCGTAATCCAACCCCTTCAGCTCTGGGATTAACCTAGTGAATCTCCTCTGCACACCCTCCAGCGCCAGTACGTCCTTTCTCAGGTAAGGAGACCAAAACTGAACACAATACTCCAGGTGTGGCCTCACTAACACCTTATACAATTGCAGCATAACCTCCCTAGTCTTAAACTCCATCCCTCTAGCAATGAAGGACAAAATTCCATTTGCCTACTTAATCACCTGTTGCACCTGTAAACCAACTTTTTGCGTCTCGTGCGCTAGCACACTCGGGTCTCTCTGCACAGCAGCATGTTTTAATATTTTATCATTTAAATAATAATCCCTTTTGCTATTATACCTACCAAAATGGATAACCTCACATTTGTCAACATTATATTCCATCTGTCAGACACTAAACCATTCACTTAACCTATCCAAATCCCTCTGCAGACGTCCAGTATCCTCCGCACTTTTTGCTTTACAACTCATCTTAGTGTCGTCTGCAAACTTGGACATATGGCCCTTGGTCCCCAACTCCAAATTATCTATGTAAATTGTGTACAATTGTGGGCCCAACACTGATCCCTGAGGGACTCCTCTAGCTACAGATTGCCAACCAGAGAAACACCCATTAATCCCCACTCTTTGCTTTCTATTAATTAACCAATCCTCTATCCATGCTACTACTTTACCTTTAATGCGATGCATCTTTCTCTTACGCAGCAAACTTTTGTGTGGCACCTTGTCAAATACTTTCTGGAAATCCAGATATAGCACATCCATTGAGTCCCCGTTATCTACCGCACTGGCAATGTCCCCACGAAATTCCACTAAATTAGTTAGGCACGACCTGCTCTTTATCAACCCATGCTGCGTCTGCCCAACGGGTCATTTTCCAGCCAGATGCCTCGCTATTCCTTCATTGATGATAGATTCCAGCATAATCCCGACTAACGAAGTTAAGCTCACTGGCCTATAATTACCGCATTTTGCCTAATTCCTTTTTTAAAAACAGTGGTGTCACGTTTGCTAATTTCCTATCCGCCGAGACCACCCCAGAGTCTAGTGAATTTTGGTAAATTATCACTAGTATATTTACAATTTCCCTAGCTATCTCTTTTAGCACTCTGGGATGATTTCATCAGGGCCACGATACTTGTCTACCTTTAGCCCCATTAGCTTGCCCATCACTACCTCCTTAGTGATAACAATCATGTTACGATCCTCTTCTGTCATAGCCTTATTGCTATCAGTCACTGGCATGTTATTTGTGTCTTCCACTGTGAAGACCGACCCAAAAAACCTGTTCAGTTCCTCAGCCATTTCTTCATCTCCCATTATTAAATCTCCCTTCTCATCCTCGAAAAGACTAATAGTTACAATAGTCACTCTTTTTTGTTTTATATATTGGTAGAAACCTTTACTATTTGTATTTATATACTGAGCAAGTTTACTCTAATCATATATCTTACTCTTCTTTATAGCTTTTTTAGTAGCTTTCTGTTACCCCCGAAAGATTCCCCAGTCCTCGAGTCTCCCACTAATTTTTGCCACTTTATGTGCTTATTTCTTCAATTTGATACTCTCCCTTATTTCCTTAGATATCCACGGTCGATTTTCCCTCTTTCTACCGCCCTTCCGTTTTGTTGGTATAAACCTTTGCTGAGCACTGTGAAAAATCGCTTGGAAGGTTCTCCACTGTACCTCAACTGTTACACCATAACGTCTTTGCTCCCAGTCTACATCAGCTAGTTCTTCTCTCATTCCATTGTAATCTCCTTTGATTAACACAAAACACTAGTGTTTGATTTGACCTTCTCACCCTCCATCTGTATTTTAAATTCCACCATATTGTGATCGCTCCTTCCGAGAGGATCCCCAACTATGAGATCATTAATTAATCCTGTCTCACTACACGGGACCAGATCTACGACCGCTTGTTCCCTCGTAGGTTCCATTACACACTGTTCTAGGAAACTATCGCGGATACATTCGATAAATTCCTCCTCATGGCTGGACCGACCTGGTTAAACCAATCGACATGTAGGTTAAAAGCCCCCACGATAACTGCTGTACCATTTCTACATGCATCAGTTATTTCTTTGTTTATTGCCTGCCCCACCATAATGTTACTATTTGGTGGACTAAAGACTACTCCTATCATGACTTTTTCGCCTTGCTATTCCTGATTTCCAACCAAATGGATTCAACCTCATCGTCCATAGCACCTATGTCATCCCTTACTATTGCCCGGATGTCATCCTTAAAGAACAGAGCTACAGCACCTCCCTTACCATCCACTCTGTCCTTCCGAATAGTTTGATACCCTCGGATATGTAACTCGCAGTCGTGACCATCAGAAAACCATGTTTCAGTAACGGCCACTAAATCATAGGCATTCACGATGATTTGCGCCATCAACTCATTTACCTAATTCCGATTACTTCGAGCATTCAGGTAAAGTGCACTTATGTTGGCTTTTATAACTCTGTTTTGAATCTTAACAACTTAATCTGTAACCTCTGCTAAGTTATATTTCCTTGTAACATTTCTCCTAATTTTTCTTGTCGTTGAACCCATATCTTCATGTAAGAACCTGCTGCGTCGCTTATCATTTTGTTTTTACTTCCCGTTTTATTCCTTTTAGTATTACTGGTGCTATTCACTGTGCTCCCCTCAGTCACTTGTACTGTCGCACTTTTTGAATTTTCACTATGGCTTCTCTGCCTCCACTTTCCCGCTTTTGTTTCTGTACCTGTTTTACCACTTTCCGACTTCCTGCATCGGTTCCCATCCCCCTGCCACATTAGTTTGAAACCTCCTCAACAGCTCTAGCAAACATCCCCCCAGCTGCAGCCCGTCCGGTTTGTACTGGTCCCACCTCCCCCTGCACCGATCCCAATGCCCCAGGAATATGAATCCCTCCCTCTTGCACCGTATATCGAGCCATGCATTCATCCTATCTATCCTGGCATTTCTACTCTGACTAGCCCGTGGCATTGGTAGTAATCCTGAGATTACTACCTTTGAGGTCCTACGTTTTAGTTAAACTCCTAACTCCCTGAATTCAGCTTGTAGGACCTCGTCCCGTTTTTTAACCATATTGTTGGTGCCTACGCGCAACACGACAGCTGGCTGTTCACCCCCCCCCCCCCCCCCCCCAGAATGTCCTGCAAGAGCTCCGGGACATCCTTGACCCTTGCACGAGGGAGGCAACATACCATCCTGGAATCTCGACTGCGTCCGTAGAACCGCCTGTCTATTTCCCTTTTAATTGAGTCCCCAATCACTATAGCCCTGCCATTCTTCTTCCTGCCCTGCTGCGCAGCAGAGCCAGCCACTGTGACATGAAACTGGCTGCTGCTGCCTTTTCCTGGTGAGCCACCTCCCTCAACAATACCCAAAGCGGTATATCTGTTTTCCAGGGAGATGACCGCAGGGGACACCTGCACTGCCTTCCTACTCTTGCTCTGACTTTTGGTCACCCATTTTCTATCTCCCTCAGTAACTTTCACCTGCGGTGTGACCAACTCGCTAAACGTGCTATCCACGACGTCCTCAGCATCGTGGATGCTCCAAAGTGAGTCCAGCTGCAGCTCCCGAGCCGTCAAGCTGTCTAACAGGAGCTGGAACTGGACACACTTCTTGACCGTGAAGGAGCCAGGGACAGTGGACGTGTCCGTGAGCTCCCATATCGCACACGAGTAGCATGACACGGTTCTGGGATCTCCTGCCATGTCTTAAACCTTAGGTTAACTTATACAACTACAATTCCAAAAAACGAAATAAAGAATAAATAATAAATTAGACAATGAAAAGTAAAACTACTTACCAGTCATTTACCAGGTTTAAAAAGCACCTCCTTCCCACCCAGCTTCGAATTCTCACCGAGCTTCAAATTCCCATACACAGTCTTTGCTATCTCACTCTGGCTGTGTCTTCTCTGTCTCACTGGGAGAACTCACTGGGAGTGAGTTACAAGTTGCTCTTTTAAATTGGCCTGAGTTGACCCCCCCCCCCCCCCCACCCCACCTGCTTTTAGATCAAAGTAGATTAAGGTGACTGACACTTAACTGCCAATCAGTTATGTGAGTGGGTGGGGCAGCCCTTGTTAACCTTCACTGCACAATTCCAGATTAATTTAAACTCCTGAAAGTTAAGAAGGAACAGTCTTACCGATTGGATTCAATTCCCACCAAGCTTCAAATTCCCAAACTCACTCTTTGCTGTCTCATTCTGGCTTTGTCTTCTCTGGCTCACTGGGAGAACTCGAAGTTCGGAAGGCTAAAAGGGGTCATGAAATGTCGTTGGCAAACAGAATTAAGGAAATTCCTAAGGCCTATTATACATATGCAAAGAACAAGAGGGTAGCCAGAGAAATGATTGGTCCATTCCAGCATACTTAAGGGAATGTATGTATTGAACTAGGGGAAATGGACGGCATACTAAATAAATATTTTGCCTGAGTATTCACCAAAGATAAGGACTTGATGGACGAGGAGTATAGGGTGGAGTGTGTAGATATTCTGAGTCATTTTGAAATTAATAAAGAGGAGGTGTTGGACATTTTAAAAAGCAATATAGTAAATCATCCTCAGGGTTTGGTGGGATCTTCCCCAGAATGCTGAGGGAAGCAAGGGAGGAAATTGCTGGGGTCTTGACAGTAATCTTTGTACCCTAATTGGCTACAGGTGAAGTTATAGGGGACTCGAGAGTACCAATGTTGTTCCATTGTTTCAGAAGGGCACCAGGGATAATCAAGAAATTCTAGGCTGGTGAGTCGTACGTCAGTGGTAGATAAATTATCGGAAAATATTATTAGAGACCGGATTTACTCACATTTGAAAACAAATGGGCTTATTAATGCTGGACAACATGGTTTTGTGAAAGGGAGGTCGTGCCTCACTAATTTAATCGTTTTTCGAGGATGTAGTAAGGATCATAGATGAGGGAAAGGCTGCATAAATGGACTTCAGTAAAGACTTTGCCATGGTACCTCATGGTAGACCGGTACAAAAGATGAAGTAACGTAGGTTCAAAGGAGAGCTGGCAATTTGGAGACAGAACTGGTCTGGGCAAGGAACACAGAGTGTAGCAGTAGAATAGTGCTTTTCTGAATGGAAAGCTGTGACTAACGGCGTTCCACAGGGATACCTTCTGGGATCTTTGTTCTCTGTACTGTATATGAATGATTTTGAAGAAAATGTAGATGGTGTGATTAGTAAGTTCGCAGACAGCACAAAACTTGGTGGAGACGCGGATAGTGAAGGGGATTGTCAGAGGATCCAGCAAGACATAAACTGCTTGGAGACTGGGGCAGAGAAATAGCAGATGGAGTTTAATCCGGACAAGTGTAAGGTAATGCACTTTGGAAGGTCAAACGCATGCAGAAATTAAGCTAGAACTCTGCGAGTATCGACAGGCAGAGAGATCTGGGCATGCATGACAACCGATCACAGAAAGAGTCAACACATGTAGATAAGGTCGTCAAGAATTGAGATGGTAATCTGGCCTTCATCGGTCTTGGCACTGAATATAAAAATTGGCAAGACAGGTTGAAGGTGTACATAACCTTCGTAAGGCCTCACTTTAAATACTGAGTATATTTCTGGTCGCCTCACTACCAGAAGGATGAGGAGGCTTTGGAAAAGGCACAGAAGCGGTTTACTGGGATACCTTCTGTTATGGGGGGAATTAGTTCTGAGGAGAGGTTAGATACACTCGAACTCCGGGAGAAATTTAACTCTTCGTGGGTTGATAAGTATTGTGATGGGTAAGTAAAATCCTTCTTTCTTCCACTTATTCATTATTTGATAATATATCTGTAATCAGTTAAGGTAAAGTGTAAAAAATGGCATGAGATCCCAGCCCCGTGTTATGCTCCTCGTGCTCAATGTAAAAGTTCAGGGACGCGGTCGATGCCCCTTACTCCTTCAAGTGCGCGAAGTGTGTCCAGCTGCAGCTAGCTCATGTTAGACCGTATGACGGCTCTGGAGCTGCGGATGGACTCACTTTGAAGTTTCGGCGATGCTGAGGAGGTCGTGGATAGCACGTTCAGTGAGTTGGTCACATCGCAGATTAGGGTTGGTGAGGGAGACAGGGATTGGGTGACCATAGGGCAGAGAAAGAGCAGGAAGGCAGTACAGGTGTCCCCTGCGGTCATCTCCCCCCAAACCAGGAATACAGTTTTGGATACTGTTGGGGGAGATGACTCACCAGGGGAAGGCAGCAGTAGTCAGGCTCATGGCACCGTGGCTGGGTCTTCAGTACAGAATGGCGGGAAAAAGACCGGCAGGGCTATAGTCATAGGGGATTCAATCGTAAGGGGTGGGCAGGCGTTTTTGTGGTCGAAAACGAGACTCCCGAATGGTATGTTGCCTCCCGGTCACGGGTCAGGGATGTGTCAGATCGGCTGCAGGACATACTGAAGGGGGAGGGTGAACAGCCAGTTGTCGTGGTGCGTATAGATATAGGTAAAAAACGTGATGAGGTCCTACAATCAGAATTTAGGGAGTTAGAAGATAAGTTAAAATTAGGACCTTAAAGGTAGCGATCTCAGGATTGCTACCAGTGCCACGAGACAGTCAGAGTAGAAATTGAAGAATAGTCAGAATGAATACGTGGCTTGAGAGATGGTGCAGGAGGGAGGGGTTCAGATATTTGGGACATTGGAACCGGTTCTGGTGGCCGTGGACCATTACAAATCGGATGGTCTACACCTGGGCAGGACTGGAACCAATGTTCGAGGGGGTGCTTTTGCTAACACTGTTGAGGAGGTTTTAAACTAATGTGGCAGGGTGATGGGAACCAGATTAGGAGGTCAGAGGTCAGTAAAGATGTAGCAACTAAAGCCAGCAAGGTACTAGATAATAAACTCAATGTTACTAAAGCGAAGAGTAGACAGGGAAGAGATGATGAACGCAAAGGGACAGGTGAGGTGCATTTGTTTCAATGCGAGAAGTGTAGCAGGTAAGGGAGCTGAACTTAGGGCTTGGATTAGTAGCTGGGAATATGTTGTTATTGGTATTACGGAGACTTGGTTGAGGGAAGGCAAGGCTGGCAACTAAATATCCCAGGGTATAGATGCTTCCGGAGGGATAGAGAGGGAGGTAAAAGGGGTGGAGGAGTTGCATTCCTGGTCAGAGATGATGACACAGCTATGATTAAGGTGGGCACGATGTAGGATTCGAGCACTGAGGAAATATGGGTAGAGCTAAGAAATATGAAGGGTGCACTAGCATTGTTGGGACTTTACTACAGGCCTCCCAAAAGCGAGCGTGGAGGAACAAATATGTAGACAGATTGTAGAAAAACGTAAGAGCAATAGGGTGGTCGTGATGGGAGATTTTAACTTTCCCAACATTGAATGGGACTCATGTAGTGCTGGAGGCATAGATGGAGCAGAATTTGTAAGAGGCATCCAGGAGAGTTTATTAGAGTAGTATGTAAATAGTCCAACTCGGGATTGGGGAATGATCCCGGCCAGGTGGTTAAAGCTTCAGTAGGTGATTAATTTGGGAATAGCAATCACAATTCCGTAAGTTTTAGAAGACTCATGGACAAAGACGAGAGTGGTCCTAAAGGAAGAGTGATAAATTGGGGAAAGGCCAAGTGTAACAAAATTCGGCAGGAGCTAGGGTATGTGGATTGGAGCAGCTGTTTCAGGGTAAATCCATATTTGAAATGTGGGAATCTTTTAAGGAAAGGTTGATTAGAGTGCAGGACAGACATGTCCCCGTGAAAATGAGGGACAGAAAAGGCAAGATTAGGGAACTATGGATGACGGGTGGAATTGTGAGACGAGCTAAGATGAAAAGGGTAGCATACATAAGATCTAGGCGACTTTAATCTGATGACGCTTTGGAGGAATATCGGGAAAGTAGGACAAATCTCTAACGTGCAATAAAGAGGGCTAAAAGGGGTCATGAAATATATTTGGCTAACAGGGTTAAGGAAAATCCCAAAGCTTTTTATTCGTATATGAAGAGCAAGAGGGTAACTAGAGAAAGGATTGGCCCACTGAAAGACAAAAGAGGGAATTTATGCGTTGTTTCAGAGGAAATGGGTGAGATTCTTAATGAGTACTTTGCATCGGTATTCACCAAGGAGAGGCAGATGACGGATGTTGACGCTAAGAATGGTTGTTTAAATACTCTAGGTCAAATCGGCATAAGAAAGGGGAAAGTTGTGGTTATTCTAAAAGGTATTAAGGTGGACAAGTCCCCAGGTCCTGACCGGATCTATCCCAAGTTACTGAGGGGAGCGAGGGAAGAAATAACGGGGGCCGAAACAGATATATTTGCCGCATCCTTGAGCACGGGTGAGGTCCCGCAGGACTGGTGAATTGCTAATGTTGTCTCTTTGTTTAAGAAGGGTAGCAGGGATAATCCAGGGAATTATAGGTCTGTGAGCTTGACGTCAGTGGTAGGCAAACTGTTGGAGAGGATACTGGGGGATAGGATGTGTTCACATTTGGAAGAAAAGAGACTTATCAGTGATCGGCAGCATGGTTTTGTGCAGGGAAGGTCATGTCTTAAAACCTAATAGTATTCTTTGAGGAAGTGACAACGTTAATTGATGAGGGAAGGGCTGTAGATGTCACATACATGGACTTCAGTAAGGTGGTTGATAACGTTTCCCATGGCAGATTGATGGAAAAAGTGAAGTCGTATGGCTCAGACCACTGTTGTTTGTGATATACATAAATGATCTGGAAGAAGGTATCGGTGGTCTGATTAGCAAGTTTGCAGATGATACTAAGATTGGTGGAGTTACAGATAGCGAGGAGGACTGTCAGAGAATACAGCAAAATATAAATAGATTGGAGAGTTGGGCAGAGAAATGGCAGATGGAGTTCAATTTTAGGCAAATGCGAGGTGATGCATTTTGGAAGATCTAATTCAAGAGCGGACTATACGGTCAATGGAAGAGTCCTGGGGAAAACTAATGTACAGAAAGATCTGGGAATTCAGGTCCATTGTACCTTGAAGTTGGCACCGCAGGTCTATATAGTGGTCAAGAAGGCATACAGCATGATTGCCTTCATTGGACGGGGTATTGCGTACAAGACCCAAGTCGTGGTCCACATTGGCACTAACGACATAGGTAGGAAAGGGGACAAGGATGTCAGGCAGGCTTTCAGGGAGCTAGGATGGAAGCTCAGAACGAGAACAAACAGAGTTGTTATCTCTGGGTTGTTGCCCGTGCCACGTGACAGTGAGATGAGGAATAGGGAGAGAGAGCATTTAAACACGTGGCTACAGGGATGGTGCAGGCGGGAGGGATTCAGATTTCTGGATAACTGGGGCTCTTTCTGGGGAAGGTGGGACCTCTACAGACAGGATGGTCTACATCTGAACCTGAGGGGCACAAATATCCTGGGGGGAGATTTGTTAGTGCTCTTTGGGGGGGGGGGGGGGGTTAAACTAATGCAGCAGGGGCATGGGAATCTGGATTGTAGTTTTAGGGTAAGGGAGAATGAGAGTATAGAGGTCAGGAGCACAGATTTGACGTCGCAGGAGGGGGCCAGTGTTCAGGTAGGTGGTTTGAAGTGTGTCTACTTCAATGCCAGGAGTATACGAAAAAAGGTAGGGGAACTGGCAGCATGGGTTGGTACCTGGGACTTCGATGTTGTGGCCATTTCGGAGACATGGATAGAGCAGGGACAGGAATGGATGTTGCAGGTTCCGGGGTTTAGGTGTTTTAGTAAGCTCAGAGAAGGAGGCAAAAGAGGGGGAGGTGTGGCGCTGCTAGTCAAGAGCAGTATTACGGTGGCGGAGAGGATGCTAGATGGGGACTCTTCTTCCGAGGTAGTATGGGCTGAAGTTAGAAACAGGAAAGGAGAGGTCACCCTGTTGGGAGTTTTTTATAGGCCTCCTAATAGTTCGAGGGATGTAGAGGAAAGGATGGCGAAGATGATTCTGGATATGAGCGAAAGTAACAGTGTAGTTATTATGGGAGACTTTAACTTTCCAAATATTGACTGGAAAATATATAGTTCGAGTACAATAGATGGGTCGTTTTCTGTACAGTGTGTGCAGGAGGGTTTCCTGAAACAATATGTTGACAGGCCAACAAGAGGCGAGGCCACGTTGGATTTGGTTTTGGGTAATGAACCAGGCCAGGTGTTGGATTTGGAGGTAGGAGAGCACTTTGGGGACAATGACCACACTTCGGTGACGTTTACGTTAATGATGGAAAGGGATAAGTATACACCGCAGGGTAAGAGTTATAGCTGGGGAAGGGCAATTATGATGCCATTAGACGTGACTTGGGGGGTTGATAAGGTGGAGAAGTAGGCTGCAAGTGTTGGGCACACTGGATAAGTGGGGCTTGTTCAAGGATCAGCTACTGCGTGTTCTTGATAAGTATGTACCGGTCAGACAGGGAGAAAGGCGTCGAGCGAGGGAACCGTGGTTTACCAAGGAAGTGGAATCTCTTGTTAAGAGGAAGAAGGAGGCCTATGTGAAGATGAAGTGTGGAGTTTCGGTTGGGGCGATGGATAGTTACAAGGTAGCGAGGAAGGATCTAAAGAGAGAGCTAAAACGAGCAAGGAGGGGACATGAGAAGTATTTGGCAGGAAGGATCAAGGAAAACCCAAAAGCTTTCTACAGGTATGTCAGGAATAAGCGAATGACTAGGGAAAGAGTAGGACCAGTCAAGGACAGGGATGGGAAATTGTGTGTGGAGTCTGAAGAGATTGGCGAGATACTAAATGAATATTTTTCGTCAGTATTCACTCAGGAAAAATATAATGTTGTGGAGGAGAATGCTGAGCCCCAGGCTAATAGAATAGATGGCATTGAGGTACGTAGGGAAGAGGTGTTGGCAATTCTGGACAGGCTGAAAATAGATAAGTCCCCGGGACCTGATGGGATTTATCCTAGGATTCTCTGGGAGGCCAGGGAAGAGATTGCTGGACCTTTGGCTTTGATTTTTATGTCATCATTGGCTACAGGAATAGTGCCAGAGGACTGGAGGACAGCAAATGTGGTCCCTTTGTTCAAAAAGGGGAGCAGAGACAACCCCGGCAACTATAGACCGGTGAGCCTCACGTCTGTAGTGGGTAAAGTCTTGGAGGGGATTATAAGAGACAAGATTTATAATCATCTAGATAGGAATAATATGATCAGGGATAGTCAGCATGGCTTTGTGAAGGGTAGGTCATGCCTCACAAACCTTATTGAGTTCTTTGAGAAGGTGACTGAACAGGTAGACGAGGGTAGAGCAGTTGATGTGGTGAATATGGATTTCAGCAAAGCGTTTGATAAGGTTCGCCACGGTAGGCTATTGCAAAAAAATACGGAGGCTGGGGATTGAGGGTGATTTAGAGATGTGGATCAGAAATTGGCTAGCTGAAAGAAGACAGAGGGTGGTAGTTGATGGGAAATGTTCAGAATGGAGTACAGTCACAAGTGGAGTACCACAAGGAACTGTTCTGGGGCCGTTGCTGTTTGTCATTTTTATCAATGACCGAGAGAAAGGCGCAGAAGGGTGGGTGAGTAAATTTGCAGTCGATACTAAAGTCGGTGGTGTTGTCGATATTGTGGAAGGATGTAGCAGGTTACAGAGGGATATAGATAAGCTGCAGAGCTGGGCTGAGAGGTGGCAAATGTAGTTTAATGTTGAGAAGTGTGAGGTGATTCACTTTGGAAGGAATAACAGGAATGCGGAATGTTTGGCTAATGGTAAAGTTCTTGAAAGTGTGGATGAGCAGAGGGATCTAGGTGTCCATGTACATAGATCCCTGAAAGTTGCCACCCAGGTTGATAGGGTTGTGAAGAAGGCCTATGGAGTGTTGGCCTTTATTGGTAGAGGGATTGAGTTCCGGAGTCGGGAGGTCATGTTGCAGCTGTACAGAACTCTGGTACGGCCGCATTTGGAGTATTGCGTACAGTTCTGGTCACCGCATTATAGGAAGGACGTGGAGGCTTTGGAGCGGGTGCAGAGTAGATTTATCAGGATGTTGCCTGGTATGGAGGGAAAATCTTATGAGGAAAGGCTGATGGACTTGAGGTTGTTTTCGTTGGAGAGAAGAAGGTTAAGAGGAGACTTAATAGAGGCATACAAAATGATCAGGGGGTTGGATAGGGTGGACAGTGAGAGCCTTCTCCCGCGGATGGATATGGCTGGCACGAGGGGACATAACTTTAAACTGAGGGGTAATAGATATAGGACAGAGGTCAGAGGTAGGTTCTTTACGCAAAGAGTAGTGAGGCCGTGGAATGCCCTACCTGCTACAGTAGTGAACTCGCCAACATTGAGGGCATTTAAAAGTTTATTGGATAAACATATGGATGATAATGGCATAGTGTAGGTTAGATGGCTTTTATTTCGGTGCAACATCGTGGGCTGAAGGGCCTGTACTGCGCTGTATTGTTCTATGTTCTATGTTCTAAGAGTCGGCAGGTCATGTTACAGTTGTATCGGACTTTGGTTAGGCCACATTTGGAATACTGCGTGCAGTTCTGGTCGCCACATTACAAGAAGGATGTGGATGCTTAAGAGAGGGTGCAGAGGAGGTTCACCAGGATGTTGCTTGGTATAGAGGTTGTTAGCTCTGAAGGAAGGTTGAGTAGATTAGGATTGTTTTCGTTGGAAAGACGGAGGTTGAAGGTGGACCTGATTGAGGTCTACAAAATTATGAGAGGTATGGTCAGGGTGGATAGCAACAAGCTTTTTCCAAGAGTGGGGGTGTCAATTACAAGGGGTCACGATTTCAAGGTGTGAGGGGGAATATTTAAGGGAGATGTGCGTGGAAAGTTTTTTACGCAGAGTGTGGTGGGTGCCTGAAACGCTTTGCCAGCGGAGGTGGTAGAGGCGGGTACAATAGCATAATTTAAGATGCATCTAGACAGGTATATGAACGGGCGGGGAACAGAGGGAAGTAGACCCTTGGAAAATAGGTGACAGGTTTAGATAAAAGATCTGGATCGGCGCAGGCTGGGAGGGCCGAAGGGCCTGTTCCTGTGCTGTAATTTTCTTTGTTCTTTTTTTGTTCTTCTCACTGGAACGGAGGTTGAGAGGCGACATGATAGAGGTGTACAAGAGGTGTACATAGACAGAGTGGATAGTCAGATGCTCTTGAGAGTCAAGTACTAGGTGACAGAGGTTTAACATGTGTGGGGAATAGTTTAGAACAGATGTGCGAGGCACATTTTTAACACAGAGGGAAATCAATGGAACGTGCTGCCTGGGGAGGTGGTGGGAGCAGGTTTGATAGTGGTATTTAAGGGACATCTAGACAAATACATGAATAGAGTGGGATTGGAATGGTACGGACTCCAAAAGTGCAGACGTTTTAGTTTCGTACCATGATCGACTCAGGCTTGGAGGGCCAGAGGGCCTGATCCTGTGCTGTATTGTTCAATGTTCTTTGAGGTGAAGCATTTGTAACAATTACCACGGAGTACTTTAAAATGTTAATCAGGTAGGTCAAATGTATTCCATTTGAAAAGTTAACTGAGTTACACTCTCCAAAGCTGATGACTGACTTGCTGCCATTTTCAGCGGGCGCGATCCCCTGGTCCGCCAGCCGCCTGTTTGTCGGCCGGGCTCCGGTCGCTGACGGCGGGATCCTACCTTTGAGTAGCTTATCTGAAACTATTCCACGCCTCCGTGAACCGACTGACGGGGGTGCACTGCCAGAGGAAAAATTGAAACATAACAACTGGGGAATTATGGCCTGCGCTTTCAGAGGTTTCATTTGGTTTTCTATCGATATTCCACTATTCCAACATTCTTAGGTTCTATTCTTTTGTTCACTTTTGTATATTTCTTGATCCGGAAATGCCAAGCTGGCATGACCCTGGATTACAAATGTAATTCATAAAACACAATCTGATCTCAAGTTTAGCTGGCGTTTCAAAGGTATCTGCTGCCTTCTTGATGGTAGTGGCTGTGGGTTTCGATGCTGCTGCTCATGGAACCTTGCCGAGTTACTGCAGTGCATCTTGTAGATGATTAATGCGGCTGCCACTGGTCGTCGCTGCTGGGGGGTTTCAATGTTTGTGGAAGGGCGAGCAAGGATGAGGGGCGACTTGATAGAGGTTTATAAGATGATCAGGGGAATAGATAGAGTAGACAGTCAGAAACTTTTTCCCCGGGTGGAACACACCATTACAAGGAGACATAAATTTAAGGTGAAAGGTGGAAGATATAGGAGGGATATCAGAGGTAGGTTCTTTACCCAGAGAGTAGTGGGGGCATGGAATGCACTGCCTGTGGAAGTAGTTGAGTCGGAAACATTAGGGACCTTCAAGCAGCTATTGGATAGGTACATGGATGACGGTAAAATGATATAGTGTAGATGTATTTGTTCTTAAGGGCAGCACGGTAGCATTGTGGATAGCGCAATTGCTTCACAGCTCCATGGTCCCAGTTCGATTCCGGCTTGGGTCATTGTCTGTGCGGAGTCTGCACGTCCTCCCCGTGTCTGCGTGGGTTTCCTCCGGGTGCTCCGGTTTCCTCCCACCGTCCAAAGATGTGCGGGTTAGGTGAATTGGCCAATGATAAATTGCCCTTAATGTCCAAATTGCCCTTGGTGTTGGGTGGAGGTGTTGAGTTTGGGTATGGTGCTCTTTCCAAGAGCCGGTGCCGACTCAAAGGGCCGAATAGCCTCCTTCTGCACTGTAAATTCAATGATAATCTATGATTAATCTAGGACAAAGGTTCGGCACAACATCGTGGGCCTGTTCTGTGCTGTATTTTCTATGTTATGTTCAATGAAGCAGGATTTTTTGTTTTTAATAATCTTTAGTATTGTCACAATTAGACTTGCATTAACACTACAATGAATTTACTGTGAAAATGCACTAGTCGCCAACTCCGGAGCCTGTTCGTGTACACAAAGGGAGAATTGAGAATGTACAATATACCTCACAGCACGTCTTTCGGGACTTGGGAGGAAACCGGAGCACCTGGAGGAAACTTCGTTCTTTAATCACACAATAAATTATCGATACACAGAAGCCCAATTTGTTTTTGTTTTCAGTAGCAGTGGAATTTCGATGAAGTGGACCCGATTGCGGCATTGTTCCTTCTCGCTCTGATACGTGATTTTGTGAAAAGTTGCGGCATGAATCTATTTGTTCGAGTAGGAGTTGTGTTCCTCACTGGGCCCTTCTGAGTGAGGCCAGGTGTTGTGGCTGTGTTGCTGCTGCAATCGTCCACCTCTGATATACTTTGGAATGTATGCCCGCAGGCAATATCACTCAAATGACTTCACCTGGGCGTTGACTGCTGTCTGCTTGTCGATTCCTGTGTGGAAATCACTTGCAGCATTCCACACATAATAGCGGTGAGTATTATTTACAATCAATTCATGGAGATTGCAGGTTGTCAGCGAGAGGGTTACAAATGTGAGATTTATATTGGGCACATGTTGTACTGTAATGCTGAATGTTCTCCACCTATGGGGGACTTTCTGCAAATCTTGATAATGTTATATCTAAACTGCTGATCCACTATTTAAATACTGAATAAGCATCGAGAGAAATATGAACACATCTAGTCGAAATGTATGTTTGTACTCAAATGCCATTCGGCGTCTCGTAATTTTAAACAATAAATAACATTTTGAACCGTAACCTATTTTAACACTCCCTCACTGATGAGGCATGTTTTAAACGGTGCATTTGGATGGGATGCACTGCAGATGGACATAGGTCTCGAATAACACTTCTCTTTTAGACTGCAATTAATGTGGGTGATCAATGTGATCCTGTAAGACACGTGAGCTCAGATTATTGCAGATGTGAAGGATATCTCCAGACTGCCCAATGTTCACTTCAGCTCGTCCTTGCTCTCTCTCTGTATCTCTCTCTCTGTATGTCTCTCTCTCGACAGCCCCCACTATTGCGATCCCTGTACTTTTTGCTCCCGTGATAACAAAATGCGTCATAAATGCATGTATTTCGCTTCTTCTTTTAGCAGTTTGACTGGCGGCCTCTTCATGACATAACACGTCAGTGTGGAGTGAGGTATTTCTCAAGCAGCTTTATTTTAATATGTTTTCGTAGTTGTTACTGCGTAGCTATTCTACCGCTGCTACCTGCATTTCACACATGGCAGAGGTGAGTATGCATCACCAATAATTAGGAACGACTAAATATTTCGCAATCTAATGTAATAATGCCGAATAATTTAAATAATTATTTATCTATCGGTGTTTATCTTCCCCTTCTCTGTTTAAAAATGACGTTTTTATTAACAAATTATGGATGGTCGGTTCTTACAGCTCTCCGCAATCGTTCAGAGTTTCGGTTTATCACAAATAAATCACATTTTGAAACGTGGTCTTTCTCCAAATCCTCACTCATTGTCTCGAGCATGTTGTCCTTTGAATAAAAACATGCAAAATTCTCCCCCAGTAAGAATTTAAGCTTTCTTATGAATTAGCAGGTTAAATGATAATTACAGCAGCTATTCTGATTCATTATGTTGAAGTTCTCGTTGTGAGTATACCTCTGCTTAGTGCCCAGTGAAGCTGTTGAGGCTATCTCGTTGAATGTTTTTAAGGTAAATATAGAAGGATTTTTGAACAGTGAAGGAATTAAGAGTTGTTGTGAGCGGGCGGGTAAGTGGACTTGATTCCACAAAACGATCGGCCATGATATTATTGAATGGCAGAGCAGGTTCGACGGGCCAGAAGGCTTACTCATGCTCCTGCATTGATACATAGATACATAGAACATACAGTGCAGAAGGAGGCCGTTCGGCCCATCAAATCTGCACTGACTCTCACTGACACCCTACCCCATAAACCAATAACCCCGTGTACCTTTTATGGACACCAAGGGCCATGTAGCTTGGCCAATCTACCTAACCTGCACGGCCTTGGACTGTGGGAGGAAACCGGAGCACCCGGAGGAAACCCACGCAGACACGGGGAGAA
Source organism: Scyliorhinus torazame (assembly GCF_047496885.1). Lineage (NCBI taxonomy): Eukaryota > Metazoa > Chordata > Chondrichthyes > Carcharhiniformes > Scyliorhinidae > Scyliorhinus > Scyliorhinus torazame. Next base: position 17,974,337 of record NC_092732.1, read on the forward strand.
CGTGCAGACTCCGCACAGACAGTGACGCAGCGGGGATTCGAACCTGAGACCCTGACGCTGTGAAGCTACAGTGCTAGCCACGTGTGCTACCGTGCTGCCCTATTTGTTGTGTTCTTATGTTCTTTTTTGTGACGCTGAAGGTATATTTGTGATTGGGTAAACTAGGTGATTGTGTAAGCGGCCATAAGAACGATACACACGAAAATCGTTCTGCCCACCACCTTCTGGCGGTACGAAAATGAAATGAAATGAAAATCGCTTATTGTCACAAGTAGGCTTCAAATGAAGTTACTGTGAAAGGCCCATAGTCGCCACATTCCGGCGCTTGTCCGGGGAGGCTGGTACGGGAATTGGACCGCGCTGCTGGCCTGCCTTGGTCTGTTTTCAAAGCCAGCTATTTAGCCCTGTATTAAACCAGCCCCTAAATGAAAATCGCTTATTGTCACAAGTAGGCTTCAAATGAAGTTACTGTGAAAAGCTCCTAGTCGCCACATTCCGGCGCCTGTTCGGGGAGACTGGTACGGGAATTGAACCGTGCTGCTAGCCTGCCTTGGTCTGCGTTCAAAGCCAGCGATTTAGCCCTGTGCTAAACCAACCCCTTTTCAATTGTATTCGAACATGCTTGCTATTTTTTATGTCAAACTCTATTAAAGACTACTTCCAGTAGTTCTTGATTACCTGTTTAAATATTGCCCCAATTAATAGATGCACAACGTACGCATCAATAACTTCGTGTGGGAGCACGTTCTATATCGTTACTTCTCGTTTGTCGGAGAACAATTTATTTACCTGAATAACATTTTATATTCAATTTGACTATTTTACATTGATGTCCTCTCGCTATGCTCTTCGAAACAAGAATTGCCCAATCTGGCAAAGGTTACATAAATTGAAGTGCTTTAAATGGGTACTTCATCTCCCTGCTTCAAAACAGCACATTTCTGATATGTGAACAAAACATTTATGGGGCGTGCTTGGGGTGGGATAGGGTTCGTGCAGGAAAGAACCCGTCAGTTAGAACTTTGCAAAAGGCCTGAATTGCGGAATTAATTTCTGGAATTCAATATTAAATCAAAAAGGAAGTAGGAAACTATTTCCTGTTTAAAAAAGCAAGTGTAGTTCCAATTTGGAATTGAAGGGAGAATACCAGCCACGCAATCCACATGAGAGCTACATTAGAGCAATGTGATTGCATATGAGGGAGTAAACAGTCACATGACCGATATGGACCTGATCAGATTAGTTACTAGGATCTTGCTACATGCAAATTATCCACAGTGAATCGAAAATGCAGCTTTTATCGTATACGGAAGATTAATGGAACGTAAAGAACTCGAGGGGGCGTCAAGCTAAGTGTTCAGCTCCTGCAGTATAATTGCATTCAGCATTTCATACATACCAATGATGAGAGTGCGGCGACCTAATTCAGGGCCATTAACGCTGCTCTGGGTGTTTCGATTTGCGGTTCAATGAGCGACTTATTTCATGTTATAATCCACTGTTCTGCGGCTCCGTGGAGCTCTTACCATTGCTCATTATTCCTGTAACTTTCTTGCCCCTCCTTTATTAACTTTACATATTATAAATACAATGTTTCTTGTGGATTCCGAGTTTTGGTAAAGTTTTATTGGAGTCTCATACTTATCATCAATAAATTTAATTTTGAGACTTGACATGGCTACAATTGTATTCTCCGTCACGAGTGCTGTGACACGTCAGAGGTGTCAAAATCTTTATTAGTACCCAAGTTCCATTTTCGATTTTCTGCTGACGAGGAGGCTAAATTAACGTTTCAGCAGCCATTTTGACTTACGATTCTGAAGAGCCCGTTCTGCATCTCTGTGATCCTCTGTGAGCTGCAACCTTCTTTCAAAAATCAGATCTGCATGAACTGTTTCAATGTTTCCCCAATTAATGCGTGCATAATGCATTAATGGTAAGCGAAGCAGCAGGTTGTTACAGGAAGATATGGGTTCGACGACAAGGAAAATTAGGAGAAAGGTTAAGAGGAAATATAACTTAGGAGAGGTTACTGATCGAGGTGTTAAGATTCAGAACAGAGGTAAAAAAGCAAACATAAGTGTACTTTACCTGAATGCTCGTAGTATTCGGAATAAGGTAAATGAGTTGATACTGCAAATCATCGTGAATGACTATGATTTAGTGGCCATTATTGAAACATGGTTAAAGGATGGTCACGACTGGGAGTTAAATATCCGAGGGTATCAAACTTTTCGGAAGGACAGAGTGGATGGTAAGGGAGGTGGTGTAGCTCTGTTATTTAAGAATGACATCCGGGCAACAGTAAGGGATGGCATCGGTGCTATGGAGGATAACGTTGGATCCATTTGGCTGGAAATCAGGAACAGTAAGGCGAAAAAGTCACTGATAGGAGTAATCTTTAGGCCACCAAATAGTAACATTATGGAGGGGCAGGCATTAAACAAAGAAATAACAGATGTATGTAGAAATGGTACAGCAGTTATCATGGGGATTTTAATCTACTTGTTGATTGGTTTAACCAGGTCGGTCAAGGCAGCCTTGAGGAGGAGTTAATAGAATGTATCCGCGATAGTTTCCTAGAACAGTATGTAATGGAACCTACGAGGGAACAAGCGGTCCTAGATCTGCCCCTGTGAAATGAGACAGGATTGATTCAGGATCTCGTGGTTAGGGATCCTCTCGGAAGGAGCGATCACAATATGGTGGAATTTAAAATAGAGATGGAGGGTGAGAAGGTAAAATAAAGCACTAGTGTTTTGTGCTTAAACAAAGGAGATTACAATGGGATGAGAGAAGAACTAGCTAAGGTAGACTGGGAGAAAAGACTTTATAGTGAAACAGTTGAGGAACAGTGGAGAACCTTCCAAGTGATTTTTCACAGTGCTCAGCAAAGGTTTATACCAACAAAAAGGAAGGACGGTAAAAAGAGGGAAAATCGACCGTGGATATCTAAGGAAATAAGGGCGAGTATCAAATTGAAGGAAAAAACATAAAAAGTAGCAAAGATCAGTGGGAGACTAGAGGGCTGGGAAATTTTTAGGGGGCAACAGAAAGCTACTAAAAAAGCTATAAATAAGAGGAAGATAGATTATGAGAGTAAACTTGCTCAGAATATAAAAACAGATAGTAAAAGTTTCTACAAATACATAAAACAAAAAAGAGTGGCTCAGGTAAATATTGGTCCTTTAGAGGATGAGAAGGGAGATTTAATAATGGGAGATGAGGAAATGGCTGAGGAACTGAACAGGTTTTATGGGTCGGTCTTCACTGTGGAAGATACAAATAACATGCCAGTGACTGATGGAAATGAGGCTATGACAGGTGAGGACCTTGAGAGGATTGTTATCACCAAGGAGGTAGTGATGGGCAAGCTAATGGGTCGAAGGTAAACAAGTCTCCTGGACCTGATGGAATGCATCCCAGAATGCTAAAAGAGATGGCGAGGGAAATTGGAAATGCACTCGTGATAATTTACCAAAATTCACTAGACTCTGGCGTGGTCCCGGCGGATTGGAAATTAGCAAACGTGACACCACAAAAAAGTAGGCAGGCAGAAAGCGGGTAATTATAGACCAGTGAGCTTAACTTCGGTAGTAGGGAAGATGCTGGAATCTATCATCAAGTAAGAAATAGCGAGGCATCTGGATGGAAATTGTCCCATTGGACAGACGCAGCATGGGTTCATAAAGGGCAGGTTGTGCCTAACTAATTAAGTGGAATTTTTTGAGGACATTATCAGTGCGGTAGATAAAGGGGAGCCAATGGATGTGGTATATCTGGATTTCGAGAAAGCCTTTGGCAAGGTGTCACATAAAAGGCTGTTGCATAAGATAAAGATGCATGGCATTAAGGGGAAAGTAGTAGCATGGATAGAGGATTGGTTAATTAATAGAAAGCAAAGAGTGGGGATTAATGGGTGTTTCTCTGGTTGGCAATCAGTAGCTAGTGGTGTCCCTGAGGGATCAGTGTTGGGCCCACAACTGTTCACAATTTACATAGATGATTTGGAGTTGGGGACCAAGGGCAATGTGTCCAAGTTTGCAGACGACACTAAGATAAGTGGTAAAGCAAAACGCGCACAGGATACTGGACGTCTGCAGAGGGATTTGGATAGGCTAAGTGAATGGGCGAGGGTCTGGCAGATGGAATACAATGTTGACAAATGTGAGGTTATCGAATTTGGTAGGAATAATAGCAAAAGGGATTATTATTTAAATGATAAAATATTAAAACATGCTGCTGTGCAGAAAGACCTGGGTGTGCTAGTGCATGAGTCGCAAAAAGTTGGTTTTCTGGTGCAACAGGTGATTAAGAAGGCAAATGGAATTTTGTCCTTCATTGCTAGAGGGATGGCGTTTAGGACTAGGGAGGTTCTGCTGCAATTGTATAAGGTGTTAGTGAGGCCACAACTGAGTATTGTGTTCAGTTTTGGTCTCCTTACTTGAGAAAGGACGTACTGGCACTGGAGGGTGTGCAGAGGAGATTCACTAGGTTAATCCCAGAGCTGAAGGGGTTGGATTACGAGGAGAGGTTGAGTAGACTGGTACTGTACTCGTTGGGATTTAGAAGGATGAGGGGGGATCTTGTAGAAACATATAAGATTATGAAGGGAATAGATAGGATAGATGCGGGCAGGTTGTTTCCACTGGCGGGTGAAAGCAGAACTAGGGGGCATAGCCTCAAAATAAGGGGAAGTAGATTTTGGACTGAGTTTAGGAGAACTTCTTCACCCAAAGTGTTGTGAATCTACGGAATTCCTTGCCCAGTGAAGCAGGAGAGGCTCCTTCATTAAATGTTTTTAAGATAAAGATAGATAGTTTTTTGACGAATAAAGGGATTAAGGGTTCTGGTGTTCGGGCCGCAAAGTGGAGCTGAGTCCACAAAAGATCAGCCATGATCTCATTGAATGGTGGAGCAGGCTCGAGGGGCCAGATGGCCTACTCCTGCTCCTAGTTCTTATGTTCAATTCCTCCTTCTCGCATTATGGCCCACATTTCTACCCTTCTCTGAGCTGATAACATTTCATTTCAGTGAATTATATCATATTGTATATCCCTATCTTTTATTGATGTTCAATGAATAATAAGGCGGAATATTCCCTTTTTATGCTGTCTAGCAAAGGGATATTTGATTTGAATGACCTGTGATTGGAAAACTGTGCAGGTTAGGTGGATTGGCCAAGCTAAATTGCCAAACGATTAGGTGGTGTTACTGGGTTATCGGAATAGGGTGAAGGCGCGGGCTCACAAGGTCTGGTGCAGACTCGATGTGCCGAATGTAAGTTTTATTATTCTTTGTTAACCGAGAGAAAGCACATGTGGGTTTCAATGTATAGTCACGTTAAACTGTGGCTACATAGAATCATAGATTTTACAGTGCAGAAGAAGGCAAATCGGCCCATCGAGTCTGCACAGGCCGTTGGAAAGGGCAACCTACCTCAGTCCACACCCCCACCATATCCCGCAATCCAGCAACCCCACTCAATCCCTTTCGGCACTAAGGGCAATTAAGCAATCAACCTAATCTGCCCATCTTCGGACTGTGGAGGAAAGCGGAGCACCCAGCGGACACAGATGGTGACCCAAGCCGGGAATCGAACCTGGGGCCCTGAAGCTGTAAAGCAAATATACTAACCACTGTGGTACCGTGCCCACTCGTTAAAACATCTCTCAGTGAAAACAAAGGCTTGCTTTCTTGGATGAAATTCTGGAACTGTGTGTTTTTGGTAAATTTCTAACCGACCAGCAATTTAGTCTTCAAGCCCAACGGAAATTACAATACCAATCTGTGAATACGCATAATACCTGCAGTACTGCAATCGGACTGGCAGTGATTATGAATGAAGTAACTGTCACATGCGCCACATAGACACAGATTCACGGTACGTTTTAGAATCTGGCTGTGAGCAAAGATCAACAGGAAACGTTAATACCACCCATGTCACACAAGGAACAACAAATGAAAGCCATTATCTTCTGGAAATGGGAAGGGATTTGCAGTTTAGAAGTCCAGCCAAATTAATAATAACAATAATCTTTATTGTCACAAGTTGGCTTGCATTAACACAGCAATGAAGTTACTGTGAAAAGGCCCTAGTCGCCTACCACAGATGCTAGGAACTTACATTCGCTCCAACAATCAAGAAGTGAAAGCGATAAAAAGCGATTTATATTCCATGGTTGTTGAAAACCGTTTGGATCGCAAAATTACATTTTAAGCCTTTGTATGGCCCTCATTTGCCCATTACTTTTTCATATAAATTTCGAGTGCCCAATACTTATTTCCAATTAAGAGAGATTTGGCGTGGCCAGTTCACCTACCCTGCACATCTTTTTGGTTTGTGGCGGCGAGACCCACTGTCAGAATGTCAGAAGTCCACACGGCCATTGGCCTGGGACAGGAATCGAACCCGGGTCTTCAGCGCCGTGAAGAATCATTGCTAACCACTGCGCCACCCATTACAAAGTGATGGTGAAATGCGGAAGAAATGCTGGTGTCCCCAGGAACGTACATGTCCCCTGACAGATTTCTTGCTCATCGGCCTTGATCTGACTGGTTTGCTAGGCGATCCTCGGAGGACACTTAGCACTCAATAGCATTGCTCTTCTTTGTGGCTGGAGTAAAATGTGGGCTCGGAAATAACGGGCACATATTTTCCACCTGAACGGAATTAACGAACCATGTTTTTAGACAAAATAAAACAACGGTTTCTTGTCATATTTCAACATATAATTAAAATGTCACCGCCTGCGGAAGTATGTTTCGAAATAGGTTCGCTGGAGCACCTTCCTGTGTTTTTCGGTTGCTCGAACAAGTACAATACTGTTGGCCATCGGCGTACCAGCAAACCTGGGAACTGTAGGGGAAGGGCGTTCCACCCATTGTAGATGACCATGGCTGATCTCTGCCAACCAGAATATGAGCTGCCGTTCTTCCATATCATGTAATCCGATGTCTTCTCTACAATCGATGAACCTTACGTTGCCTGTAATGAAGAAATAGTAACATTGCCTGTTGAATCTTTGGAAATACATTCGTATTTTGTTCCGGACTCTTTACTAACCTTAACCTTTAAGACATTCCCTAAAGTGAACGTGCAAGACCAAGGTTTTGTAGAGCCATCTCTGAATGGAACCTAACAGCAGGCAAAACAATGACACCACAACTGGCTCTATTGCTCAGCAGGGGGGGGGGTGCAGGAGAGCGATAGTAATAGGGGACTCTATCGTAAGGGGCACAGATAAACGCGCATGTGGACGTGAAGGAGACTCCAGGATGGTGTGTTGACTACCTGGTACCAGGGTCAAATATGACTCTGAACGAAAAGAGGACTTTCTGAAGGGGATAGTGAACATCCAGAGGTCGTAGTACACATAGGTCTTAACGTCATAAGCTGGAAGAGTGACGAGGTCCTGCAGAAGGAGTTCAGGGACTTAGGCAGGAAGCTGAAAATCAGGACCTCTCGGATTGTAACCTGAGGATTACTCCCTGTGCCACGTTGCAATGAGGCTAGAACTAGGAGGATAGTGCAGATAAATACTTGGCTAAACTGATGGCGTAGGAGGGAGGGTTTCAGATTTCTAGATTACTGGGAACACTTCCAGGCTAGGTGTGATCTGTGCAAGAAGGAGGCGCTGCATCAAACTGGAGGGGCACAAATATCTTGGCTGGGACGTTTCCGAGAGTCATTCGGCAGTATTTAAACAAGTATGCCAGGGGAGTGGGAATCAGAGCCTTAGCTGAGAAGCGTAATAGGTGGTGGGCAGCACGATCTGTATAGGGGCAGGTAGTAGTGTAGAAGCAGGCGGGCTGCAGAAGGACATGAACATGCAAGGAGAGTGGGCAAAGAAGTGGCAAATGGAATACAATGTGGAAAAGTGTGAGGTTATTGACTTTTGAAGGAGAAATGGAGACAAGACTATTTTGTAAATGGGAAGGTGCTTAGGAAATCATCACCACAAAGACACTTGGGAGTCCTTGTTCACGATTCTCTTAAGGTTAACGTGCAGGTTCAGTCGGCATTTAGGAAGGCAAATTGAATGTTAGCATACATATCACGAGAGCTAGAATACAAGGCAAGGGTTGTACATCTGAGGCTATATAAGGCTCGGGTCATACCCCATTTGTAGTATTGTGAGCAGATTTGGGACACGGAACTAAGGGCGGATGTGTTGGCCACGGAAAGGGTAGAGCGGAGATTCAGAAGAATAATCCCTGGAATGATGATCGTGTCGTATGAGGAACGGTTGAGGGCTCTGGGTCTGTACTCGTTGGAGTTTAGAGCGATGCGGGGGGCATCTTATTGAAAGTTACAGGATAGTGCGTGGCATGGATAAATCGACGTGGACAGGATGTTTCCACTTGTAGGAACAATTCGAAGCAGAGGGTACAATCTCAGACGAAAGGAGCGATCCTTTAAATCAGAGATGAGGAGGAATTTCTTCAGCCAGAGGGTGGTGAATCTGTCGAACTCTTTGCCGCAGAAGTCTGTGGAGGCCAAATCACTGAGTGTCTTTAAGACAGGGGTAGATCTGTTTTTGATCAATAAAGTGATCAGGAGTTATGGGGAGAATGCAGGAGAATGGGGATGAGGAAAATATCAGCCATGATTGAATGGTAGAGCAGACTCGATGGGCCGAGTGGCCTAAATCTGCTCCTATGTCTTACGGTCTTATGGTCAACAGGTTCCATTCACTGACTGTGCGGAGTCTGCACGTTCTCCCCGTGTCTGCGCGGGTGTCTTTCGGATGCTCCCACTTGACCCGAAATACGTGCTGTTAGCTAATTTAGAAATTCTGAATTCTCCCTCAGTGTCTCCGAACAGGCGCCGGAATGTGACGACTAGGGGCTTTTCACAGTAACTTCATTGCAATGTAAGCCTACGTGTGGCAATGAAGATTCTAATAACTGAATGGAAATAGTAAAACATAAGCGAACAACAATATCACCCTGTCTGCTCAAACGTTAGTGATTTGAAGTGTATTTGTATCAACGCCAGAAATTTAGCGGGTAAGGCATATGGACTTAGTGCACTTATTAGTACTCGGAAAAATTATGTTGTGGCTATCACAGAAACATGGTTAAAGGAAGAGCGGAATTGGCAACAGAATGTTGGAGGATACAGGTGTTTCAGGAGAGATGGAGATGTAAAAGGGGTAGGGGATTTGCATTGCTGGTGAAGGAAAATATTATAGCCGCACTGCGGGAAGACACCTCGGAGCGCGTGCACATTGAGGCAATCTGTATCGAGCTCAGGAACAGAAAGGGGGCAATCACAATAGAACTTAGAACATAGGAAAATACAGCACAGAACAGGCCATTCGGCCCAAGATGTTGTGCCGAACTTTTGTCCCATACTAAGAACAAATTAATCTCCACCCAATCATTTTACCGTAATCCATGTACCTATCCAATAGCCGCTTGAAGGTCCCTCATGTGTCCGACTCAACTACTTCCACAGGCAGTGCATTCCATGCCCCCCTACTCTCTGGGTAAAGAAGCTACCTCTGACATCCCCCCCCCTATATCTTCCACCATTCACCTTAAATTAATGTCCCTTTGTAATGGTTTGTTCCACCTGGGGAAACAGTCTCTGCATGTCTACTCTATCTATTCCCCTGATCATCTTATAAATCTTTATCAAGTCGCCCCTCTTCCTTCCCAGTTCTAATGAGAAAAGGCCTAGGACCCTCAATTTTTCCTCGTAAGAACTATTCTCCATTCCAGGCAACATCTTGGTAAATCTCCTTTGCACCTTTTCCAAAGCTTAGCCATCCTTCCTAAAATGAGGCGACCAGAACTGCACACAGTTCTCCAAATATGGCCTGACCAATGATTTCTACAGCTGCATCATCACCTCACGGCTCTTAAATTCAATCCCTCTGCTAATAAACGCTAGCACAGCATAAGCCTTCTGCACAGCTCTATCCACTTGAGTGGAAACTTTCAAAGATCTATGAACATAGACCGAAGATCTCTCTGCTCATCCACATTGCCAAGAACCCGACCGTTAACCATGTATTCCGCATTCATATTTGGCCTTCCAAAACGGACAACCTCACACCTTTCAGGGTTAAACTCGATCTGCTACTTCTCAGCCCAGCTCTGCATCCTATCTATGTCTCTTTGCAGCCGATAACAGCCCTCCTCACTATCCACAACTCCACCAATCCTCGTATCGTCTGCAAAATTACTGACCCACCCTTCAACTCAATCATCCAAGTCATTAATGAAAATCATAAACAGCAGAGGACACAGAACTGATCCCTGCGGTATGCCACTGGTAACTGGGCTCCAGGCTGAATGTTTAACATCTACCACCACTCTCTGACTTCTCTCCGTTAGCCAATTCGTTATCCAACTGGCCAAATTTTCACCTATCCCATGCCTCCTTATTTTCTGCATGAGCCTACCATGGGGAACCTTATCAAATGCCTTACTAAAATCCGTGTACGCTACATCTACTATTTTACCTTCATCCACGTGCTTGGTCACCGCCTCAAAGAATTCAATAACACTTGTGAGGCAAGACCTACCCCTCACAAATCCGTGCTGATTATTCCTAATCAAGCAGTGTCTTTCCAGATGCTCAGAAATCCTATCCTTCAGTACCCTTTCCATTACTTTGCCTACCACCGAAGTAAGACTCACTAGCCTGTAATTCCCAGGGTTATCCCAATCCCCTTTTTGAACCAGGGGAACGAAATTCTGTTATACAATCTCTAATTAACAATGCAACCTCCCCCACCTCCACGTCTTTTACCACCCTCCCGAATATTACTGAAACATCTATAACCAGGAACCTCCAACAACCATTTCTGCCCCTCTTCACTCTCCAATCCCCTCGTACCACCCCTGTTGACAGTAAGGACGAAAAGATCATTGCCAACGGTTCTGCAATTTCATTTCTTGCTTCCCATAGAATCCTTGTATATTTCCCGTCAGGCCCGGGGGACCTGTCTATCCTCAAGGATTTCAAAATGCCCAACACATATTCCTTCTTAACAAGTACCTCCTCGAGCTTACCAGTCTGTTTCACACTGTCCTCTCCAACAATATGGTCCCTCTCATTCGTAAATACTGCAGAAAAGTACTCGTTCAAGACCTCTCCTATCTCTTCAGACTCAATACACAATCTCCCGCTACTGCCCTTGATCGGACCTACCCTCGCTCTAGTCATTCTCACATTTCCCACATATGTGTAAAAGGCCTTGGGGTTTTCCTTGATCCTGCACGCCAAAGATTTTTCATGCCCTCTCTTAGCTCTCCTAATCCCTTTCTTCAGTTCCCTCCTGGCTATGTTGAATCCCTCCAGCGCCCTGTCTGAACATTGTTTCCTCAGCCTTACGTAAGTACCCTTCTTCTTCTTGACAATACATTCAAAGTCTCTTGTCAACCATGGTTCCCTCACTCGACCATCTCTTCGCTGCTTGACAGGGACATACATATCAAGGACACGTAGTATCTGTTCCTTGAACAAGTTCCACATTTCTATTGTCTCCTTCCCTGACAGCCTGGGTTCCAAAATTATGCACTTCAGTTCTTGTCTGACAGCATCGTATTTACCATTCCCCCAATTGTAAGCCTTGCCCTGTTGCTCGCATCTATCCCTCTCCATTACGAAAGTGAAAATCACAGAATTGTGGGCACAATCTCCAAAATGCTCCCCCACTTGCCCTGGTTCATTACCAAGTACCAAATTCAGTATGGCCTCCCCTCTGGTCGGACAATCTGCATACTGTGTTAGAAAAGCTACCTGGACACACTGCACAAATACCACCCCATCCAAACTATTTTATCTAAAGACTTTCCACTCAATATTTGGGAAGTTCAAGTAACCCATGACTACTACCCTGTGACTTCTGCACCTTTCCACAGTCTGTTTCCCAATTTGTTCCTCCACATCTCTACTGCTGTTGGGTGGCCAATTGAAAACTCCCAACAAGGTGACTGCTCCTTGCCTATTTTTGACTTCAACCCATACTACCTTAGTATGGATCTTCCTCGAACTGCCTTTCTGCAGCTGTTATACAATCTCTAATTAACAATGCAACCTCCCCCACCTCCACGTCTTTTACCACCCTCCCGAATATTACTGAAACATCTATAACCAGGAACCTCCAACAACCATTTCTGCCCCTCTTCTATCCAAGTTTCCCTGCTGGCCACCACATCGTAGTCTGAAGTTAAAAACTCACCACTATTCTTAGACTTCCCCCATACCAAAAGAGTCGATATTCTAAATGGTGAACAGTGATTTTCACTCCCGGACTCCTTTGCAGGCTTAGGTGGGTGCTATTCAGGTCAAACTTTGTTTTCAAGTTATTTCCCCGGTATAACCCATACCTTCACAGAAGAATTTTACCTACTTACCATTTAGTAGCATCGATATCCTGGGTCCTGTGTTGCGAAGTAAGTAAAGCAGGCTTTGTAATAACCACTGTTTCAGGTTAAAACGTTTTACTTATATTATTATTATTTTTTAAAAAGATGCAATCATTATCTTTACAGAAAAGTAAATAGATATTGCTTGTGGATTCTCCTGGTTGGTTGAAGATACCTTCAGTTCCACCTTGACAATCACTTTTTTTTGCTTTTGGTGTTCCTCAGATGTATTCGCTGTTGTGCTCGGTTGCTATGCTCTATCTTTCCCATGTACCGAGCTGTGAGAGATGGCTCTACTGGCTCTGAGCTGACTCTGCCTCCTCTTTAAATTCCGGTCTTCCTTCGATGTATTAGCTGTTTCAGCTCGACTGCTTTGCTCTGTCCCTTTCCCATGACCGAGCTATGAGAGATGACTCTCGTTACTCCATTGCTTCTCTGCCTTTCTCAGGGTTTATATATCTTTCTAACAGTTATTATGTTTTTTATGACTTTATTGTACAGTAACTTTTATTTTACTTGCATTGTAAAAGACACCTTTCATCTGAATTTTTCTAATACGACCAAGTATTCATTTTGAGCATGACCTTATCTCATAGATCCGATTACATTCTATCCTTTGTGATGTTCAAAAATGCTTTGATTTCAAAGGGGTGTTAATTTTGGTTCCCGTCATTTCTATAGTTCTATTATTATCAAATTGTGTTCCGAGCTCATAATTTTGACTTTGATTTGGATCTAACGTGTGTTCCCGTAGACACGTTGTCTCCAGCTTTCTTTAATTTACCTGATATGAGCAGAACGTCACACCTAGAATTGTCACCTAATTCAACTGAATCTCATCCATTCTTTTCCATCTGCTTACTTAACTTCAAGGAAGGTGTGAAATATTGCTTTTAGCTTTATACTAAAGATTCAATTGGTGGTGCGTTTAAAAGACTTGCCTCACATTTAAACATGTGTCACCTAATTCAGCTGAACATCATCCATCCTTTGCCATCTGCTTACCTAACTTCAAAAGGAGGTGCGAAATATTGCTTTTAGTTGTATACTAAGATTCGCTTACTCTGTCTTGAAAGACCTGATTGTTTTGTTTGCTAAGCCTGCTTGACCAAGGCTATCTGCATTTTACAATCCTCTCCTGGCAGCTGCTGTTAACCCTTCGTGGGATTGTTCCCTTCATTCTCTCATATTACTTAAATCAGGTATTGCCAGACTTCCATGTTTCAAATTACATATCTTTCCATATTTTCAATTATACCCTGTCTTGATATTTGAAACATGACTATATCATTTGGTCAATTAATCCCCCCCCCCCATCTAATTGTACTAACTAACCTATATTCCCGATCTTTGTCATTTGTATGTATGTGTTGTGATTTTAAATATTGCACCGAAATCAATTCGGAACTGTATCGATATCACAGACCAGTGTCGATAGACTCTTTTTTCGTTCTTTACTCAAGTCCAATTACCGTGAACCATAGCAGTTTCTGCTCAGGAAGGTAACCCGGTGGCTGTATCCGTGTGTTCCACTATCTCCAAAGCATTTTCCTTCCTTGGGGTAGCAGCACCGTAAAGCCTTCCCCATGTCCCTTAGAAACAGTACACAACTTAGTCCACCAGTAACCAAATCGGTCTTTTGTCCATCACTGGCTGTCTCGTGTCCCATTTTTCCGTCAACGAAATTGCTTTCCGTTTCTCATTGGAATGGTAAATTATGATATCATGTACCACCCACTGATTCCCTTGTTTCATTAATTCAAAAACGTCACTCGATCCTGCTTCTATCCCTGACTTCCTCGCATTGATGTCTAACATTACCCTGAACCATGTATGGCTGCCCCTGGTTTACATGAGAGAATATCTTTCTGACAAATTTCCTTCAAAGTCCTTTCGTCCGTTATCATTTGCCTTACAACATGAAGTCTATATTTTCCAATACAACATTTGCAACATAATAAGCCAACAGTATTCGCAAAACCACATCGAACTATCGCATTTTCTTCTTCCATGTAATTTCTCCCTATTGTTAAATACACCGTAAAAAAGTAAGTCTTAACACATTACTCATTACCTAACCACACAAATAGACTGTGTGTTACAACTTTACATATTTGCAAATGTCATCACAATTTCAACACTAAAAATAAAGTGCAATATCGACACATCCCTTCGTGGCGTTGCGACCAATAGTCATTACATATAAAATATGGCGTGTTAACAACATAAATGTTATTCGTGATGTTCTATGCAATTAAATCAAGAAAACACGCCAAACTACCACTATTCCCCCTCTATTAAAACATTCACGCAGTTTATAAATGCTGATCAAGTTCTTCAACGGCACGAATACTCCGGTTATCATACATACATAACATCCCCTTACAATTTACATGACATTTCTTCCTTAATAACTATTACAGCTCTTCAATGCAATATTGTTTGCTGCATTAGTAACAATTTTCCCACCGTGGCATCAAGCTACAAAAAATCTTAAACTCTTGTGATTTATCATGTTGGGGTTCCTCGTCAGTCACTGCTGTCTGCCGAGACCCTTAATAATTCCACCGCGTGGAGCCCGCAGATCATCCGTCAGCTGATGTCCAGTTAGAGATGTCTGACCACAGGTTTCATTGCTCAGTAATAATTTGATACTTTGATTTTTTTCTAACCCGTGAAGTTTCCCTCCGGGCTCTGTCATTTGATTCCCTGAAATATGTAGCCAATTGTATCATTAGTTTTTCCCCAATTCAGTTTAAAACATTCTTCTTTTGAGTGTAGTCCTCTTCCTTCTTGTGAACTGGTTTGTCTGTGTTATTTTTTCCATCTGAAAAATTAAATGAACAGGTCAAGGGTGGAGAGGACCCTATTCTTTAATTTGTACTTCCTATTTTCGTTTTGATACTCCAGGACTTCCGGATTTCTTTTGCCACAATTTCTTTCCTTTTTCTTTTTGAACTGGTTTATTTTCCTTATCATTGATGTACATCATACAATTAAGGCCTATTAAGCCTCGTCCTTCTGTAATTACACCCCTGAGTGAGATTTGAAGAATCCCAAAATCCTCCTCTTTTGCTCACTCAGTGATCCAGTCTGGTCGAAACCTTACCCTGATACATTCCGGGCCTTGCCACTGCATTTACATTTTACTTTATTTTGATTACGACCGGATTGTTATGAAGGCAAGTTCCAAACATGACATTGTAACTTTATCATCTGTCCTATCAATGCTGCAAACTGGTTTCAATTCAGTGTCTTCCCACCAATTGGGTCATGTGTTTTAATTGTCATACAATTTATTTTGCTCCAGACACCATGCGTCTCTAATTCAACTGTCTGTTTACCCAGATTCTGAACAATCTTGTCTTTACATTTTACAGCTTCACTGATTATTTTTCCTGCAGTTTCAGTTGGTAGCTTCACCCACATTTTCTCTGTGTTATCAATTGTTTTAACATCCTAAATTTTCCTGCATCCATTTTTATTAAATCTTTTCCTGACATCAAATTCTCATTTCCTGATACTGCAAGTAGTTCTCTTAATCTAACTTTTGGTCCAATACCTTAATTCCCTAAAGTTCCTTCTTCAATGTATTTAACATTCCAAACATCATTATTTTTGCTCGTGACTATCTTGTAATCGTCGGGCACTAGGACCCTGCGGAGCTATGCCGTGTCAATTTCAATGCATCTGTTTCAAAGAAAGTACCTGCACACAGATGACTGCTGCCGAGTAAAATCTTCTTTACCTGTATATTGTGAGACCAATTTAGTTCTGAACATACTGATTTACTACCTCCTATTACTGATCACATTTCTGCCTGCCATTTATAACTTCTAATTGATGTGAAATTCGGTTATGCAAAATACAGTCATTTAAAAAACTACAAACACCAAAGGAAATTCACAAATCCTTATTAAATATACACACGCTCATTCATCCATTCAGATCTTGGATCTCTACTCTGTAGGGTTTCACAAATCCTTATTAAACACACACACACATTTATCCACTGAGATCTTGGACATCTATTCTGTAGGGCTTTAGGTATTCTTAACACAAATTGAGACCCCTCCGTGCTGATATGTCTCTCTTGTGCAGGAGTTTATTGTCTCTGTTAATTATTTTCCACTCTTGTTTCATTGCTTCAAAACTCTTGACCGTGTTTAGAGCAAGAGGATTATTCTAATTGCCATTTGTCGGATTTCTAACTTCTGTTCTTGGTTGTACTTTTCAGGTCGACTCTGAAATTACGGATAAGCACCCTTTCTGGGCCCTATCCAAGGCTACTACGGCACTCTCTTCCTGCTTTATTTAAGGGTCGATTGGCTATTGGTCTCTAAAGGTTTCTAGGCGTCCCTATTTCTCTAGGCCGACCCTCACAATCTGCCTCACTCTAAGGATGATTTATTTTTTGGCCTCCTTTTACCAGTAATGGATGCAAGATTTTTCGTGCTGTCACCAAGATGTCTTGCAGACGTTTTCTCAGGGTCAGTATCTTCAAGTCCACTGATTTTCACACCCAACCTGGGTTTTATGTCCCATCGATCCACAGAATTTCCTTACAAAAGTCAATCACACATGACTTTCCTGACTAAACGAAACTTCTAATATTCCAGTCTTTGTGCCGGTTAGAAACTTCTCATATTCTAACCGTTGTTTGGAAACTAGAAACTTCTAATATTCTAGCCCCCACTCTGCTTAACTAGAAACTTCTAATATTCTTTCCCCGCTTTACCTAGAAACTTCTAATATTCTAGGCCTCCACGCTGGGCGCAATGAAGTTAAAAACTCCCCACTATTCTCAGAATTCCCCCTATACCAAAAAGGGTCGACATTCTAAATGGTGAACAGGAATTCTCACTCCCCGATTCCTGTGCAGGCTTAGGTGGGTGCTATTCAGGTCAAACTATGCTTTCAAGGTATCCCCGGTATAACCCATACCTTCACAGAAGGAGTTTACCTACTTGCCACTTAGTAGCATCGATATCCTGGGTCCTGCGTTGCTAAGTAAGTAAAGTAGGCTAATAACCACTGTTTTCGGTAAAACCTTTAAAGTTATTTTATTATCATAGTTTTTCTTTTAAAAGATGCAATTACTGTCTTTACAGAAAAGTCAAAAGATTTTGCTTCTCGATTCTCCTGGTTGGTTGAAGAGACCTTCAGGTCCACCTTGGCTATCACTTTTCTTTAGCTTTTGGTCTTCCTCAGATGTAATCTCTGTTGTCTCGGATCGTGTTTTCGTGATCCTTAAGGGGGAGGAGGAGCAGCCCCAAGTCGGGGTCCACATAGGTACCAACGACATAGGTAGGGAAGGGGATTGGGATGTACGGCGGGAATTCAGGGAGCTAGGGTGGAAACTTAGATCGAGAACAAACAGAGTTATTATCTCTCGGTTGTTACCCGTGCCACATACTAGCGAGACGAGGAATAGGGAGAGGGAACAGTTGAATACGTGGCTACAGGGATGGTGCACGAGGGAGGGTTTCAGATTACTGTATAATTGGGGCTCAATCTGGGGTAGGTGGGACCTCTACAAACGGGATGGTCTACACCTGGAGCAGCGGGGTACCAATATCCTGTGGTGAAATTTGCTAATGCTCTTCGGGAGGGTTTAAACTAGTTCAGCAGGGGATTTTGAACCTGAATTGTAGCTCCATTATACAGGAGGTTGAGAGTAGTGAGGTCATGAGCAAGGTTTCAAAGTTGCAGGAGTGTACCGGTATGCAGGAAGGTGGTTTAAAGTGCGTCTAGTTCAATGCCAGGAGCATCCGGAAAAAGGTGGGTGAACTTGCGGCATGTGTTTGTACCTGGGACTTCGATGTTGTGGCCATATCGGAGACATGGATAGAGCTAGGACAGGAATGGTTGTTGCAGGTGCCGGGGTTCAGATATTTCAGTAAGCTCAGGGAAGGTGGTAAAAGAGGGGTAGGGGTGGCATTGTTAGTCAAGGAGAGTATTACGGTGGGAGAAAGGACGTTTGATGAGGACTCGTCGACTGAGGTAGTATGGGCTGAAGTTAGAAACAGGAAAGAAGTGGTCACCCGGTTAGGGGTTTTATATAGGCTTCCGAAAAGTTCCAGAGATGTAGAGGAAAGGATTGCAAAGATAATTCTGGATAGGAGCGAAAGATACAGAGTAGTTGTTATGGGAGACTTTAACTTTCCAAATATTGACTGGAAACGGTATAGTTCGAGTACTTTAGATGGGTCCGTTTTTGACCAATGTGTGCAGGAGGTTTTCCTGAAAGAGTATTTAGATAGGCCAACGAGAGGCGAAGCCATATTGGATTTGGTACTGGGTCATGAACCAGGACAGGTGTTAGATTTGGAGGTCGGTGAGCACTTTGGTGATAGTGACCACAATTCGATTACGTTCACTTGAGTGATGGAAAGGGATAGGTATATACCGCAGGGCAATAGTTATATCTGTGGGAAAGGTAATTATGATGCGATGAGGCAAGACGTAGGATGCATGGGATGGAGAGGAAAACTGCAGGAGATGGGCACAATGGAAATGTGGAGCTTGTTCTAGGAACAGCTATTGCGTGTACTTGATAACTATGTACCTGTCAAGCACGGAGGAATTGGTCGAGCGAGGGAACCGTGGTTCACTAAAGCAGTTGAAACACTTGTCAAGAGGAAGAAGGAGGCTTCTGTAAAGATGAGACGTGAAGGTTCAATTAGGGCGCTCGGGAGTTACAAATTAGCTAGGAAGGACCTAAAGATAGAGATAAGAAGAGGCAGGAGAGGGTCATGAGAAGTCTTTGGCAGTAGTATCAAGGATAACCCTAAAGCTTTCTATAGAACAAAGAACAAAGAAATGCACAGCACAGGAACAGGCCTTTCGGCCCTCCAAGGCCGTGCCGACCTTGCTGCCCGACTAAACTACAATCTTCTACACTTCCTGGATCCGTATCCCTCTATTCCCATCCTATTCATGTATTTGTCAAGGTGCCCCTTAAATGTCACTATCGTCCCTGCTTCCATCACCTCCTCCGGTAGCGAGTTCCAGGCACCCACTACCCTTTGTGTAAAAAAACTTGCCTCGTACATCTACTCTAAACCTTGCCCCTCTCACCTTAAACCTATGCCCCCTAGTAATTGACCCCTTAACACTGGGGAAAAGCCACTGACTATCCACTCTGTCTATGCCCCTCATAATTTTGTAGACCTCTATCAAGTCGCCCCTTAACCTCCGTCGTTCCAGTGAGAACAAACCAAGTTTTTTCAACCGCTCCTCATAGCTAATGCCCTCCATACCATGCAACATTTTGGTAAATCTCTTCTGCACCGTCGCTAAAGCCTCCACATCCTTCTGGTAGTGTGGCGACCAGAATTGAACACGATACTCCAAGTGTGGCCTAGCTACGGTTCTATACAACTGCAACATGATTTGCCAATTCTTATACTTAATGCCCGGGCCAATAAAGGCAAACATACCGTATGCCTTCTTGACTACCTTCTCCACCTGTGTTGCCCCTTTCAGTGACCTGTGGACCTGTCCACCTAGGTCTCTCTGACTTTCAATACTCTTGAGGGTTTTACCATTCACTGTATATTCCCTACCTGCATGAGACCTTCCAAAATGCATTACCTCACATTTGTCCGGATTAAACTCCATCTGCCATCTCTCCGCCCACGTCTCCAAACAATCAAAATCCTGCTGTATCCTCTGACAGTCCTCATCGTTATCCGCAATTCCCCTAACCTTTGTGCCGTCTGCAAACTTACTAATCCGACCAGTTACATTTTCCTCAAAATCATTTATATATGCTACAAAGGTCCCAGCACTGGTCACTGTCCTCCAATTAGAAAAGCATCCTTCCATTGCTACTCTCTGCCTTCTATGACCTAGCCAGTTCTGTATCCACCTTGCCAGCTCACCCCTGATCCCGTGTGACTTCACCTTTTTTACTAGTCTATCATGACGGACCTTGTCAGAGGCCTTACAGAAGTGCAAATAGACAACATCCACTGCCTTACCTGCATCAATCATCTTTGTGACATCCTCGAAAAACTCTATCAAGTTAGTGAGACACGACCTCCCTTCACAAAACAATGCTGCCTCTCACTAATACGTCCATTTGTTTCCAAATGGGAGTAGATCCTGTCTCGAAGAATTCTCTCCAGTAAGTTCCCTACCACTGAAGTAAGGCTCGCCGGCCTGTAGTTCCCTGGATTACCTTTGCTACCCTTCTTAAACAGAGGAACAACATCGGCTATTCTCCCGTCCTCTGGGACATCACCTGAAGACAGTGAGGATACAAAGATTTCTGTCAAGGCCTCAGCAATTTTCTCTCCAGCCTCCTTCAGTATTCTGGGGTAGATCCCATCAGGCCCTGGGGACTTATCTACCTTAATATTTTTTAAGACGCCCAGCACCTCGTCTTTTTGGAACTCAATATGACCCAGGCTATCTACACACCCTTCTCCAGACTCAACATCTACGAATTCCTTCTCTTTGGTGAATACTGATGCAAAGTATTCATTTTCTACCTCGCCCATTTCCTCTGGCTCCACACATAGATTCCCTTGCCTATCCTTCAGTGGTACAACCTTTTCCCTGGCTACCCTCTTGCTTTTTCTGTACGTGTAAAACGTCTTGGGATTTTCCTTAACCCTATTTGCCAATGACTTTTCGTGACCCCTTCTAGCCCTCCTGACTACTTGCTTGTTCCTTCCTACTTTCCTTATATTCCACATAGGCTTCGTCTGTTCCCAGCCTTTTAGCCCTGCCAAATGCCTCTTTTTTCTTTTTGACGAGGCCTACAATATCTCTCGTTGTCCAAAGTTCCCGAAAATTGCCGTATTTATCCTTCTTTCTCACAGGAACATGCCGGTCCTGAATTACTTTCAACTGACACTTGAAAGCCTCCCACATGTCAGATGTTGATTTGCCCTCAAAAGTCCGTCCCCAATCTAGGTTCTTCAGTTCACGCCTAATATTGCTATAATTAGCCTTCCCCCAATTTAGCACATTCAACCTAGGACCACTCTTATCCTTGTCCACCAGCACTTTAAAACTTACTGAATTGTGGTCACTGTTTCCGAAATGCTCCCCGACTGAAACTTCTACCACCTGGTCGGGCTCATTCCCCAATACCAGGTCCAGTACCGCCCTTTCCCTAGTTGGACTGTCTAGATATTGTTTTAAGAAGCCCTCCTGGATGCTCCTTACAAACTCTGCCCCATCTAAGCCCCTGGCACTAAGTGAGTCCCTGTCAATATTGGGGAAGTTGAAGTCTCCCATCACCACAACCCTGTTGTGGTGATCGGAGACTTTATGAAAAGTCAGGAATAGAAGAATGACCAGGGTAAGAGTAGGGCCAGTCAAGGACAGTCGTGGGCAGTTGTGCGTGGAGTCCGAGGAGATAGGAGAGGTGCTAAATGAATATTTTTCGTCAGTATTCACACAGGAAAAAGACAATGTTGTCGAGGAGAATACTGAGATACAGGCTACTAGACGAGAAGGGCTTGAGGTTCATAAGGAGGAGGTGTTAGCAATTCAGGAAAGTGTGAAAATATATTAGTCCCTGGGCCGGATGAGATCTGTCCTAGCATTCTCTTGGAAGCTAGGGAGGAGATTGCTGAGCCTTTGGCTTTGATCTTTAAGTCACATTTGCCTCCAGGAATAGTGCCAGAAGACTAGAGGATAGCAAATGTTGAGTCCAGGTTCAAGAAGGAGAGTAGAGACAACCCCGGTTCTAGAAACCATTAAGACTTTGTGGGTAAAGTCTTGGAAAGGTTTATAAGAGATAGGATCTAGAATCATTTGGAAAGGAATAATTTGATCAGAGGTAGTCAACACGGTTGTGTGAAGTGTAGGTCGCGACTCACAAACCTTATTGAATTCTTTGAGAAGCAGGTGGATGAGGGTAAAGCAGTTGATGGTATATGGATTTCAGTGAAGCGTCTGATTAGGATTACCCACGGTAGGTTATTGCAGAAAATACGGAGGCATGGGATTCAGGGTGATTTAGCAGTTTGGATCAGAAATTGGACAGCTGGAAGAAAACAAAGTGTGGTGGCTGATGGTAAATGTTCAACCTGGAGTCCAGTTACTCGTGGTGTACCACAAGGATCTGTTTTGGGGCCACTGCTGTTTGTCATTTTTATAAATGACCTGGAGGAGGGCGTAGAAACATGGGTAACTAAATTTGCCGATGACACGAAAGTCAGTGGAGTTGTGGACAGTGCGGAAGGATGTTACAAGTTACAGAGGGAGATAGATAAGCTGCAGAGCTGGGCTGAGAGGTGGCAAATGGAGTTCAATACAGAAAAGTGTGAGGTGATTCATTTTGGAAGGAATAACAGGAAGACAGAGTACTGGGCTAATGGTAAGATTCTTGGTAGTGTGGATGAGCAGAGAGATCTCGGTATCCATGTACATAGATCCCTGAAAGTTGCCACCCAGGTTGAGAGGGTGGTTAAGAAGGCGTACGGTGTGTTAGCTTTTATTCTTAGAGGGATTGAGTTTCGGAGCCATGAGGTCATGTTCCAGCTGTACAAAACCCTGGAGCGGCCGCATTTGGAGTATTGCGTGCAATTCTGGTCGCTGCATTATAGGAAGGATGTGGAAGCATTGGAAAGGGGGCAGAGGAGATTTACCAACATGTTGCCTGTTATGGAAGGAGGATCTTATGAGGGAAGGCTGAGGGACATGAGGCTGTTTTCGTTAGAGAGAAGAGGTGACAAATTGAGGCATACAAGATGATCAGAGGGTTTGATAGGGTGGACAATGAGAGCCTTTACCCTCGGATGGTGATGTCTAGCACGAGGGGACATAGCTTTTAATTGTGGGGAGATATATATAGGACAGATGTCAGAGGTACTCAGAGAGTAGAAAGGGCATGGAATGCCCTGCCTGCATCAGTAGTGGACTAGCCAACACTAAGGGCATTCAAATGGTCAGTGGATAGACATATGGACGATAAGAGAATAGTGTACATGGGCTTTAGAATGTTTTCACAGGTCGGCGGATCATCGAGGGCCGAAGGGCCTGTACTGCGCTGTAATGTTCTGTGTTCGATGTTGTGCTCGGCTGCTATGCTCTATCTTTCCCATGTTCCGAGCTATGAGAGCTGGCTCTGCTGGCTCTGGGGCTCTGAGCTGTCTCTGTCTCCTCTTTAAATTCGAGGCTTCCTTCGATGTATCAGCTGTTTTAGCTCGGCTGCTTTGCTCTGTCCCTGTCCCATGACCGAGCTATGAGAGATGACTCTTGTTCCTTTTCGGCGTCTCTGCCTGCCGTCCACTTTCTCAGGGTTCATGTATCTTTCTAACAGTTATTTAGTTTTTATGACTTTATTGTAAAGTAACTTTTATTTTACTTCGATTGCAAAAGGCACCTTTAATCTGAATTTTTCTAACACGACGAAGTATTCGTTTCGAGCATGATCTCATCTCATAGATCTGATTACATTCTATCCTTTATGATGTTCAAAAATGCTTTGATTTCTAAGGGGTGTTACTTTTGGTTCATGTCATTTCTATAGTTTTATTATTATAAAATTGTTTCCCCAGTTTTTTATTTTGACATTGATTTGTTCTAACGTGTGTTCCTGGAGATATGGTGCCTCCAGCTTTCTTTAATTTACCTGGTATCAGCAGAACATCACACCTTGAGTTGTCACCTAATTCAACTGAACCTCATCCATTCTTTTCCATCTGCTTACATAACTTCAATGAAGGTGTGAAATATTGCTTCTCGCTTTATACTAAAGGTTCAATTGGTGGTGAGTTTAAAAGACTTGCCTCACATTTAAACATTTGTCACCTAATTCAGCTGAACCTCGTCCATTCTTTTACATCTGCGTATCGAACTTCAAAAGGATGTGCGAAACATTGCTTTTAGCTGTCTAGTAAAATTCACTGTTGTTACTTGAAAGACCTGCTTGTTTTGTTTGCGAAGCCTGCTTGACCAATGCTATCTGCATTTGTCACCTAATTCAGCTGAACCTCGTCCATTCTTTTACATCTGCGTATCTAACTTCAAAAGGATGTGCGAAACATTGCTTTTAGCTGTCTAGTAAAATTCACTGTTGTTACTTGAAAGACCTGCTTGTTTTGTTTGCGAAGCCTGCTTGACCAATGCTATCTGCATTTTACAATCCTCTCCTGGCAGCTGCTGTTAACCCTTCATGGGATTTTTCCTATCCTTCTCTCATGTTTCTTAAGTCGGGTATTCCCAGACTTCCATGTTTCAAATTACAAACCTTTTCATAGTTTCAATTACAGGTCCCAAGTACCGATCCATGCCTTAAGTTCACCCACCTTATTCCTGAGGCTTCATGCGTTGAAATATACACACTTCAACCCATCTCCGTGCCTGCAAGTACTCTCCTTTGTCAGTGTTGCCTTCCTCACTACACGCTTTGACGTCCTGAACATCGGTTACCTTAGTTGCTGGACTACAAATCCGGTTCCCATTCCCCAGCCAAATTAGTTTAAACCCTCCCGAAGAGTACTATGAAACCTCCCTCCCTGGATATTCGTGCCCCTCTGGCTCGGATGGCACCCGTCCTGCTTGTACAGGTCCCACCTTCCCCAGAGTACGCTCCGACACATTCCTGTAGCCACGTGTTCAACTGCACTCTCTCCCTATTTCTCGCCGCGCTATCACGTAGCACCGGCAACAAACCAGAGATGACAACTCTGTCTGTCCTGGCTTTTAACATCCAGCCTAACTCCCTAAACTCGTTTATTACATCCATAGCTCTTTTCCTACCTACTTCGTTGGTACCGATGTGCACCACGAATTCTGGCTGCGCACCCGTCCCCTTAAGGATCCTGAAGAGACGATTCGAGACATCCCTGGACCTGTCACCCGGGATGCAACATACTTTCCGGGAGTCTCGCTCGCGACGACAGAATCTCCTATCGATTCCCCTAACCATTGAGTCTCCTATCACTATTGCTTTTCTATTCCCTTCGGAGCCCCAAAGCCAGACTCGGTGCGAGAGACCTGGCCGCTACGGCCTTCCCCCGGGAGGACATTACCCCCAACAGCATCCAAAACGCTTTACATGTTTTGAAGGGGAACAGCCGCGAAGGATCCCTGCAAGGTCTGCCCGTTCGTTTTCTTTCCCCTCACCGCAACCCAGCTACGCTTGTCCTGTATCTTGGGTGTGATTACGTCCCTGTAACTCTTTGTCTATTACCCCCTCTGCCTCCCGGATGATCGGAAGTTCATCCAGCTCCAGCTCCATTTCCCTAACAGCTGAGGAGCTGGAGTTGGGTGCACTTCCCGCAAGTATAGTCTGCGGGGACACCGGTGGTATCCCTCACCAGCCACATCCTACAGGAGGAGCATGCAACTGCCATAGCCTTCATCCCGTGTTACCTTACAGAATAGAGCTGCATTGTGGACCAACTGGAACTCCGCCCTCCGACTCTGCTCCCAGTCAGCTGCACTCTCTGTAAACTCCTGGCTCCCTTGGCGTTCTTTGAGGAAATGTAAGAAATGAAATGAAACGAGCACCTTACTCCTTCCTCACCTACCTCCCTCAGTCGCCAAACTCTCACTATAGCTCTCAAATACACTCAAATTCAGCACTCAGTGCAAACAGAGTCTGCACTGTAGCTGGCTTAATTTCTACTGTGAATCTAGCCTTTGAAAACTGGCCTAATCCAATTAACTAATTAACAAGCTCCTGCTGCAAGTAGCTACAAGTAGAACCTTTGTTTAAAGCTGATTGAAAATTCACCTTCTTCCAAGCCAAACAGCAACTTTTAAGTTAAATAAAAGGAAGACTAGCCTTTAGATAAAAAAGAGCCCTTATTATCCCTCAGTCACCAAACTCTCACTATAGCACTCAAATGCACGCAAATTCAGCACTCAGTGCAAACAAAGTCTGCACTGTAGCTGGCTCATCTTTATACTATGAGTGGGTGTTTACCCCCCAACTGCCAGCGAGATATAGAGCAGATAGGGAGAGAGATTGTGGATAGGTGCAAAAGTAACAGGGTTGCTGTGATAGGGGATTTTTATTTCCCACAGGGCCTGTTCCTGTGCTCTAATTGTCTTTGTTCTTTTAGGCGACAGGTTTAGATAAAGGATCTGGATCGGCGCTGACTGGGAGGGTCGAAGGGCCTGTTCCTGTGCTGTAATGTTCTTTGTTCACATATTGACTGGGACCCACTGTGTCCTAGGGGCCTGAAGGGGGCAGCGTTTGTAAGATGCATCCAGGATGCAATATGTAGATACTGCAACTAGGGACTGCGCCTGGTATTTGTGAATGAGCCTGGATAGTTGGTTGAGGTTTCAGCACGGGATCATTTTGGGAGGAGTGACCACAATTCCGTAGGCTGTTGGTACTTTTGGATGGGAATTAGAGTAACCCTTGCGTTAAGGTGCGAAACTGGGAAAAGGCAAATTACTATAACATTAGACAGGAAATGAAAAAAATTGAACTGGGTGCGGCTGTTGAAGGCTGCATCAAAATAGGACATGCAGGAGTCTGTCAAGCGACAGGTGATTTGGATTCACGAAAGTCACTTTCCTGAGAGAACGAAGGATACGTATGGGAAGTTTAGGCTACCCTTGGAGTATAGAGTTCAATTCTGGTCGCTAAACTACCAGAAGGATGTGGAGGCTTTAGAGAGAGTGCAAACGAGATTTACCAGGATGTTGCCTGGTATGAAGGGCATTAAGTATGAGGAGAGGTTGAATAAAGTTGGCTCGTTCTCACTGGAATGAAGGAGGTTGAGGGGCGACCTGACAGGTCTACAAAATTATGAGGGCGATAGGCAGAGTGGATTCTCAGAGACTTTTTCCCAGGGTATAAGGGTCAATTACTAGGGGGCATAGGTTTAAGGTGCGATGGGCAAGGTTTAGAGGAGATGTACGAGGTAAACTTTTAACACAGTGGGCAGTGGGTGCCTGGAACTCGCTGCCGGAGGCGGTGGTGGATGCAGGACCGATAGTGACGTTTAAGGGGCACCTTGACAAATACATGAATAGGATAGGAATAGAGGGTTACGGACCGCGGAAGTGTAGACGATTTGAGTTTAGACGGACAGCATGGTCGGCGCAGGCTTGGACGGCCGAAGGGCCTGTTCTTGTGCTGTACTTTTCTTTGTTCTTTGTTTGTTTGTGAACCAAGTGAAAACGAAAAATATGTTTTTTTATCTTTATAAATTTAGTGCATCCAATTCATTTTTTTCCAATTAAAGGGCAATTTAGCGTGTTCAATCCACCTACCTTGCACATCTTTGGGTTGTGGGGGAGAAACCCACGCAATCACTGGGCGAATGTGCAAACTCCGCATGGACAGCGGCCCAGAGCCGGGATCGAACCTGGGATCTCGGCGCCGTGAGGCAATAGGGCCAACCCACTCAGCCACCGTGCTGCCCTGGGATTGTACCACTTAAGGACCGTGGGGGGTCTCTATGTGTTGAGCCACAGGAAATGGCGAGGTACTAAATGAGTACTTCAATGTTCACCAAAGAAAACGACTTTGTGAAAGATGATTCTTTGATAAGGCATGTAGACAGTCTGGATCATGTGAACATCGAAAAGGAGGATGCATTGGGTCTTTTAAAAATATTTTAAGGTAGAGAAGTCTCCTGGGCCAGACTGAAATTATCCCAGAATACTGAGGGAAGCAAAGGGTGAAATTACTGGGGCCTTGACTGATATCTTTGTTTCCTCATTGGCTACAGGTGAGATCACAGAGGCCTGGAGAATATCTAATGTGGTACCGCTTTTTAAGAAATGTAGCAGAGCTGATCACGGAAACTACAACGTCGGTTGTAGGTAAATTATTGAAGAGAATTCTCAAGAACGGGACTTATACACATATTTAAACACGTGGACTCGTTAGCGATAGACAGCATGGTTTTGTGAAGGGGAGGTCCTGTTATCGAGTTTTTTGACAAACTCGGTTTTTTTGGTGGATGTTGTTTGTATAGACTTTAGAACGCATTTGAGAAGTTGCCTCATGGCAGACGTGAGGTGGTAAGATGGATACAGAACTGGCTCGGTCACAGAAGGCAAAGAGTAGCAGTAGAAGTGTGTTTTTGTGAAAGGACGGTTGGGACTCGTGCTGTTCCACAGGGATCTGTTGTTTGTAGTGTACATAAATAATTTGGAGGAAAATGTAACTGGTCTGATGAGTATGTTTGCGGATGACACCAAGGTTGGTGGAGTGGCAGATAGGCTTGAAGATTATCAGAAGATACAGCAGGACAGAGGTAGGTTGGACACTTGGGCAAATAAATGGAAAATTAAGTTGAAGCGGAAAAATGTGAGGTCATGCATTTTGTTAGGTCTAATATAGAGGGAAAATATGCCGTAAATATCAAAACTCTTAGGAATATAGAAAGTCAGAGAGATCTGGGCGTGCAGGTCCACAGATCTTTGAAAGTGGCAACACGAGTGGACAGGGTAGTCAAGGAAGCATACGGAATGATTGCTTGCATTGGACGGGGCTAAAAAACTGGCAAGCCGTGCTGCAGTTGTATAGAACCTTGGTAAGGCCGCATTTGGAATATTGCGCACAATTCTGGTCGCCACAATACCAGAAGGATGTAGAGGCATTTGGGAGGGCGCAGAGGAGGTTTACCAGGAGTAGACCGGTCTGGAGGGTGTTACTTATGCAGAGAGGTTTCTTAGACTCGGATTCTTTTCATTTCGACGACAGACGTTGGGTTGACCAGACAGATGTCGACAAGATTATGAGGGGCATGGATAGAATGGAAGGGCAGGCACTCTTTCCCATGGTGGAGGTGTCAGTCACCAGGCTGCAATGGTTTAAATTCACAGATCATCGGTCATAGAATTTACACTGCAGAACCGGCACACGGATTGACCTTCGAAAGAGCACCCCACCAGAGCCCACAACTCCACCCTCTGCCCGTAACCTCGCAATCTTACCCAATCGCTTTGGATACTAAGGGCAATTTAGCATTGTCCATCTGCCTAATCTGCACATCTTTGGACGGTGGGAGGATACCGGAGCACTCAGAGGAATCACACACAGGCAGGGGGAGGATGGGCAGACTCCGCACAGACAGTGACCCAAGCCGGGAGTTATTGAGAAAGAGGAGGTGTTGGACATCTTAAAAAACATTAAATTATATAAGTCTCCAGGGCCTGATAGCCCCCCCTCCCCCTCAGGATACTGAGGGTGGCAGGGGAAACAATTGCTGGAGACTGGACAGTAATCCTTCTATCCTCATTGGCTACAGGTGAAGTTCTGTAGGATTGGACAGTAGCCAATTTTATTCCATTGTTAAAGACGGACAGCAGGAATAATCAAAGAAATTATAAGCCGGTGATCACTGGTAGGGAAATTATTGGAAACTGTTATTAGAGACAGGATTTACTCACATTTGGAAACAAGTGTACTTACTAGTGATGGATAGCATGGTTTTGTGAAGGAGAGGTCGTGCCTCACTAATTTAATCGAATTTGTCGAGGAAGTGACTACGATGATAGGTGAGGGAAAGGCACTAGATGTTGGATATATGGACTTCAGTAAAGCCTTTGACAGGGTAACCCATGGTGGACTGGTACACATGATGGAGTCACATGGGATCAGAACAGAGCTGACAAGTCGGATACAGAACTGGCTTGAGCACAGAAGATAGAGGGTAGCAGTAGAAGGGGGATTACCTGAATGAATGCCTGTGACTAGCGGCGTTGGACAGGGACCAGTTGTGGGACCTCTATCGTTCGTAGTCCATATGAATGATTTGGAAGAGGTAATCATCCATATACACTGTTGAAGGTCCAATGCATGTAGGAATTGCGCAGATAATGGTAGAATCTTTGCGAGTATTGACAGGCAGAGTGATCTGTCCGTGCGTGACAACCGATCACTGAATGTGGCATGTGGATAAGGTAGTCAAGAAGGCAGGCGGCATGCTGGCCTTCATCCGTCGGGTCATTGAATATTAACGTTCGCAAGTCATGTTGCAGCTGTACAGGACCTTAGTTAGGCCTCATTTGGAATACTGTGTACAATTCTGGTCGCCGAATTACCAGAAGGATATGGATGCTTTGGGAGGGTACAGAATCGGTTTATAAGGCCTGGTATGGGGGTATGGAAGGCATTAGCTATCAGGAGAGTTTAGATAAACTCGAACTGTTCTCACTGGAATTACGGGGGTTTAGAGGCGACCTCATAATGGTCTAGGGGCAGCATAGTGGTTAGCACAATTGCTGCACAGCTTCAGGGTCCCAGATTCGATTCCGGCTTGGATCACTGTCTGTGCGGAGTCTACACATTCTCCCCGTGTCTGCGTGGGTTTCCTCCGGGTGGCTCTGGTTTCCTCCCATAGTCCAAAGATGTGCGGGTTAGGCGAATTAGCAAAGCTAAATTGCCCTTAGTGTCCAAAAAGGTTAAGTTGTGGTTACTGGATTACGGGCAGCGGGTAGATACGTGGGCTTGAGTCTGGTGCTCTTTGTAAGGGCCGGTGCAGGCACGATGGGCGAATGGCCTCCTTCAACACTGTAAATTTTATTATTATGACTATGACTACACGATTATGAGTTACATGGTCGGAGAGTCAAGTACTAGGTGACAGAGGTTTAACATGGGTGGGGAAAAGTTTAGAATAGATGTGCGAAGAAAGCTTTTGCACAGAAACTGGTAAATATATGGAACGCGCTTCCTGGGGAGGTGGTGGGAACCGGTACGATTGCGGCATTTAAGGGGCATCTACACACATATATGAATAGGGTGGTAATGGAACGGCACGGACTATGTAAGTGCAGCCTGTTTTAGTTCAAGCAGACGCATTGGTCGGCGCAGGCTTGGAGGCGCAGAGGGCCTGTTCCTGTGCTGTATTGCTCTTTGTTCTATAAGGTCTGGAAGCATCTATGAGGGTTACCACGGAGGATCATTAAAATGTTAATCGGGTAGGTCAAATGTATTCCATTTGAAACATTAACTGAGTTACACTCTCCAAAGGTGATGGCTGCCTTGCTGGCATTTTCAGCGGGTGAGATTCCCTGGTCCGCCAGCCGCCTGTTTCTCGGCCGGGCTCCGTTCGCTGATGGTGGGATTCAACCTTCCTGTCGCTTATTTGAAACTATCCCACACCCCCGTGAAACCGAACGGTTGGGCTACCATGCCAGTGGGATAATTGAAACGCAACAACCGGAGAATTCTTGCTAGCGCTTTCATACTTATTTGTTATTTTATTGATATTCCAATGTTCCAACAATCTTTCTTATGTTCTATTTCGTATGTGTCTTTTTAGTTTAACTGGGGGTTCCCAGGTATCTGATGCCCTTTTCCTTCTTGATGGTAGTGGCTGTGGGTTTGGATGGTGTCCAAGGAACCTTGGCGAGTTCCTACAGTGCATCTTGTAGATGGTGCACACGGCTGCCACTGGTCGTCGCTGCTGGAGGGTTTCAATGTTTGTGGAATGGGGAACAACAAAGTAGGGTGTTTTGTTGTTAATAATAACCTTTATTATTGTCACAAATAGGCTTACATTAACATTTCAATGAAGTTACTGTGAAAATACCGAAGTCGCCAGATTCCGGAGCCTGTTCAGGTACACTGAGGGAGAATTCAGAATGTCCAAATTAACTAACAGCATGTCTTATGGGACGTGTGGGAGGAAACTCCAGCAGCCGGAAGAAATTTCGTTCTTTAATTAAGCAATGAATCGTCGATACACAGAAACCCAATTTGTTTTTATTATCAGTAGCAGCGGAATTTCGACGAAATGCACCCGACTGTAGCACTGTTCCTTCGAGCTCTGATGCGTGATTCTGTGAAATGTTACGGCAGGATTCAATTTGTTCGAGTAGGGATTGTGCTCCTCACTGGGTCTTTGTGAGTGAGGTCAGGTGTTGTGGTTGTGTTGCTGCTGTTTTCGTCTCCCTCTCATATTCTTTTGAATTTATGCCCGCAGGCAACATCACTCAAATAACTTCACTTGGGCGTTGACTGCTGTTTGCTTGTCGATTCCTGTGTGGAAATTACCTGCAGCATTCCATACATAATAGAGGTGAGTATTATTTCAAATAATTTTATGGAGATCAAAGATTTTCCTCGAGAGGGTTACAAGTTTGATCTTTATGTTGGACACATGTTCTACTGTTATGCTGAATTTTCTCGACCAAAGGGGGAACTTCTGCAAATCTTGATAATGTTATGTCGAAAGTGCTTTTCCACTGTTTAAACTCTAAATAAGCTTTAAAATTAATATGATCACATCGAGTTGAAATTTATGTTTGTGTTCAAATGTCATTCAGCGTCTCGTAATTTTAAACAATACATTTTAAACACTAAATAAATAAAGTGTTAAACTCGTGGCCTGTTTTAACACTCCTTCATGAATGAGACATGTTTTAAACTGTGCATTTGGAAGGGATGAGCTGCAGATGTTCATATGTCTCGAATAACTCTTCTATTTTCGACATTCTAATTAATTTGGGAGTTTAATGTGATCCTGCAAGAAACGTGAGCTCAGTTTACTGCGTATATGAGCACTATCTCCAGACAGCCCAATATTCACTCCACCTCGTCATCCTTTCTCTCTCGAACTCCCACGATTGCAATCCCTATTTTTATGCTCACGTATTAACACAAGGCGAGACAAATGGATGCATTTCTCTTCTTCATTTAACAGTTTTACTGGCGGCCTGTTTCTGTCATAACGCGTCAGTGTGGAGTGTGTCATTTCTCAAGCAGGTTTATTTTAATATTTTATCATAGTTCCTACTACCAACGTGTTATTCCGCTGTTACCTGCATTTCATACATAACAGAGGTGAGTATGCATCACCAATAATTTGGAACCACTAAAACTTTCGCAATCTAATGTAAGAATCTGATACCTTAATGCCGAATAACGTAAATATTTGTTTGTCACTGTTCATCTTCCTCTTCTCTGTTTAAACGACGTTTTATTAATATATTGTGGATGGCACGCACGATCTTGTAGTTCTCCGCAATCTTTCAGAGTTTCGTGATTACCACAAATAAATCACATTTTGAAACGTGGTCTTTCTACAATTCGTCACTGACTGTCTCGAGCATGTTGTCCTTTGAACAAAAACATGTAAAATTCTCCCCCAGTAAGAATTTGAACTTTCTTATGGATTAGCAGGTTGAATGAATATTGCAGCAGCTATTCTGATTAATTATGCTGAAGTTCTCATTGTGAATATATCTCTGCTTAGTGCCCATTGAAGCGTTCTCGTTCAATGTTTTTCAGGCAACTATAGAAAGTTTGTTGAATAGTAAAGGAATAAAGGGTTAAGTGAGCGGTTGGGTCAGTGGAACTGAGTCCACAAAAGATCAGCCATTATATTATTGAATGCCGGTGCAGGCTCCAGGGGTCAGAAGGCCTAATCATGCTCCTAGTTTTTATATTTGTGTGTACTTATTTGTGACGCTGAAGCTTTATTTGTGAGTTAGTAAAACAGGTGATTGTGTAGGCATTGATAAAAACGGCACACAATCAAATCGTTCTCCTGCACCTTATGGTGGTGTTCAATTGTATTTGAACATGCTTGCTAGTTTTCAAGTCAATCTATATCACATACAACTTCCAGATTTTCTCGATTAACTGGTTAAATATTGCCCGAATTAATACATGCACAATGTATTCATCAACTACTTCTTGCGGGAGCAAGTTCTATATCATTAGCTCTCCTGGGCGGATAACAATTTATTTTACTGAATTACCTACTATATTCATTTTGCCTATTTAACGTTGACGTCATATGGTTAGACACTTCGAAACAAGAGGACATCTTCCATCTCTGCCCAATCAGGCAGAGGATTACATACATTTAAATGCCTCAAATGAGCACTTCATCTCCCTGTTTCAAAATAGCACCTTTCTGATATGTGAACAGAACATTTATGGGGCGTGCTGTGGGAGGCGTGGGGCTCGTGCAGGAAGTAACATGTCAGTTAGAACTTTGCAAAAGGCGGAATTAATTTCAGGAACGGTATTCATTATTAAATTCAAAAAGGAAGTAACAAATTGTTCCCTGTTTAACAAGCAAATTTACTTCCAATTTAGAATTGAAGGGAGAATACCTGTCTCGGAGTTCACATGAGAGCGATATTAGAGCAATGTGATTGTACATGAGGGATCAAACAGTCGCATGTCCCATAATGACCTGATCAAAGTCGTTACTAGGATCTTTCAATATGCAAATTATCCACAGTGAACCCGACAATGCAGCTTTTATCATATTGGAAAGATTAATGGAATGTAAAGTACTCGACAGGACATCAAACGAAGTGTTCAGCTTCGAAAGAATATGTGTCTGACTACCGATTAAGAACTGTGTTTCCAGCACGCTAAATAATTGGGAAATAGGTGTAGGTAGGGAATGTACAGTGAATGGTAGAACCCTCAAGGGTATTGAAAGTCAGAGAGCTCTAGGCTTACAGGTCCACAGGTCACTGAAAGGGGCAACACAGGTGGAGAAGATAGTCAAGAAGGCATACGGCATGCTTGCCTTCATTGGCCGGGGCATTGAGTATAATAATTGGCAAGTCATGTCGCAGCTATATAGAACCTTCGTTAGGCCACACTTGGAGTATAGTGTTAAATTCTGGTCGCCACACTACCAGAAGGATGTGGAGGCTTTAGAGAGGGTGCAGAAGAGTTTTACCAGAATGTTGCCTGATTATGGAGGGCATTAGCTATGAGGAGCGGTTGAATAAACTCGGTTTGTTCTCACTGGAACGAAGGAGATTGAGGGGCGACCTGATAGAGGTCTACAAAATTATGAGGGGCATAGACAGAGTGGATGGCCAGAGGCTTTACCCCGGGGTAGAGGGGTCAATCACTAGGGGGCATACGCTTAAGGCGAGAGGGGCAAGATTTAGAGTAGATGTACGAGACAAGTTTTTTACACAGAGGGTAGTGGGTGCCTGGAACTCGCTGCCGGAGGAGGTGGTTGAAGCAGGGACGATAGTGACATTTAAGGGGCATCTTGACAAATACATGAATACGATGGGAATAGAGGGATACGGACCCAGGAAGTGTAGAAGATTGTAGTTTGTTCGGGCAGCATGATCGGCACGGGCTTGGAGGGCCGAAGGGCCTGTTCCTGTGCTGTATATTTCTTTGTTCTTTGTTCTTTGTAGTTGGGCAGACATTCATTTTACTAAGAGTCCTGGGAGGATATCTCTAAAGGTCTATGTTTTGCTCCAGATTTATGCCACTGCATCTCCCTCTCCGCACTCTCTACCTCCATATTGGTCTCTAACTAAAAGTGGCGTCAAAATACGGTGCTCACCGGGCAGCACAGTGGCGCAGTGGGTTAGCACTGCGGCCTCACGGCTCTGAGGTCCCAGGTTCTATCGCAGTTCTGGGTCACTGTCCGTATGGAGTTTGCACATTCTCCCCTTGCTGGCGTGGGTTTCTCCCCCACAAACCAAAGATGTGCAGGTTAGGTGGATTGACCACGCTCAATTGTCCCTGAATTGGAAAAAATGAATTGGATACTCTAAATTTAGAACAAAAACATATATCTTGCTTTCGTGACTAAATAAAACGACTCACTGGAATGCACTGTTTATATATACATATATATATATATATATATATTTAAACTATTTGACTAGAGTTGTTGTCAGCAGGCGGCTCTGGAGGTCCTGTGAGTGTGTTCACGCTTTGATATTTTAAACTGCATAAATGTTTCTCAATCTGAAATTCTGTGCAATGACCACAATTCCCCAAGTTTTAGGGTACTTTTGGATATGGATGAGGGTAACCCTCACGTTAAAGTGCTAATCTGAGGAAACGCAGATGACTATAACATTATACGATAACATTAACATTATGGGCAGCACGGTAGCACAAGTGGTTAGCACTGTGGCTGCACTGCGCCAGGGTCCCAGTTTCGATTCCGTGCTGGGTCACTGTCTGTGCGGAGTCTGCACGTTCGCCCCGTGTCTGCGTGGGTTTCTTCCGGGTGCTCTGGTTTCCTCCTACAGTCCAAAGACGTAATCATGGATTAGCCATGATAATTGCCCTTAGTGACCAAAAAAGGTTAAGAGGGCTTATTGGGTTACGGGGATAGGGTGGAAGTGAGGGCTTAAGTGGGTCGGTGCAGACTCGAATGGCCTCCTTCTGCACTGTATGTTCTATGAGACACGAAATGAAAATTTTGAGTGGGTGCGGCTGTTGGTTGGTAAATCAAAATCGGACATATGTGAGTCTGTCAAGTGACAGTTGATTAGGATTAAGAAAATTAATGTTCCTGAGTGAACAAAGGATACGTATGGAAAGTTTAGTAAGCCTTGTATAACGAGCGCTATTGCTAACATTGCTAGGGGCTGGTTTAGCACACTGGGCTAAATATCTGGCTTTTAAAGCAGTCCAAAACAGGCCAGCAGCACGGTTCAATTCTCGTACCAGCCTCCCTGAACAGGCGCCGGAATGTGGCGACTAGGGGCTTTTCACAGTAACTTCATTTGACGCCTACGTGTGACAATAAGCTATTTTCATTTCATTTCACATTGCAGAAGAGAAAAAGGAGTTTTATACAGTTTAGAAGGGTGAGGGGAGTTGAGGAGTATTGATAAAGTAGCAAGGCACGGAAGCGGGAAATTAGGAGGTCCAGGAGGGATCATGAAAAGTCTTTGGCAAGTAGGGTTAACGTGAATCCCCAGGCGTTTAATTCATATGTTAAAAGCAAGAGCGTGGCCAGGGAAAGGATTGGACCACTTAAGGGCACTGGGGAATCTATATGTGGAGACAGAGCAAATGGGCAAGGCACTAAATGAGTACTTGTCATCAGTGTTCACCAAAGAAAAGGACATTGTGGAAGAGGTAGGGCGTGTGGACAGTCTCGTCATGATGGCGCCGAAAAGGAGGAGGTATTGGGTCTTTAAAAAAATTATTAAGTAGATAGGTCTCCTATTTGGTATGGGATTTTTTCAAGACTACTGAGGGAAGCAAGGGCAGAAATTGCTGGGGCATTGACTGATATTTTTGTATCCTCAGTGGCTGAAGGTGAGATCGCAGAGAACTGGAGAATAACTAATATAGTACCGCTGTTTAAGAAAGGTGGCAGGGATAATTCTGGAATTGGTAGTAGGTAAATTATCGGAGAGAATTCTCAGGGACAGGGTTTATTAGCATTTGGAAACAAATGGTCTCATTCGCGATAGACAGCATGGTTTTGTGACGGGGATGTCCTACCTCTCGAGTTTTTTGACCAGGTGACAAAATGATTGATGTGTGGAGGGCGGTGGATGTTGTTTACGTGGACTTCAGTGAAGCATTTGACAAATGCCTCATGGCA
Organism: Scyliorhinus torazame; assembly: GCF_047496885.1. Taxonomy (NCBI): domain Eukaryota; kingdom Metazoa; phylum Chordata; class Chondrichthyes; order Carcharhiniformes; family Scyliorhinidae; genus Scyliorhinus; species Scyliorhinus torazame. The sequence continues at coordinate 18,011,962 of NC_092732.1, forward strand.
GGCTGGTAGAAAAGGTGAAGTCACACGGCATCAGAGTGAGGTGGTAAGATGGATACAGAACTGGCTCCGTCACAGAAGACAAAGGGTAGCAGCAGAAGGGTGTTTTTCTGAATTGAAGCTTGTGACCAGTAGTGTTCCACATGGATATTTGCAGGGACATTTGTTGTTTTTGGTATACATAAACGATTTGGAGGACAATGTAGCTGGTCTGATCAGTAAGTCCGCGGATGCCACCAATGTTGGTAAAGTGGCAGGTAGTGTTGAGTATTGTCTGAGGACACAGCAGGACATGGATAGGTTGGGGGCTTGGGCAAAGAAATGGCAAATGGAGTTTAATCTGGACAAATGTGAGGTGCTGCATTTTGGTAGATCTAACATAGAGGCGAAATATACCGTAAATGACAAAATGCTTTGAACTATTGAAAGTCAGCGAGGTCTGGGCGTGCAGGTCCACAGACTTTTGAAAGTGGCTACACAAGTGGACAATATAGTCAAGAAAGCATACGGAAAGATTTCCATACTTAGACCGGGCATCGAGTATAATAACTGGCAAGCCATGCAGCAGTTGTACACAAATTTGGTAAGTCCGCATTTGACATATTTCGCACAATTCTGGTCACCATACTACCAGAAGAAAGTGGAGGCTTTGGAGAGGGTGCAGACGAGGTTGTCCAAGATATTGCCTTGCCTGGAGGGTGTTAGCTATGCGAAGAGGCTCAATAGATTAGGACGTTTTTCATTAGCCCGATAGGGTTGAGGGGGCATGGATAGAGTGGATGGGCAGGCAGTCTTTCCAGGCTGAAGGCATCAGTCCCCAGGGGGTTTAAGGTCACAGATGGTAGGTCATATAATTTACAGTACAGAATCGGGCCATTTAGTCTGCACATACCACTGGGAAGAGCACCCCACTCACGTCGACACCGCCACCCTATCCCCGTAACCTCGCAACACCATCCAAACGTTTTGCTCCGCAATGGCAATTTAGCATGGCCAGAATGCCTAACCTCCATATATTTAGACTCTGGGAGGAACCCAGAGCATCGAGACGAAACCCATGCAGACACGGGGAGTACGTGCAGACTCCGCAGAGACAGTGGCCCAAGCCGGGAATCGAACTTGGGATCCTGGAGCTTTGAAGAAACAGTGCTAACCACTGTGCCCCCCTGCTATGGGGCAAAGTTTAGAGGAGATTTACGAGGCAGGTGTTTTACGCAAAGGGTGGTGAGTGCCTGGAACACGCTGCCAGGGGTTCAAAAGACATCTTGACAAATACATTGATAGGATGGGCATAGAGGGATACCATAAGACCACCAGGACACAAGACATAGGAGCAGAATTAGGCCACATGGCCCATCGAGTCTGCTCCGCCATTCAATCATGGCTGATATGTTCTCATCCCCATCTCCTGCCTTCTACCCATAACCCCTGATCCCCTTTTTAATCAAGAACCTATCTGTCTCTGTCTTAAAGATACTCAGTGAATTGGCCCACACAGATTTCTACGGCAATGAGTTCCATAGATTCACCACCCTCTGGCTGAAGAAATTCCTCCTCATCTCTGTCTGAAAAGATCGTCACTTTAGCCTGAGATAGTGTCCTCTGGTTCTAGTTTTTCCTACAAACCGAAACACGTTCACTATATCCAGGCCTCGTAGTATCTTGTAAGTTTCAATAAGATTCCCATTCATCCTTCTAAACTCTAATGAGTACAGGCCCTGAGTCCTCAAACGTTCCTCATACGACAAGTTCTTCATTTAAGGGATCATTCTTGTGAACCTCCTCGGGACCCTTTCCAAGTCCAACACATCCTTCCTTAATTACGGGGCCCAGAAATTCTCACAATAATCAAAATGGGGTCTGAGAAGTGCATCCTGGCTTTGCATTCTAGCCGCCTTGACATGAGTGTTAAAATTGCATTTGCCTTTTTAATGCATAGAACCTTAGTTAGGCCACACTTCCAGTATAATGTTCAATTCTGGTTGCTCCACCACCAGAAAGATGTGGAGGCTTTAGAAAGGGTGCAAAAGAGATTTACCAGGATGTTGCCGGGTATGGAGGGCATTAACTATGAGGAGAGGTTGAATAAACTTGGTTTGTTCTCACTGGAATGACGCAGTTCATGGGTGACCTGATAGAGGTCCACAAAATTATGAGGGGCATAGACAATGTGGATTGTCCCAGGGTAGAGGGGTCAATTGCTAAGGGGCATAGGTTTAGGATGCAAGGTGCAAGGTTTAGAGTAGATGTACCAGGCAATTCTTTTACACAGAGGGTAATGGGTGCCTGGAACGCGCTGCCGGAGGAGGTGGTGGAAGCAGGGACGATAGTAACGTTTAAGTGGCATCTTGACAAATACATGGATAGGATGGGAATAGAGGGATCCGGACCCCGGAAGTGCAGAATATTTTAGTTTCGATGGGCAGCATGGTCGGCACAGACTTGGAGGGCCGAAGGGCCTGTTCCTATGATGTACATTTCTTTGTTCGTTTTTGTTTGTTCTTAACTGCCGACCTAAACTGCACATTAAGAATCATGAACAGGGACTCCCAAGTCCCTTTGTGCTTCTGCTTTCCGAAGCATTTCCCCATTTAGAAAATAGTCTTGCCTAAATTCCTCCTTCAATCTCACACTTTTCCACATTGTATTTCATTTGCCACTTCAGTTCCCACTCTCCTAGCTTGTCCAAGTGCTTCTGCAGCCCATGCCTCTTCAATACTACCTGATACGGCAGTAGGAATCGTTCAGGGTTTTGGCCAAAGGTGGTATCATGACCGGTACAAGCTTGGAAGGCCGAAGGGCCTGTTTCTGTGCAGTATTGTTCCTTGTTCTTGTATCGCATTGTGGTTCAGAGACAACTTAGGTTTGCAATGATCCGTTGTATGCCTTTGGACTTTTTCATTGCTACTTTCGAAAGATATGGACTTACGTGGTATTTTCTGCCCAGCCCTAACTTCGCTTGAGAAGTTGTGGCTGTGTAGCCTTCCTGAACGACTGCAGTCCTGTTGGTATCAATCGGACATTTCGTGAAATGCTCGTCAGACCTGGCAGCATCTGTAGAAAGAATCAAAATTTCACTGCCGGATCAACAATAATTTGCGAGCAAATTCAGATGTCTGAGATGGAAAGTGTTTAAACTTGTCAAGGAAGCAGAGGATGAAGGTGGACGATCAAAGGAATAGTTATTTGTGAGTGTGGAAAAGTAGACATCTTCCAAGTTTGCCATAGTGCCATCGATCGCAAGATGTATCCATATTCTATCAGCACAGTGCTCCTGGCATCACACATCTTTCACAATTGTCAATTTACATTGCAATATTTTGTCTGTTTAACGAAAGATGGACACATCATTATTAAGCGCAGATCTTGCCATACGATTAATTGTAGATGACAAGCTTCCACTCCATCAAACAAATCACAGGATTGTTCGCCCTAGAGCATTAGTCGGACAGCAGAGAAGAATGGCTGCTGCTGTGTCAGGTCGAAGTCTGCAATGGTGCTTCAAAATTCGGTCCCTTATGAGACGGGAACGTTGCATTTTTACAGTGGTAACACAGGTAGGCAAATTTCATTTATGTCCGTTGTCACACTGTACAGAGAAAACATATATTTTGCTCCATGCTATCTCCAATCTGTGTCACAATGTTTCTCTAAGTGTGTGTGGGCAACTATTTTAATGGAAAGGGCATCACAGTGGCCCAGTGGTCAGCTGAGCAACCAGGTTAGATCCCGGCCCTGTGTCAATGTCCGTGTGGAGTTTGCACATTATCCCAGTTTCTGCGCGGATTCCACCCACACAATACAAAAATGTGCAGGTTAGGTGGATTGGCCCCTTAATTGGAAAACAATGAATTGGGTACTCTCAATTTGAAAGGAAACAAAGAACTATATTAATGGAGGAGCATGTAGAGGGGAGGGGCGGCGTAGTTTTTATCCATTGGATCGATGTTCCTGAGGCATAAATGAGCTCAATGTGCTCGTAGGGACGAATTTCCAGTACTTTGACCCAGCTGCAGCGAAGGCACGGTGACACATTTCCAATTTGGGTGCTGCGGGGCTTGGAGGGGACCTTACAGGTGATGGTGTTCCCATATGTCTGCTGCCTTATGATTGCAGTTTGCACGTCTGTGCCATGGACTTAGAAAGCCGAGGATAGCTTTATGAAGTTAAGTTCTCAGCAAAATGCTGAAAGCAGGTTGTAGGCAAATTCACCATGATTGAATGATCGCTTTGACAGTTCCAGAAAGTACGCATTTATTCCACCTCATATATATCCTGATATTTGACATGGTAATTTGGACATATTTCGACTTCTCAGTGCCGTGGAAATCATAATAAAGACAAATTCTTCGAGGTTCGATTTAGTCATGGGTTCTTTGAAATTACGAAATGCTTGCTCCCTCTCTGGGATCCAGGCAACAACTGAAGGGACGTCCTGTAGGCTAGCCTTGCACAGTGCTGCGTCCATCTCTCTATAGTCTGGTATCCATTGCCTGCAATAGCCCATTATTCCGAGGAATGTAAAGGACAAAGAACAAAGAACAAAGACAATTACAGCACAGGAACAGGCCCTTCGGCCCACCCAGCCTGCGCCGACCCAGATCCTTTATCTAAACCTGTCACTTATTTTCCAAGGATCTACTTCCCTCTGTTCCCCGCCCGTTCACATATCTGTCTAGATGCATCTTAAATGATGCTATTGTGCCCGCCTCTACCACCTCCGCTGGCAAAGCGTTCCAGGTACCCACCACCTTCTGCGTAAAAAATCTTTACGCGCACATCTCCCTTAAACTTGCCCCCCTCTCACCTTGAAATCGTGACCCCTTGTAATTGACACCCTCACTCTTGGAAAAAGCTAGTTGCTATCCACCCTGTCCATACCTCTCATAATTTTGTAGACCTCAATCAGGTCCACCCTCAACCTCAACCTCCTAATCTACTCAACCTTTCTTCATAGCTAGCACCCTCCATATCTGGCAACATCCTAGTAGCTATGAAGAAAGGTCGAGTGGGATTAAACAGTGCAATGGAAAAAAAACCCGTCTTATTTCCTTGGAAGGTTCTGACGTTAACAACCATACGCAATCTGTTCCTCATTCTCACCTCCCCCTCTCACGCAAAATTGCTCTACTCGAACAGAATGTGAATCATCAGGCATTTGATCTCCTGAGCAATCACACACGATCGCTGAATAAACGTTCCCAAATTACTTCTGCAGGGCTGCTCCTGGGAACATGTTGTGCAAGCAACATTTAATCCGTAACATAAATGATTGAGTGTTTATTTCAGGCTGCGTGGGTAACCTATCCCTGGCCATTGCAATAAAAGTATAGAACACATGAAACATATAATTGCTATGTTAACAATTTATTATGATGCTCAAAGTGTGGAATAATCTCTCTCTGGAACTTTTTAATTCGGTGGGAGTTTGGGGTTGAGGGGACAAGGCGGGGGATTAGGCCGGAGAATGGTGTTATTTCAGAGGGTCAATGCAGACCTGATGTGGAGAATGGACTCTTTCTTCACTGTAGTAATTATGTGAATTCAATGGATATCTGTGTTTATTGTTCTTACACTCCCCACCAGTCCGATATATTTTATTTTACCTTTGGATTGTAACCCATTTTAATCGTGCTGTCCACATCTGTCTCCACACATTATTTTTGTGAATTGTGGAGGAAATTATCAGTTTGACTCGAACTGTTTTTGTCAAAGGATGCCTGCGTGCACCCTATTAGCGCCGTGGGGTTTTGATGTTCATAGACCATAGCATTTACAGTGCAGAAGGAGGCCATTCGGCCCATCGAGTCTGCATCGGCTGTTGGAAAGAGAACTCTACCCAAGGTCAACACCTCCACCCTATCCCCACAACACTAAGGGCAATTTTGGACACTAAGGGCAATTTATCATGGCCAATCCACCTTACCTGCACATATTTGGACTGTGGGAGGAAACCGGAGCACCCTGAGGAAACCCAAGCACACACAGGGAGGATGTGCAGACACCGAACAGTCAACCAAGCCGGAATCGAACCTGGGACCCTGGAGCTGTGAAGCAATTGTGCTATCCACAATGCTACCGTGCTGCCCTTAAGAACAAATTAATCTACACGATACCATTCTACCGTAATCCATGTACCTATCCAACAGCCGCGTGAAGGTCCCTAATGTTTCCGACTCAACTACTTCCGCAGGCAATGCATTCCATGCCCCCACTACTTTCTGGGTAAAGGACATACCACTGACATCCCCCCTATATCTTCCACCATTCACCTTAAAGTTATGTCCCCTTGTAATGGTTTGTTTCACCCGGGAAAAACTTCTCTGACTGTCTACTCTATCTATTCCGCTGATCACTTTATCAACCTCTATCAAGTCGCCCCTCATCCTTCTCAGTTCTAATGAGAAAAGGCCTAGCACCCTCATTTTTTCCTCGTAAAAACTATTCTGCATTCCAGGCAACATCCTGGTAAATCTCCTTTGCACCTTTTCCAAAGCTTCCACATCCTTCCTAAAATGAGGCGACCATAACTGCACACAACAGTACTCCAAATGTGGCCTTACCAAGGTTTTGTACAACTGCATCATCGCCTCACGGCTCTTAAATCCAATCCTCCTGTTAATGCACGCTAGCACACCATAGGCCTTCACAGCTCTATCCACTTGAGAGGCAACTTTCAAATATCTATGCACATGGGCCCCAATATCTCTCTGCTCCTCCACATTGCCAACAGCCCTACCGTTAACCCTGTATTCCGTATTCATATTTGTCCTTCCAAAATGGACGACCTCACACTTTTCAGGGTTAAACTTCATCTGCCACTTCTCAGCCCAGTTCTGCATCCTATCTATGTATCTTTGCAGACAACAACAGCCCTCCTCACTATCCACAACTCCACCAATCTTCGTATCGTCTGCAAATTTACTGACCCATCCTTCAGCTCCCTCATCCAAGTCAGTAATGAAAATCACAAACAGCAGAGGACCCAGAACTGATCCCTGCGGTACGCCACTGGTAACTGCGATCCAGGCTGAATATTTGCCATCCACCACCATTCTCTGACTTCTATCGGTTAGCCAGTTCGTTATCCAACTGGCCCTATTTTCCACTATCCCATGCCTCCTTACTTTCTGCATAGGCCTACCATGGGAAAACTTATCACATGCCTTACTAAAATCCATGTACACTACATCCACTGCTTTATCTTCATCTAGATGCTTGGTCACCTCCTGAAAGAATTCAATAAGACTTGTAAGGCAAGACCTACCCCTCACAAATCCGTGCTGACTATCCCTAATCAACCAGTGTCTTTCCAGATACTCAGAAATCCTATCGTTCAGTACCGTTTCCATTACTTTGCATGCCACCGAAGTAAGACTAACTGGCCTGTGATTCCCAGGGTTATCCCTCTTCCCTTTATTGAATAGGGGCACGACATTCGCCACACTCCAATCCCCTGGTACCATCCCTGTTGACAGTGAGGACGAAAAGATCATTGCCAACGGATCTGCAATTTCATCTCTTGCTTTCCATAGAATTCTTGGATATATCCCATCAGGCCCGGTGGTCTTGTCCATCCTCAAGTTTTTCATAATGCCCAACACATCTTCCTTCCGAACAAGTATTTCCTTGAGCTTACCAGTCTGTTTCACACTGTTCTCTCCATAAATATGGCCCCTCTCCTTTGTAAATACTGAAGGAAAGTACTCGTTCAAGACCTCTCCTATCTCTTCAGACTCAATACACAATCTCCCGCTACTGTCCTTGATCGGACCTACCCTCGCTCTAGTCCTTCGCATAGTTCTCATATATGTGTAAAAGACCTTGGGGTTTTCCTTGATTCTACCTGCCAAAGATGTGTCATGCCCTCTCTTAGCTCTCCTAATCCCTTTCTTCAGTTCCCTCCTGGCTATCTTGTATCCCTCCAGCGCCCTGTCTGAACTTTGTTTCCTCAGCCTTACATAAGTATCCTTCTTCCTGTTAACAAGACATTCAACCTCTCATGTCAACCATGGTTCCCTCACTCGACCATCTCTTCCATGCCTGACAGGGGCACACGTATAAAGGACACGTAGTACCTGTTCCTTGAACAAGAAGCTGTTACAAGGAGGCATAACTATACGTTTCTGGGTCGAGATACAGGAGGGATGTCCGAGGTAGGTTCTTTACTCAGAGGGTGGTAGGGTGTTGAATGGACGGCGTGCTGTGATAGTGGAGTCGGACACTCCAGGAACTTTCAATGCGATAATTGGATAGGCACATGGAGCACACCAGAATGACAGGGAGTGGGGTAGCTTGATCTTGGTTTCGGACAATGTTCGGCACAACATCGATGGCAGAAGGGCCTTTTCTGTGCTGCACTGTTCTATGTTCTGTGACTGGAGGCATAGACTATTTTCTAAATGGGGAAATGCTTAGGAAATGAGTAACACAAAGGGACTTGGGTGTCCTTTTTCAAGATTCTCTTAAGGTTAACATGTACGTTCAGTTATCAGTAAGGAAGGACATGCCACGTTAGTATTGATGTCGAGAGGGCTAGAATACAAGACCAGGGGTGTATTGAAGCTGTATAAGGCTCTGGTCAGACTCCATTTGGATTGTTGTGAGCATTTATGGGCCCAGTATCGAACGAATATCTTATTGCCCAGGCAATACCCTCGTGCATCTTTTCTGCACCCCATCAAGGGTAAAGATGCAAGGATTTTAGGGATTGCTGAAAAATATTTCTAATTCTTACAAATTTGGATTTTCACAGCAATCTTGAAGTTGTTTTACTAACTGCAGATACCACGTTTGAAACTGTACCTCACGTTGAAAAGTACAAAACGCGAGAGAAAATGCGATAATTAGGATTAGAAAACTATCAATATGGCCGGATGAGATCTGTCCGAGCATTCTCTTGGAAGCTAGGGAGGAGATTGCTGAGCCTTTGGCTTTGATCTTTAAGTCACATTTGCCTCCAGGAATAGTGCCAGAAGACTAGAGGATAGCAAATGTTGAGTCCAGGTTCAAGAAGGAGAGTAGAGACAACCCCGGTTCTAGAAACCATTAAGACTTTGTGGGTAAAGTCTTGGAAAGGTTTATAAGAGATAGGATCTAGAATCATTTGGAAAGGAATAATTTGATCAGAGGTCGTCAACACGGTTGTGTGAAGTGTAGGTCGCGACTCACAAACCTTATTGAATTCTTTGAGAAGTAGGTGGATGAGGGTAAAGCAGTTGATGGTATATGGATTTCAGTGAAGCGTCTGATTAGGATTACCCACGGTAGGTTATTGCAGAAAATACGGAGGCATGGGATTCAGGGTGATTCAGCAGTTTGGATCAGAAATTGGCCAGCTGGAAGAAAACAAAGTGTGGTGGCTGATGGTAAATGTTCAGCCTGGAGTCCAGTTACTCGTGGTGTACCACGAGGATCTGTTTTGGGGCCACTGCTGTTTGTCATTTTTATAAATGACCTGGAGGAGGGCGTAGAAACATGGGTAACTAAATTTGCCGATGACACTAAAGTCAGTGGAGTTGTGGACAGTGCGGAAGGATGTTACAAGTTACAGAGGGAGATAGATAAGCTGCAGAGCTGGGCTGAGAGGTGGCAAATGGAGTTCAATACAGAAAAGTGTGAGGTGATTCATTTTGGAAGGAATAACAGGAAGACAGAGTACTGGGCTAATGGTAAGATTCTTGGTAGTGTGGATGAGCAGAGAGATCTCGGTATCCATGTACATAGATCCCTGAAAGTTGCCACCCAGGTTGAGAGGGTGGTTAAGAAGGTGTACGGTGTGTTAGCTTTTATTCTTAGAGGGATTGAGTTTCGGAGCCATGAGGTCATGTTCCAGCTGTACAAAACCCTGGAGCGGCCGGATTTGGAGTATTGCGTGCAATTCTGGTCGCTGCATTATAGGAAGGATGTGGAAGCATTGGAAAGGGGGCAGAGGAGATTTACCAACATGTTGCCTGTTATGGAAGGAGGATCTTATGAGGGAAGGCTGAGGGACATGAGGCTGTTTTCGTTAGAGAGAAGAGGTGACTTAATTGAGGCATACAAGATGATCAGAGGGTTTGATAGGGTGGACAATGAGAGCCTTTACCCTCGGATGGTGATGTCTAGCACGAGGGGACATAGCTTTTAATTGTGGGGAGATATATATAGGACAGATGTCAGAGGTACTCAGAGAGTAGAAAGGTCATGGAATGCCCTGCCTGCATCAGTAGTGGACTCGCCAACACTAAGGGCATTCAAATGGTCAGTGAATAGACATATGGACGGTAAGGGAATAGTGTACATGGGCTTTAGAATGGTTTCACAGGTCGGCGGATCATCGAGGGCCGAAGGGCCTGTACTGCGCTGTAATGTTCTATGTTCGATGTTGTGCTCGGCTGCTATGCTCTATCTTTCCCATGTTCCGAGCTATGAGAGCTGGCTCTGCTGGCTCTGGGGCTCTGAGCTGTCTCTGTCTCCTCTTTAAATTCGAGTCTTCCTTCGATGTATCAGCTGTTTTAGCTCGGCTGCTTTGCTCTCTCCCTGTCCCATGACCGAGCTATGAGAGATGACTCTTGTTCCTTTTCGGCGTCTCTGTCTGCCGTCCACTTTCTCAGGGTTTATGTATCTTTCTAACAGTTATTTAGTTTTTATGACTTTATTGTAAAGTAACTTTTATTTTACTTCGATTGCAAAAGGCACCTTTAATCTGAATTTTTCTAACACGACTAAGTATTCGTTTCGAGCATGATCTCATCTCATAGATCTGATTACATTCTATCCTTTGTGATGTTCAAAAATGCTTTGATTTCTAAGGGATGTTACTTTTGGTTCATGTCATTTCTATAGTTTTATTATTATAAAATTGTTTCCCCAGTTTTTTATTTTGACATTGATTTGGATCTAACGTGTGTTCCTGGAGATATGGTGCCTCCAGCTTTCTTTAATTTACCTGGTATCAGCAGAACATCACACCTTGAGTTGTCACCTAATTCAACTGAACCTCATCCATTCTTTTCCATCTGCTTACATAACTTCAATGAAGGTGTGAAATATTGCTTCTCGCTTTATACTAAAGGTACAATTGGTGGTGAGTTTAAAAGATTGCCTCACATTTAAACATTTGTCACCAAATTCAGCTGAACCTCGTCCATTCTTTTACATCTGCGTATCTAACTTCAAAAGGATGTGCGAAACATTGCTTTTAGCTGTCTAGTAAAATTCACTGTTGTTACTTGAAAGACCTGCTTGTTTTGTTTGCGAAGCCTGCTTGACCAATGCTATCTGCATTTTACAATCCTCTCCTGGCAGCTGCTGTTAACCCTTCATGGGATTTTTCCTATCCTTCTCTCATGTTTCTTAAGTCGGGTATTCCCAGACTTCCATGTTTCAAATTACAAACCTTTTCATAGTTTCAATTACAGGTCCCAAGTACCGATCCATACCTGAAGTTCACCCACCTTATTCCTGAGGCTTCATGCGTTGAAATGTGCACACTTCAACCCATCTCCGTGCCTGCAAGTACTCTCCTTTGTCAGTGTTGCCTTCCTCACTACACGCTTTGACATCCTGAACATCGGTTACCTTAGTTGCTGGACTACAAATCTGGTTCCCATTCCCCTGCCAAATTAGTTTAAACCCTCCCGAAGAGTACTATGAAACCTCCCTCCCTGGATATTGGTGCCCCTCTGGCTCGGATGGCACCCGTCCTGCTTGTACAGGTCACACCTTCCCCAGAGTACGCTCCGACACATTCCTGTAGCCACGTGTTCAACTGCACTCTCTCCCTATTTCTCGCCGCGCTATCACGTAGCACCGGCAACAAACCAGAGATGACAACTCTGTCTGTCCTGGCTTTTAACACCCAGCCTAACTCACCAAACTCGTTTATTACATCCATACCTCTTTTCCTACCTACGTCGTTGGTACCGATGTGCACCACGAATTCTGGCTGCTCACCCGTCCCCTTAAGGATCCTGAAGAGACGATTCGAGATATCCCTGGACCTGTCACCCGGGATGCAACATACTTTCCGGGAGTCTCGCTCGCAACGACAGAATCTCCTATCGATTCCCCTAACCATTGAGTCTCCTATCACTATTGCTTTTCTATTCCCTTCAGAGCCCCAAAGCCAGACTCGGTGCGAGAGACCTGGCCGCTACGGCCTTCCCCCGGGAGGTCATTACCCCCAACAGCATCCAAAATGCTTTACATGTTTTGAAGGGGAACAGCCGAGAAGGATCTCTGCAAGGTCTGCCCGTTCGTTTTCTTTCCCCTGACCGCAACCCAGCTACGCTTGTCCTGTATCTTGGGTGTGATTACGTCCCTGTAACTCTTTGTCTATTACCCCCTCTGCCTCCCGGATGATCGGAAGTTCATCCAGCTCCAGCTCCATTTCCCTAACAGCTGAGGAGCTGGAGTTGGGTGCACTTCCCGCAAGTATAGTCTGCGGGGAGACCGGTGGTATTCCTCACCAGCCACATCCTACAGGAGGAGCATGCAACTGCCATAGCCTTCATCCCGTGTTACCTTACAGAATAGAGCTGCATTGTGGACCAACTGGAACTCCGCCCTCCGACTCTGCTCCCAGTCAGCTGCACTCTCTGTAAACCCCTGGCTCCCTTGGCGTTCTTTGAGGAAATGTAAGAAATGAAATGAAAGGAGCACCTTACTCCTTCCTCACCTACCTCCCTCGGTCGCCAAACTCTCACTATAGCTCTCAAATACACTCAAATTCAGCACTCAGTGCAAACAGAGTCTGCACTGTAGCTGGCTTAATTTCTACTGTGAATCTAGCCTTTGAAAACTGGCCTAATCCAATTAACTAATTAACAAGCTCCTGCTGCAAGTAGCTACAAGTAGAACCTTTGTTTAAAGCTGATTGAAAATTCACCTTCTTCCAAGCCAAACAGCAACTTTTAAGTTAATTAACTAAATAAAAGGAAGACTAGCCTTTAGATAAAAAAGAACCCTTATTATCCCTCAGTCACCAAACTCTCACTATAGCACTCAAATGCACGCAAATTCAGCACTCAGTGCAAACAAAGTCTGCACTGTAGCTGGCTCATCTTTATACTATGAGTGGGTGTTTACCCCCCCCAACTGCCAGCGAGGTATAGAGCAGATAGGGAGAGAGATTGTGGATAGGTGCAAAAGTAACAGGGTTGCTGTGATAGGGGATTTTTATTTCCCACAGGGCCTGTTCCTGTGCTCTAATTGTCTTTGTTCTTTTAGGCGACAGGTTTAGATAAAGGATCTGGATCGGCGCTGACTGGGAGGGTCGAAGGGCCTGTTCCTGTGCTGTAATGTTCTTTGTTCACATATTGACTGGGACCCACTGTGTCCTAGGGGCCTGAAGGGGGCAGCGTTTGTAAGATGTATCCAGGATGCAATATGTAGAAACTGCAACTAGGGACTGCGCCTGGTACTTGTGAATGAGCCTGGATAGTTGGTTGAGGTTTCAGCACGGGGTCATTTTGGGAGTAGTGACCACAATTCCGTAGGCTGTTGGTACTTTTGGATGGGAATTAGAGTAACCCTTGCGTTAAGGTGCGAAACTGGGAAAAGGCAAATTACTATAACATTAGACAGGAAATGAAAAAAATTGAACTGGGTGCGGCTGTTGAAGGCTGCATCAAAATAGGACATGCAGGAGTCTGTCAAGCGACAGGTGATTTGGATTCACGAAAGTCACTTTCCTGAGAGAACGAAGGATACGTATGGGAAGTTTAGGCTACCCTTGGAGTATAGAGTTCAATTCTGGTCGCTAAACTACCAGAAGGATGTGGAGGCTTTAGAGAGAGTGCAAACGAGATTTACCAGGATGTTGCCTGGTATGAAGGGCATTAAGTATGAGGAGAGGTTGAATAAAGTTGGCTCGTTCTCACTGGAATGAAGGAGGTTGAGGGGCGACCTGACAGGTCTACAAAATTATGAGGGCGATAGGCAGAGTGGATTCTCAGAGACTTTTTCCCAGGGTATAAGGGTCAATTACTAGGGGGCATAGGTTTAAGTTGCGATGGACAAGGTTTAGAGGAGATGCACGAGGTAAACTTTTAACACAGTGGGTAGTGGGTGCCTGGAACTCGCTGTCGGAGGCGGTGGTGGATGCAGGACCGATAGTGGCGTTTAAGGGGCACCTTGACAAATACATGAATAGGATAGGAATAGAGGGTTACGGACCGCGGAAGTGTAGTCGATTTGAGTTTAGACGGACAGCATGGTCGGCGCAGGCTTGGACGGCCGAAGGGCCTGTTCTTGTGCTGTACTTTTCTTTGTTCTTTGTTTGTTTGTGAACCAAGTGAAAACGAAAAATATGTTTTTTTATAACGTCTAGAAGGACTTTTAATAAAGTAGCAAGGTACGGAAGTGAGGAGGTTTGGGAGTTGTCATGAAAAGTCCTTGCATGTAGGCTGAAGATGACTTTCAAAGCTTTTCATTCATATGTATAAAGCACGAGAGTGGCCAGGGAAGAGATTGTACCACTTTTTATTTTTATAAATTTAGTGCATCCAATTCATTTTTTTCCAATTTAAGGGCAATTTAGCGTGTTCAATCCACCTACCTTGCACATCTTTGGGTTGTGGGGGAGAAACCCACGCAATCACGGGGCGAATGTGCAAAGCGAATGTTCACTGGAATTACGGGGGTTTAGAGGCGACCTGATAATGGTCTAGGGGCAGCATAGTGGTTAGCACAATTGCTGCACAGCTTCAGGGTCCCAGATTCGATTCCGGCTTGGATCACTGTCTGTGCGGAGTCTACACATTCTCCCCGTGTCTGCGTGGGTTTCCTCCGGGTGGCTCTGGTTTCCTCCCATAGTCCAAAGATGTGCGGGTTAGGCGAATTAGCAAAGCTAAATTGCCCTTAGTGTCCAAAAAGGTTAAGTTGTGGTTACTGGATTACGGGCAGCGGGTAGATACGTGGGCTTGAGTAGGGTGCTCTTTGTAAGGGCCGGTGCAGGCTCGATGGGCGAATGGCCTCCTTCAACACTGTAAATTTTATTATTATGACTATGACTACACGATTATGAGTTACATGGACAGAGTAGATAGCCAGATGCTCTTTCCTCGGTTGGAGAGTCAAGTACTAGGTGACAGAGGTTTAACATGGGTGGGGAAAAGTTTAGAATAGATGTGCGAAGAAAGCTTTTGCACAGAAACTGGTAAATATATGGAACGCGCTTCCTGGGGAGGTGGTGGGAACCGGTACGATTGCGGCATTTAAGGGGCATCTACACACATATATGAATAGGGTGGTAATGGAACGGCACGGACTATGTAAGTGCAGCCTGTTTTAGTTCAAGCAGACGCATTGGTCGGCGCAGGCTTGGAGGGGCAGAGGGCCTGTTCCTGTGCTGTATTGCTCTTTGTTCTATAAGGTCTGGAAGCATCTATGAGGGTTACCACGGAGGATCATTAAAATGTTAATCGGGTAGGTCAAATGTATTCCATTTGAAACATTAACTGAGTTACACTCTCCAAAGGTGATGGCTGCCATTTTCAGCGGGTGAGATTCCCTGGTCCGCCAGCCGCCTGTTTCTCGGCCGGGCTCCGTTCGCTGACGGTGGGATTCAACCTTCCTGTCGCTTATTTGAAACTATCCCACACCCCCGTGAAACCGAACGGTTGGGCTACCATGCCAGTGGGATAATTGAAACGCAACAACCGGAGAATTCTTGCTCGCGCTTTCATACTTATTTGTTATTTTATTGATATTCCAATGTTCCAACAATCTTGGTGGTCTTTCTTATGTTCTATTTCGTATGTGTCTTTTTAGTTTAACTAGGGGTTCCCAGGTATCTGATGCCCTTTTCCTTCTTGATGGTAGTGGCTGTGGGTTTGGATGGTGTCCAAGGAACCTTGGCGAGTTCCTACAGTGCATCTTGTAGATGGTGCACACGGCTGCCACTGGTCGTCGCTGCTGGAGGGTTTCAATGTTTGTGGAATGGGGAACAACAAAGTAGGGTGTTTTGTTTTTAATAATAACCTTTATTATTGTCACAAATAGGCTTACATTAACATTTCAATGAAGTTACTGTGAAAATGCCGAAGTCGCCACATTCCGGAGCCTGATCAGGTACACTGAGGGAGAGTTCAGAATGTCCAAATTAACTAACAGCATGTGTTATGGGACGTGTGGGAGGAAACTCCAGCAGCCGGAAGAAATTTCGTTCTTTAATTAAGCAATGAATCATCGATACACAGAAACACAATTTGTTTTTATTATCAGTAGCAGCGGAATTTCGACGAAATGCACCCGACTGTAGCACTGTTCCTTCGAGCTCTGATGCGTGATTCTGTGAAATGTTACGGCAGGATTCCATTTGTTCGAGTAGGGATTGTGCTCCTCACTGGGTCTTTGTGAGTGAGGTCAGGTGTTGTGGTTGTGTTGCTGCTGTTTTCGTCTCCCTCTCATATTCTTTTGAATGCATGCCCGCAGGCAACATCACTCAAATAACTTCACTTGGGCGTTGACTGTTGTTTGCTTGTCGATTCCTGTGTGGAAATTACCTGCAGCATTCCATACATAATAGAGGTGAGTATTATTTCAAATAATTTTATGGAGATCAAAGATTTTCCTCGAGAGGGTTACAAGTTTGATCTTTATGTTGGACACATGTTCTACTGTTATGCTGAATTTTCTCGACCAAAGGGGGAACTTCTGCAAATCTTGATAATGTTATGTCGAAAGTGCTTTTCCACTGTTTAAACTCTAAATAAGCTTTAAAATTAATATGATCACATCGAGTTGAAATTTATGTTTGTGTTCAAATGTCATTCAGCGTCTCGTAATTTTAAACAATACATTTTAAACACTAAATAAATAAAGTGTTAAACTCGTGGCCTGTTTTAACACTCCTTCATGAATGAGACATGTTTTAAACTGTGCATTTGGAAGGGATGAGCTGCAGATGTTCATATGTCTCGAATAACTCTTCTATTTTCGACATTCTAATTAATTTGGGAGTTTAATGTGATCCTGCAAGAAACGTGAGCTCAGTTTACTGCGTATATGAGGACTATCTCTAGACAACCCAATGTTCACTCCACCTCGTCATCCTTTCTCTCTCGAACTCTCACGATTGCAATCCCTATTTTTATGCTCACGTATTAACACAAGGCGAGACAAATGGATGCATTTCTCTTCTTCATTTAACAGTTTTACTGGCGGCCTGTTTCTGTCATAAGGCGTCAGTGTGGAGTGTGTCATTTCTCAAGCAGGTTTATTTTAATATTTTATCATAGTTCCTACTACCAACGTGTTATTCCGCTGTTACCTGCATTTCATACATAACAGAGGTGAGTATGCATCACCAATAATTTGGAACCACTAAAACTTTCGCAATCTAATGTAAGAACCTGATACCTTAATGCCGAATAACGTAAATAATTGTTTGTCACTGTTCATCTTCCTCTTCTCTGTTTAAACGACGTTTTATTAATATATTGTGGATGGCACGATCTTGCAGTTCTCCGCAATCGTTCAGAGTTTCGTGATTACCACAAATAAATCACATTTTGAAACGTGGTCTTTCTACAATTCGTCACTGACTGTCTCGAGCATGTTGTCCTTTGAACAAAAACATGTAAAATTCTCCCCCAGTAAGAATTTGAACTTTCTTATGGATTAGCAGGTTGGGTGAATATTGCAGCAGCTATTCTGATTAATTATGCTGAAGTTCTCATTGTGAATATATCTCTGCTTAGTGCCCATTGAAGCGTTCTCGTTCAATGTTTTTCAGGCAACTATAGAAAGTTTGTTGAATAGTAAAGGAATAAAGGGTTCAGCTGAGCGGTTGGGTAAGTGGAACTGAGTCCACAAAAGATCAGCCATGATATTATTGAATGCCGGTGCAGGCTCCAGGGGTCAGAAGGCCTACTCATGCTCCTAGTTTTTATATTTGTGTTTACTTATTTGTGACGCTGAAGCTTTATTTGTGATTTAGTAAAACAGGTGATTGTGTAGGCATTGATAAAAACGGCACACAATCAAATCGTTCTCCTGCACCTTATGGTGGTGTTCAATTGTATTTGAACATGCTTGCTAGTTTTCAAGTCAATCGATATCACATACAACTTCCAGATTTTCTCGATTAACTGGTTAAATATTGCCCGAATTAATACATGCACAATGTATTCATCAACTACTTCTTGCGGGAGCAAGTTCTATATCATTAGCTCTCCTGGGCGGATAACAATTTATTTTACTGAATTACCTACTATATTCATTTTGCCTATTTAACGTTGACGTCATATGGTTAGACACTTCGAAACAAGAGGACATCTTCCATCTCTGCCCAATCAGGCAGAGGATTACATAAATTTAAATGCCTCAAATGAGCACTTCATCTCCCTGTTTCAAAATAGCACCTTTCTGATATGTGAACAGAACATTTATGGGGCGTGCTGTGGGAGGCGTGGGGCTCGTGCAGGAAGTAACATGTCAGTTAGAACTTTGGAAAAGGCGGAATTAATTTCAGGAACGGTATTCATTATTAAATTCAAAAAGGAAGTAACAAATTGTTCCCTGTTTGACAAGCAAATTTACTTCCAATTTAGAATTGAAGGGAGAATACCTGTCTCGGAGTTCAAATGAGAGCTATATTAGAGCAATGTGATTGTACATGAGGGATCAACAGTCGCATGTCCCATAATGACCTGATCAAATTCGTTACTAGGATCTTTCAATATGCAAATTATCCACAGTGAACCCGACAATGCAGCTTTTATCATATTGGAAAGATTAATGGAATGTAAAGTACTCGACAGGACATCAAACGAAGTGTTCAGCTTCGAAAGAATATGTGTCTGACTACCGATTAAGAATTGTGTTTCCAGCACGCTAAATAATTGGGAAATAGGTGTAGGTAGGGAATATACAGTGAATGGTAGAACCCTCAAGGGTATTGAAAGTCAGAGAGCTCTAGGCGTACAGGTCCACAGGTCACTGAAAGGGGCAACACAGGTGGAGAAGATAGTCAAGAAGGCATACGGCATGCTTGCCTTCATTGGCCGGGGCATTGAGTATAATAATTGGCAAGTCATGTCGCAGCTATATAGAACCTTCGTTAGGCCACACT
This sequence comes from Scyliorhinus torazame, assembly GCF_047496885.1. Taxonomy (NCBI): domain Eukaryota; kingdom Metazoa; phylum Chordata; class Chondrichthyes; order Carcharhiniformes; family Scyliorhinidae; genus Scyliorhinus; species Scyliorhinus torazame. The sequence continues at coordinate 18,031,019 of NC_092732.1, forward strand.
TGGAGTATAGTGTTAAATTCTGGTCGCCACACTACCAGAAGGATGTGGAGGCTTTAGAGAGGGTGCAGAAGAGTTTTACCAGAATGTTGCCTGATTATGGAGGGCATTAGCTATGAGGAGCGGTTGAATAAACTCGGTTTGTTCTCACTGGAACGAAGGAGATTGAGGGGCGACCTGATAGAGGTCTACAAAATTATGAGGGGCATAGACAGAGTGGATGGCCAGAGGCTTTTCCCCGGGGTAGAGGGGTCAATCACTAGGGGGCATACGCTTAAGGCGAGAGGGGCAAGATTTAGAGTAGATGTACGAGACAAGTTTTTTACACAGAGGGTAGTGGGTGCCTGGAACTCGCTGCCGGAGGAGGTGGTTGAAGCAGGGACGATAGTGACATTTAAGGGGCATCTTGACAAATACATGAATACGATGGGAATAGAGGGATACGGACCCAGGAAGTGTAGAAGATTGTAGTTTATTCGGGCAGCATGATCGGCACGGGCTTGGAGGGCCGAAGGGCCTGTTCCTGTGCTGTATATTTCTTTGTTCTTTGTTCTTTGTAGTTGGGCAGACATTCATTTTACTGAGAGTCCTGGGAGGATATCTCTAAAGGTCTATGTTTTGTTCCAGATTTATGCCACTGCATCTCCCTCTCCGCACTCTCTACCTCCATATTGGTCTCTAACTAAAAGTGGCGTCAAAATACGGTGCTCACCGGGCAGCACAGTGGCGCAGTGGGTTAGCACTGCGGCCTCACGGCTCTGAGGTCCCAGGTTCTATCGCAGTTCTGGGTCACTGTCCGTGTGGAGTTTGCACATTCTCCCCTTGCTGGCGTGGGTTTCTCCCCCACAAACCAAAGATGTGCAGGTTAGGTGGATTGACCACGCTCAATTGTCCCTGAATTGGAAAAAATGAATTGGATACTCTAAATTTAGAACAAAAACATATATCTTGCTTTCGTGACTAAATAAAACGACTCACTGGAATGCACTGTTTATATATACATATATATATATATATATATTTAAACTATTTGACTAGAGTTGTTGTCAGCAGGCGGCTCTGGAGGTCCTGTGAGTGTGTTCACGCTTTGATATTTTAAACCGCATAAATGTTTCTCAATCTGAAATTCTGTGCAATGACCACAATTCCCCAAGTTTTAGGGTACTTTTGGATATGGATGAGGGTAACCCTCACGTTAAAGTGCTAATCTGAGGAAACGCAGATGACTATAACATTATACGATAACATTAACATTATGGGCAGCACGGTAGCACAAGTGGTTAGCACTGTGGCTGCACTGCGCCAGGGTCCCAGTTTCGATTCCGTGCTGGGTCACTGTCTGTGCGGAGTCTGCACGTTCGCCCCGTGTCTGCGTGGGTTTCTTCCGGGTGCTCTGGTTTCCTCCTACAGTCCAAAGACGTAATCATGGATTAGCCATGATAATTGCCCTTAGTGACCAAAAAAGGTTAAGAGGGCTTATTGGGTTACGGGGATAGGGTGGAAGTGAGGGCTTAAGTGGGTCGGTGCAGACTCGAATGGCCTCCTTCCGCACTGTATGTTCTATGAGACACGAAATGAAAATTTTGAGTGGGTGCGGCTGTTGGTTGGTAAATCAAAATCGGACATATGTGAGTCTGTCAAGTGACAGTTGATTAGGATTAAGAAAATCAATGTTCCTGAGTGAACAAAGGATACGTATGGAAAGTTTAGTAAGCCTTGTATAACGAGCGCTATTGCTAACATTGCCAGGGGCTGTTTTAGCACACTGGGCTAAATATCTGGCTTTTAAAGCAGTCCAAGACAGGCCAGCAGCACGGTTCAATTCTCGTACCAGCCTCCCTGAACAGGCGCCAGAATGTGGCGACTAGGGGCTTTTCACAGTAACTTCATTTGACGCCTACGTGTGACAATAAGCTATTTTCATTTCATTTCACATTGCAGAAGAGAAAAAGGAGTTTTATACAGTTTAGAAGGGTGAGGGGAGTTCAGGAGTATTGATAAAGTAGCAAGGCACGGAAGCGGGAAATTAGGAGGTCCAGGAGGGATCATGAAAAGTCTTTGGCAAGTAGGGTTAACGTGAATCCCAAGGCGTTTAATTCATATGTTAAAAGCAAGAGCGTGGCCAGGGAAAGGATTGGACCACTTAAGGGCACTGGGGAATCTATATGTGGAGACAGAGCAAATGGGCAAGGCACTAAATGAGTACTTGTCATCAGTGTTCACCAAAGAAAAGGACATTGTGGAAGAGGTAGGGCGTGTGGACAGTCTCGTCATGGTGGCACCGAAAAGGAGGAGGTATTGGGTCTTTAAAAAAATTATTAAGTAGATAGGTCTCCTATTTGGTATGGGATTTTTTCAAGACTACTGAGGGAAGCAAGGGTAGAAATTGCTGGGGCATTGACTGATATTGTTGTATCCTCAGTGGCTGAAGGTGAGATCGCAGAGGACTGGAGAATAACTAATATAGTACCGCTGTTTAAGAAAGGTGGCAGGGATAATTCTGGAATTGGAAGTAGGTAAATTATCGGAGAGAATTCTCAGGGACAGGGCTTATTAGCATTTGGAAACAAATGGTCTCATTCGCGATAGACAGCATGGTTTTGTGACGGGGATGTCCCACCTCTCGAGTTTTTTGACCAGGTGACAAAATGATTGATGTGTGGAGGGCGGTGGATGTTGTTTACGTGGACTTCAGTAAAGCATTTGACAAATGCCTCATGGCAGGCTGGTAGAAAAGGTGAAGTCACACGGCATCAGAGTGAGGTGGTAAGATGGATACAGAACTGGCTCCGTCACAGAAGACAAAGGGTAGCAGCAGAAGGGTGTTTTTCTGAATTGAAGCTTGTGACCAGTAGTGTTCCACATGGATATTTGCAGGAACATTTGTTGTTTTTGGTATACATAAACGATTTGGAGGACAATGTAGCTGGTCTGATCAGTAAGTCCGCGGATGCCACCAATGTTGGTAAAGTGGCAGGTAGTGTTGAGTATTGTCTGAGGACACAGCAGGACATGGATAGGTTGGAGGCTTGGGCAAAGAAATGGCAAATGGAGTTTAATCTGGACAAATGTGAGGTGCTGCATTTTGGTAGATCTAACATAGAGGCGAACCTACCATAAATGACAAAACGCTTTGAACTATTGAAAGTCAGCGAGGTCTGGGCGTGCAGGTCCACAGACTTTTGAAAGTGGCTACACAAGTGGACAATATAGTCAAGAAAGCATACGGAAAGATTGCCATACTTAGACCGGGCATCGAGTATAATAACTGGCAAGCCATGCAGCAGTTGTACACAAATTTGGTAAGTCCGCATTTGACATATTTCGCACAATTCTGGTCACCATACTACCAGAAGAAAGTGGAGGCTTTGGAGAGGGTGCAGACGAGGTTGTCCAAGATATTGCCTTGCCTGGAGGGTGTTAGCTATGCGAAGAGGCTCAATATATTAGGACGTTTTTCATTAGCCCGATAGGGTTGAGGGGTAACCTGATAGAGGTGTACAAGATTATGCGGGGGCATGGATAGAGTGGAAGGGCAGGCAGTCTTTCCAGGCTGAAGGCGTCAGTCCCCAGGGGGTTTAAGGTCACAGATGGTAGGTCATATAATTTACAGTACAGAATCGGGCCATTTAGTCTGCACATACCACTAGGAAGAGCACCCCACTCACGTCGACACCGCCACCCTATCCCCGTAACCTCGCAACACCATCCAAACGTTTTGCTCCGCAATGGCAATTTAGCATGGCCAGAATGCCTAACCTCCATATATTTAGACTCTGGGAGGAACCCAGAGCATCGAGACGAAACCCATGCAGACACGGGGAGTACGTGCAGACTCCGCAGAGACAGTGGCCCAGGCCGGGAATCGAACTTGGGATCCTGGAGCTTTGAAGAAACAGTGCTAACCACTGTGCCCCCCTGCTATGGGGCAAAGTTTAGAGGACATGTACGAGGCAGGTGTTTTACGCAAAGGGTGGTGAGTGCCTGGAACACGCTGCCAGGGGTTCAAAAGACATCTTGACAAATACATTGATAGGATGGGCATAGAGGGATACCATAAGACCACCAGGACACAAGACATAGGAGCAGAATTAGGCCACATGGCCCATCGAGTCTGCTCCGCCATTCAATCATGGCTGATATGTTCTCATCCCCATCTCCTGCCTTCTACCCATAACCCCTGATCCCCTTTTTAATCAAGAACCTATCTGTCTCTGTCTTAAAGATACTCAGTGAATTGGCCCACACAGATTTCTACGGCAATGAGTTCCATAGATTCACCACCCTCTGGCTGAAGAAATTCCTCCTCATCTCTGTCTGAAAAGATCGTCACTTTAGCCTGAGATAGTGTCCTCTGGTTCTAGTTTTTCCTACAAACCGAAACACGTTCACTATATCCAGGCCTCGTAGTATCTTGTAAGTTTCAATAAGATTCCCATTCATCCTTCTAAACTCTAATGAGTACAGGCCCTGAGTCCTCAAACGTTCCTCATACGACAAGTTCTTCATTTAAGGGATCATTCTTGTGAACCTCCTCGGGACCCTTTCCAAGTCCAACACATCCTTCCTTAATTACGGGGCCCAGAAATTCTCACAATAATCAAAATGGGGTCTGAGAAGTGCATCCTGGCTTTGCATTCTAGCCGCCTTGACATGAGTGTTAAAATTGCATTTGCCTTTTTAATGCATAGAACCTTAGTTAGGCCACACTTCCAGTATAATGTTCAATTCTGGTTGCTCCACCACCAGAAAGATGTGGAGGCTTTAGAAAGGGTGCAGAAGAGATTTACCAGGATGTTGCCGGGTATGGAGGGCATTAACTATGAGGAGAGGTTGAATAAACTTGGTTTGTTCTCACTGGAACGACGCAGTTCATGGGTGACCTGATAGAGGTCCACAAAATTATGAGGGGCATAGACAATGTGGATTGTCCCAGGGTAGAGGGGTCAATTGCTAAGGGGCATAGGTTTAGGATGCAAGGTGCAAGGTTTAGAGTAGATGTACCAGGCAATTCTTTTACACAGAGGGTAATGGGTGCCTGGAACGCGCTGCCGGAGGAGGTGGTGGAAGCAGGGACGATAGTAACGTTTAAGTGGCATCTTGACAAATACATGGATAGGATGGGAATAGAGGGATCCGGACCCCGGAAGTGCAGAATATTTTAGTTTCGATGGGCAGCATGGTCGGCACAGACTTGGAGGGCCGAAGGGCCTGTTCCTATGATGTACATTTCTTTGTTCGTTTTTGTTTGTTCTTAACTGCCGACCTAAACTGCACATTAAGAATCATGAACAGGGACTCCCAAGTCCCTTTGTGCTTCTGCTTTCCGAAGCATTTCCCCATTTAGAAAATAGTCTTGCCTAAATTCCTCCTTCAATCTCACACTTTTCCACATTGTATTTCATTTGCCACTTCAGTTCCCACTCTCCTAGCTTGTCCAAGTGCTTCTGCAGCCCATGCCTCTTCAATACTACCTGATACGGCAGTAGGAATGGTTCAGGGTTTTGGCCAAGGGTGGTATCATGACCGGTACAAGCTTGGAAGGCCGAAGGGCCTGTTTCTGTGCAGTATTGTTCCTTGTTCTTGTATCGCATTGTGGTTCAGAGACAACTTAGGTTTGCAATGATCCGTTGTATACCTTTGGATTTTTTCATTGCTACTTTCGAAAGATATGGACTTACGTGGTATTTTCTGCCCAGCCCTAACTTCGCTTGAGAAGTTGTGGCTGTGTAGCCTTCCTGAACGACTGCAGTCCTGTTGGTATCAATCGGACATTTCGTGAAATGCTCGTCAGACCTGGCAGCATCTGTAGAAAGAATCAAAATTTCACTGCCGGATCAACGATAATTTGCGAGCAAATCCAGATGTCTGAGATGGAAAGTGTTTAAACTTGTCAAGGAAGCAGAGGATGAAGGTGGACGATCAAAGGAATAGTTATTTGTGAGTGTGGAAAAGTAGACATCTTCCAAGTTTGCCATAGTGCCATCGATCGCAAGATATATCCATATTCTATCAGCACAGTGCTCCTGGCATCACACATCTTTCACAATTGTCAATTTACATTGCAATATTTTGTCTGTTTAACGAAAGATGGACACATCATTATTAAGCGCAGATCTTGCCATACGATTAATTGTAGATGACAAGCTTCCACTCAATCAAACAAATCACAGGATTGTTCGCCCTAGAGCATTAGTCGGACAGCAGAGAAGAATGGCCGCTGCTGTGTCAGGTCGAAGTCTGCAATGGTGCTTCAAAATTCGGTCCCTTATGAGACGGGAACGTTGCATTTTTACAGTGGTAACACAGGTAGGCAAATTTCATTTATGTCCGTTGTCACAATGTACAGAGAAAACATATATTTTGCTCCATGCTATCTCCAATCTGTGTCACAATGTTTCTCTAAGTGTGTGTGGGCAACTATTTTAATGGAAAGGGCATCACAGTGGCCCAGTGGTCAGCTGAGCAACCAGGTTAGATCCCGGCCCTATGTCACTGTCCGTGTGGAGTTTGCACATTATCCCAGTTTCTGCGCGGATTCCACCCACACAATACAAAAATGTGCAGGTTAGGTGGATTGGCCCCTTAATTGGAAAACAATGAATTGGGTACTCTCAATTTGAAAGGAAACAAAGAACTATTTTAATGGAGGAGCATGTAGAGGGGAGGGGCGGCGTAGTTTTTATCCATTGGATCGATGTTCCTGAGGCATAAATGAGCTCAATGTGCTCGTAGGGACGAATTTCCAGTACTTTGACCCAGCTGCAGCGAAGGCACGGTGACACATTTCCAATTTGGGTGCTGCGGGGCTTGGAGGGGACCTTACAGGTGATGGTGTTCCCATATGTCTGCTGCCTTATGATTGCAGTTTGCACGTCTGTGCCATGGACTTAGAAAGCCGAGGATAGCTTTATGAAGTTAAGTTCTCAGCAAAATGCTGAAAGCAGGTTGTAGGCAAATTCACCATGATTGAATGATCGCTTTGACAGTTCCAGAAAGTACGCATTTATTCCACCTCATATATATCCTGATATTTGACATGGTAATTTGGACATATTTCGACTTCTCAGTGCCGTGGAAATCATAATAAAGACAAATTCTTCGAGGTTCGATTTACTCATGGGTTCTTTGAAATTACGAAATGCTTGCTCCCTCTCTGGGATCCAGGCAACAACTGAAGGGACGTCCTGTAGGCTAGCCTTGCACAGTGCTGCGTCCATCTCTCTATAGTCTGGTATCCACTGCCTGCAATAGCCCATTATTCCGAGGAATGTAAAGGACAAAGAACAAAGAACAAAGACAATTACAGCACAGGAACAGGCCCTTCGGCCCACCCAGCCTGCGCCGACCCAGATCCTTTATCTAAACCTGTCACTTATTTTCCAAGGATCTACTTCCCTCTGTTCCCCGCCCGTTCACATATCTGTCTAGATGCATCTTAAATGATGCTATTGTGCCCGCCTCTACCACCTCCGCTGGCAAAGCGTTCCAGGTACCCACCACCTTCTGCGTAAAAAATCTTTCCGCGCACATCTCCCTTAAACTTGCCCCCCTCTCACCTTGAAATCGTGACCCCTTGTAATTGACACCCTCACTCTTGGAAAAAGCTAGTTGCTATCCACCCTGTCCATACCTCTCATAATTTTGTAGACCTCAATCAGGTCCACCCTCAACCTCAACCTCCTAATCTACTCAACCTTTCTTCATAGCTAGCACCCTCCATATCTGGCAACATCCTGGTAGCTATGAAGAAAGGTCGAGTGGGATTAAACAGTGCAATGGAAAAAAAACCCGTCTTATTTCCTTGGAAGGTTCTGACGTTAACAACCATACGCAATCTGTTCCTCATTCTCACCTCCCCCTCTCACGCAAAATTGCTCTACTCGAACAGAATGTGAATCATCAGGCATTTGATCTCCTGAGCAATCACACACGATCGCTGAATAAACGTTCCCAAATTACTTCTGCAGGGCTGCTCCTGGGAACATGTTGTGCAAGCAACATTTAATCCGTAACATAAATGATTGAGTGTTTATTTCAGGCTGCGTGGGTAACCTATCCCTGGCCATTGCAATAAAAGTATAGAATACATGAAACATATAATTGCTATGTTAACAATTTATTATGATGCTCAAAGTGTGGAATAATCTCTCTCTGGAACTTTTTAATTCGGTGGGAGTTTGGGGTTGCGGAGACAAGGCGGGGGATTAGGCCGAAGAATGGTGTTATTTCAGAGGGTCAATGCAGACCTGATGTGGAGAATGGACTCTTTCTTCACTGTAGTAATTATGTGAATTCAATGGATATCTGTGTTTATTGTTCTTACACTCCCCACCAGTCCGATATATTTTATTTTACCTTTGGATTGTAACCCATTTTAATCGTGTTGTCCACATCTGTCTCCACACATTATTTTTGTGAATTGTGGAGGACATTATCAGTTTGACTCGAACTGTTTTTGTCAAAGGATGCCTGCGTGCACCCTATTAGCGCCGTGGGGTTTTGATGTTCATAGACCATAGCATTTACAGTGCAGAAGGAGGCCATTCGGCCCATCGAGTCTGCATCGGCTCTTGGAAAGAGAACTCTACCCAAGGTCAACACCTCCACCCTATCCCCACAACACTAAGGGCAATTTTGGACACTAAGGGCAATTTATCATGGCCAATCCACCTTACCTGCACATATTTGGACTGTGGGAGGAAACCGGAGCACCCTGAGGAAACCCAAGCACACACAGGGAGGATGTGCAGACACCGCACAGTCAACCAAGCCGGAATCGAACCTGGGACCCTGGAGCTGTGAAGCAATTGTGCTATCCACAATGCTACCGTGCTGCCCTTAAGAACAAATTAATCTACACGATACCATTCTACCGTAATCCATGTACCTATCCAACAGCCGCATGGACGTCCCTAATGTTTCCGACTCAACTACTTCCGCAGGCAATGCATTCCATGCCCCCACTACTTTCTGGGTAAAGGACATACCACTGACATCCCCCCTATATCTTCCACCATTCACCTTAAAGTTATGTCCCCTTGTAATGGTTTGTTTCACCCGGGAAAAACTTCTCTGACTGTCTACTCTATCTATTCCGCTGATCACTTTATCAACCTCTATCAAGTCGCCCCTCATCCTTCTCAGTTCTAATGAGAAAAGGCCTAGCACCCTCATTTTTTCCTCGTAAAAACTATTCTGCATTACAGGCAACATCCTGGTAAATCTCCTTTGCACCTTTTCCAAAGCTTCCACATCCTTCCTAAAATGAGGCGACCATAACTGCACACAGCAGTACTCCAAATGTGGCCTTACCAAGGTTTTGTACAACTGCATCATCGCCTCACGGCTCTTAAATCCAATCCTCCTGTTAATGCACGCTTGCACACCATAGGCCTTCACAGCTCTATCCACTTGAGAGGCAACTTTCAAATATCTATGCACATGGGCCCCAATATCTCTCTGCTCCTCCACATTGCCAACAGCCCTACCGTTAACCCTGTATTCCGTATTCATATTTGTCCTTCCAAAATGGACGACCTCACACTTTTCAGGGTTAAACTTCATCTGCCACTTCTCAGCCCAGTTCTGCATCCTATCTATGTATCTTTGCAGACAACAACAGCCCTCCTCACTATCCACAACTCCACCAATCTTCGTATCGTCTGCAAATTTACTGACCCATCCTTCAGCTCCCTCATCCAAGTCAGTAATGAAAATCACAAACAGCAGAGGACCCAGAACTGATCCCTGCGGTACGCCACTGGTAACTGGGATCCAGGCTGAATATTTGCCATCCACCACCATTCTCTGACTTCTATCGGTTAGCCAGTTCGTTATCCAACTGGCCCTATTTTCCACTATCCCATGCCTCCTTACTTTCTGCATAGGCCTACCATGGGAAACCTTATCACATGCCTTACTAAAATCCATGTACACTACACCCACTGCTTTATCTTCATCCAGATGCTTGGTCACCTCCTGAAAGAATTCAATAAGACTTGTAAGGCAAGACCTACCCCTCACAAATCCGTGCTGACTATCCCTAATCAACCAGTGTCTTTCCAGATACTCAGAAATCCTATCCTTCAGTGCCGTTTCCATTACTTTGCATGCCACCGAAGTAAGACTAACTGGCCTGTGATTCCCAGGGTTATCCCTCTTCCCTTTATTGAATAGGGGCACGACATTCGCCACACTCCAATCCCCTGGTACCACCCCTGTTGACAGTGAGGACGAAAAGATCATTGCCAACGGATCTGCAATTTCATCTCTTGCTTTCCATAGAATTCTTGGATATACCCCATCAGGCCCGGTGGTCTTGTCCATCCTCAAGTTTTTCATAATGCCCAACACATCTTCCTTCCGAACAAGTATTTCCTTGAGCTTACCAGTCTGTTTCACACTGTTCTCTCCATAAATATGGCCCCTCTCATTTGTAAATACTGAAGGAAAGTACTCGTTCAAGACCTCTCCTATCTCTTCAGACTCAATACACAATCTCCCGCTACTGTCCTTGATCGGACCTACCCTCGCTCTAGTCCTTCTCATAGTTCTCATATATGTGTAAAAGACCTTGGGGTTTTCCTTGATTCTACCTGCCAAAGATGTGTCATGCCCTCTCTTAGCTCTCCTAATCCCTTTCTTCAGTTCCCTCCTGGCTATCTTGTATCCCTCCAGCGCCCTGTCTGAACTTTGTTTCCTCAGCCTTACATAAGTATCCTTCTTCCTGTTAACAAGACATTCAACCTCTCATGTCAACCATGGTTCCCTCACTCGACCATCTCTTCCATGCCTGACAGGGGCACACGTATAAAGGATACGTAGTACCTGTTCCTTGAACAAGAAGCTGTTACAAGGAGGCATAACTATAAGTTTCTGGGTCGAGATACAGGAGGGATGTCCGAGGTAGGTTCTTTACTCAGAGGGTGGTAGGGTGTTGAATGGACTGCGTGCTGTGATAGTGGAGTCGGACACTCCAGGAACTTTCAATGCGATAATTGGATAGGCACATGGAGCACACCAGAATGACAGGGAGTGGGGTAGCTTGATCTTGGTTTCGGACAATGTTCGGCACAACATCGATGGCCGAAGGGCCTTTTCTGTGCTGTACTGTTCTATGTTCTGTGACTGGAGGCGTAGACTATTTTCTAAATGGGGAAATGCTTGGGAAATGAGTAACACAAAGGGACTTGGGTGTCCTTTTTCAAGATTCTCTTAAGGTTAACATGTACGTTCAGTTATCAGTAAGGAAGGACATGCCACGTTAGTATTGATGTCGAGAGGGCTAGAATACAAGACCAGGGGTGTATTGAAGCTGTATAAGGCTCTGGTCAGACTCCATTTGGATTGTTGTGAGCATTTATGGGCCCAGTATCGAACGAATATCTTATTGCCCAGGCAATACCCTCGTGCATCTTTTCTGCACGCCATCAAGGGTAAAGATGCAAGGATTTTAGGGATTGCTGAAAAATATTTCTAATTCTTACAAATTTCGATTTTCACAGCAATCTTGAAGTTGTTTTACTAACTGCAGATACCACGTTTGAAACTGTACCTCATGTTGAAAAGTACAAAACGCTAGAGAAAATGCGATAATTAGGATTAGAAAACTATCAATATATTTACTGTCATCCGTGGTTTGGCATATTTTTTTTTTCGAAGCTCATTGGAGAAAAATTCTGTTTTTCAATGTGTGTCTGCGAGTGTGTCCATTTGGTTGTGTACATAGATGCTTCTGTTTGTCTTTGTATCTGTGTGTGTTTGAGTGCATGTTGCCTGTATGATGTGAGTATGATAGTGTGTATTTGAGAAACAGACAATGAACTAGAGAGGGCGATAACAGAGAGAGAGAAGTAAGAAAAATGGATAGATGGATTGAAACACAATTGTCCGAATATCTCATTTTCAGCATCATTATCGTTACTCGCAGGACAAAATATTGTCGTACTGATCAGTTCACTTCGTCGCACGGACGAGTAACACATTTATTGCTGAAATATTTTATAAAGTAAGCACACTCAGAGTTGTATTTATTGAAATGCTGCAGATAATTTTAATAAGCTCCTACAAATATCAGCAGGAAGAAATACATGGTGTTTTTAATCTTCCACCATCTGCAATACACAGATATATATATATATACAAGCACACATACAGAAACAGTCAGTCAATCACATACAATAACGAAATGGAACGCATGCCAGAAGCAACACTAGGCATGCCTAAGAATGAGGTGTCAACCGGTCGAAGTTACAACACAGCACTAATTGCATACCAACAGCATTTGCAACAAGTAAAGACAGAAGATTGCTATTCCAAAACATTTTCTGAGGATAAATGTTCTTGCTCTCACGCGAGGGCAGCGAAGGTTTACCAAACTGATTCCAGGAATGGCAGGGCTGTCATATAAGGAGAGATTGACTGGGTTAGGATTGTTCTCGCCGGAGTTCAGACGAATGAGGGGGGATCTCATAGAGACTTATAAAATGCCATCAAGAGTAGGCAGGGTAGATGCAGGGAAGGTTCCAGATGCAGGGTGTGTCCAGAACCAAGGGTCACAGTCGGAGGATTCAGGGTAAACCATTACGGACAGAGATGAGGAGACTGACATGGATAAATATTTATGGAGCAGGGTGCGAGTGCGAAGTAACCCCTCATTTAAAACTTTGCAAAAAAACTGATTTTCAGATGAATTCCTGGAACTGTTTTCGGTTTTAAATTCAAATAGGAAGCAACAAATTAATCGCTGCTTTAAAAAACAACTTTAGTTCCAATTGGGAATTGAGCCATACTTCCGGTCCTGCAAGAAACATGAAAGTTGTATTATTGCAGTCTGATTGGATATGATGAAGTTAGCAGTCTCTTCTGAATCTGATCGTATTACTTATGGGATCCTGCTCTGTCCAAAATACCCACAGTGAATCCTGCAATGCAGCATTCATCATATTGCAAAAAATAATGAAATTTAAAGAACAGAGTAAGGCGGCAAATAAAGTGCTCATCTTCTCCAAGTAAATGTTTATGACTGAAGAATAGTTATTGCGTTCACGGCGCTCGAATTAAATAGGAGGTCGATTTGATTTGGGAAGACATTTGAAATCATTTTACTGACGGTTTCAGGAGGATATCTCCCGCAGTCCAAGTTTTACTCCAGCTTTTTTACCCTGCATCTGCCTCTCTCTCTCTGAGCGTTGCCGCCCACCATCCTAGTGTCTAATTCCAGATTTCACCATTACATCTTGTTCGCTCAACTAAATACTGTGACTCACATGAATCCAGCGCCTGGTCTGTAGCATTGGAGGTGATAGGCGAGGAACATATTATCCATGATTGTAAGGTCGAGCGGTCTCGATGGGCCGAGTAGCCTAATTCTGCTCCTAGATCAACCTTATCAACCTTTGAACTTATGAACAGGAATGCACTTTTGTGTTAATATTTGAACTCTTACTTGTTTTAAACGGTCTCCTCTGTTGATCGTGTGTGTTCAGTGAGGTTTTGAGATTGCAAAATCCCGAAAATTGTATCACTCTGAATCTCTGAGGAATGTTGCCCCTTCAGGTAACATAACTCATAAAGTTTCATTTGAATTATTTATCATGGCTATTATTGCTAACTTGAATCGGAGAATTTACCATGCAAAAATTCCCGAGATTTTTGGCCCTCGGCTGCCCAATTATAACTGTGACCATGCTTGTAAATGCAAACAAGATAAATGTTTATTTATAAAAAGAACTATAATGAAATATGCAGAACAGACAACTGGTTAACTGTTACCTAATAGCTTCCCCCACCCTCTACAAACACACACACGACAGAAAAACACAGAACAGTGGAAAAGGGTAAAAACCATTAGTGAAAGGCAGAGTCTTTGTTTCAGATAATGGGTTATAGTACACTTTGCTCCACAATAAACTTGCACATTAAATTTTCTGTTGCAGCCTGTAATGTTCTCTGTAAATTGATAGATTAATTCATGTTCACTGTAGGTTGGCTGATGCAGTAGTCGCAAGCCTTCTTGAGAGATAAACAGTTGGTTCCGAACATTGTTTGCACAGTCTGTAACGGTCCCCCTCAAACACATGCAGCCAAGCCCTCTGTCCATTCAGAAACACGGATAATAATATTAGTAATCTTTCTTGTCACAAGTAGACTTACATTAACACTGCAATGAAGTTGTGAAATGCCCTTAGTCGCCACTTTCTGGCGTATGTTCGGGTACACAGGGGGAGACTTCAGAATGTCTAATTCACCAAACTGCACGTCTTTCGGGACTTGTGGGAGGAAACCGGGAGACCCGGAGAATACTCACGCAGACACAGGGACTGTGTGCAGACTCCACACAGATAGTGACCCAAGCCAGCAATCGAACCTGGGTCCCTGGACCTGTGAAGCCATCGTGCTAACCACTGTACTACCGTGCTTCCCATTTCTTCCCTGGAGAAGTATGCAGGGGAGAGGGTAGCAAGAGTTTTCCCGGTACTGCCAGGAACAAACTGAAACCTTGGGACTCTGAAAAGTAGAGCAGTGCGATAAAGTCAAATCACTACCTGTTACTCGGCATAACACAGTCCTCTGGGTCATTTTATTGGCCACCAGTCAATCACTAAAACGGATTCTTAACTTATCTCTATCCCTGGTGCCGACCAGTATGAAACTAGAGTTTAAACCAGCACATCCTTCTGGATTCGTCTGCTTTAATTAAAGATATAGGCTGCTTGCCGTAAAGAAATATGTCCATTTATCACCCATGGATCAAAAATGTGACTGTAACAATCAAACAAAGGAGTATCAAGGAATAAGCAGGAGGTACAAAATCGAGACCCTTACAGTAATCTGTTTCCTCGTGTGGATCCACTGATTTGTTGGTCATAAATGCAGTGGAAATTTACTCAACTGATCACTCCCCATAACCACCGGATCTTCTCCTGCTTACGAGCCATATCATCACACATTGTAAAATCTATCCCAAATGTCAATATCGCCATAAAGACACGGCATTAAACATATCCGCTGATGTCTGTTTTGACATATTATAGTTTGCTTTATTTTTGCTTTGTTCCTGTTGTACTGTCAACAATAACAACTCAACACATTTCTACAGAATGTTCTCACATTTCCATACATATTACGGAAGCAATATCATTGCGAAATGCAGGTGTCTGTGACCAAGTCTTATTCACGTTAAGGTGAAAAATGACAGGAATGTTGAACAGAGCTATATGCTGTGTGTCATCGGATGTGTCAGACCAACCTGTTAGTATATAATGTGCACTGCATTCACCTAAGCAGAGTTGCCTTCCACTCGACAGAATACAGAAAGCAGGCAGCTTTCCAAAGAGACAGAGCAGATAGTTGGGAAGCGCAGAAAAGCGAACAAATATGAAGTTCTTGATTGTTATTGCCATCGTCTGCAATTATGCAACTGAAGGTAACGTTTCTTTTAGTTAACGTTCTGAATGTGTTTGATCCTGATTGACTAGCTAGATTGACTAGATTGACTAGCTACAGTTTTTTAAAACATGTAATGTAGGATCTGCAAGCCACGTGCATGACGGCCAAGCACGCAGAATGACGCCAGGTGCATTTTTCAAATAGATTGTCAACGAATTGATATGCATCTACCCTCAGCTTTGTCCAGTCCAATATTAATTGTCTTGTCAAAATTAGAGTATAAATTTAAACCACCTCTTCCAGAGGAAAGAAAACTTGTGTTGACGAAACCCAACAGAGAATGGAAGTAAAGGCATCAATACTACTACAAGATTTTAATATTATTTCACCTCTTTCACCACCTTATCATTGCATGAAGATTCGTTGCGGTAGATCTGTGCTGGCATCTGGCCTGCTCACAAGTCTCCTCGAACATTCACACCTTCATGTCACTTGTATCTGAGGAATGAGTGGACGACATAAGGGAGAAATAAATTGATGTGGTTCGATGAAAGGGCTGTTCCGAAGCACGTCTAAATTGATAACACTGGAATTAGCTAAAAGGACTGTTTTACTGACTTGCTTTATGGGTAATTCAAATTACATCAATTTATTGGTACCAACGTATGTATTTATTGTTTGTAAACTAAAGCACTCAATGAAATAATAGAATTCTGTATGAAGTAATCATAGAATTTACAGTGCGGAAGGAGGCCGTTCGGCCCATCGAGTCTTCACCGGCTCTTGGAAATCGAACCTGGCACCCTGGGGCTGTGAAGCAACTGTGCTTGCAATTGTGCTACCGTGCAGTTAATGTTGGGCCTTTTGGTGTGGAGATGGCATTTGACCAGTCTTCGAAAGTTCTGAGCGAAAACAATCAATTACTAATTTAATAATGTGATCAGATTTCTCTGGAAATTGTGGTACGATTTATACGTTTATCATGTGATCAGCTGTCGTAGGTCTGTGTTATGAACGTTTCGGATACTGCAAGGAAAATGGATAGAACCAGCCCACTGAAGCGCCACACATTGAATTTCAGAAAATGACTGACTTTTCCCTGTATTCTCATTCTGCAGTGCGACCTATTGTCTGTTTGAAAGGTTCTGGAAGCACATGTCAATCTTCTGATGTAATCTGTGCACCTTCGGACACCAGCTGCCAGACCATTTCGATCACACGAGCTACCGGTAATGAAACTGCAATAAAAAACGTTTTATGTAGTGTACAAATCGTGAACATTACAGGCGCTGTTAGTGAATGCAGAAACGCGTCCCCATTCTAAACTGCTCACCATCGAAAGTAATTGTGAACAACAAAATGACGATAAGTGGGGATTTATACATTCTATTAATATAAAGTGTCTCAGTGCCACATGTTGCCGTGATATCGGAAGTGTTTTAG
This sequence comes from Scyliorhinus torazame, assembly GCF_047496885.1. Classification (NCBI taxonomy): domain Eukaryota; kingdom Metazoa; phylum Chordata; class Chondrichthyes; order Carcharhiniformes; family Scyliorhinidae; genus Scyliorhinus; species Scyliorhinus torazame. The sequence continues at coordinate 18,047,852 of NC_092732.1, forward strand.
AGTTACTAGATTACATACATCACAACAATGTATTTGCAATGCCAGAAAGTTCTCAAAATAAATGTGTTTTGAGCCAATAAACCAACGGTAAGAGGATTTTTTTGGGGGGTAGGGCAGGGCATTATGTCAATTTTGAAGACGCTTCCCAGAGTGGCACAGCAACAGTACAAAGAATATATGCCTGTTATCAATTGGGTATGAAATTAAAAGGAAAACTACTTAAAAGGGTGAATTGGACATTCTGAATTATCCCTTTGTGTGCCAGAACAGGCGCCGGAATGTGGCGACTAGGGGTTTTCACAGTAACTTCATTGCAGTGTTCATATGAGCCTACTTGTCACAATAATAAAGATTGCTATTACTATTATTATTATTTTTATTACAGCGTGGGAGTAGCCTGCGTTGTTGTGCATGCGGGGCCACGGGAGTTGTCTGAGTGGAACTCATTGACTAGCCGCGTCATGAGTTAGAACTGAAACAGTGAAGTAATCGATCAATCTAATGATGTATAATTTCATCACTCTACAATGTCGAACGTAGGCCGAATCTGGCAATTGGTTTGAAAAATAAATTGATAAGTAGGTTCTGAGGTTATAGGGAGTGGGCAGCAGGCGACTGAATAATGTGGGTCTCCTGAATGTTGATTGATCCAAAAGTCATGGATGTACGTTCGCTTACGAATGAACACTAAAGTTCAGAGCACAGAAAGCACCATGATCCTAGCCTTCTCTACTATCTTGAAAGCCAATACATGCATGTTGTATCCCTCTATCCGTGACCCAGTGTTGTTCGACTGCATTCTGGGCGCATTGTGCTGTCTTCCGGGGGGCTGATTGTCCCATATGTCGAGGGCATGTGAAAACAAAATTCGGTCTTGTCAAAGTAAGACCTGACTGGAACAATGGACAAGCTCAAAGCACCCTGATTTCAGAATGGCCAAGCAGACAGGTGGTTTTCTCAGAGTCTCTGCTGAAAGAAAATGAAATTTGAAAATACCAATAGCTGACTGGTGTAAGAGTCATTTCAGCTGCAATCAATCCAAATTGTTGTTCCAAGGAATGTTGCTGAGGGATAGTGTAGCGATAAGGCCCTGTTGGTGCTAAAATGACTGACTACAGGTATGTTGCGAGATTTTGGTTAACTTATAATGGACTTTCTCTATTTATGGAGAGTTTGCAATGTACTGATCAAAGGTTCGCAGAATGCAACAACCAGGAACTCCGAGCTGGCATCTGTGACCACAATGACGTAACTGGGCTCTGCTGCGAGAGTCTGCGGTCCCACGACTCATTGTTAGCCTCTGGAATATCGTTTCGTTTCTTAGGCGCTCATACCCCTGGTTCTGTACTGGGGACTTATTCGCAGAGTGAATAAGGGTTCTAATGCAAGGGCAAAAATAGGTTTTATTTCAAACAAGGTGAAATCGCCAAACTTACACTACAATAAAACAAATTGGATGAGGGAGAAAGAAGGAACACACAAAATAAAAAAAACAACACCTCTCCTGACTGACTGGATTGGGGCTTGGGGTGTCAGAATCTATGCTCACCACTGTGATCTGGACAAATGCTTCAAAATGCGGTTTCGTTTCACCTTGGCTTTGTTGGTTGGAGGAACCGGGTACCGAATGTCGTTGAAGCGTTTGGCTGTGCTGGAGGTCAGTCGGGGTGTGTTCCTTCGGTGATTCTCTGGCGAGGTTTCCGTTGCTGATGTCGGCTTCTTGTTTCTCAGCCTTGATCTCGATGCACCTGAGTAACTACGTTTGAATCTTCCTGGACTGCGGCAACTGGACTGCACCCCATTATTTCCTTAAAAACAAAACTGAATTCTTATCTTGTTCCACCATATTATAGTTGCTAGGATGGCTTATAGGCGTGACCAATCTTGACTAGGTTTTGCCTCGCATTATGTGGTAACTACTTTCGGATTGACCTGATTGGTTGTTGATTGTTTGGCCCATTGTCCTGATGTTGTGCGTAAACTATGTCGATGGTTTGATAGGTCAATGCGTTACTGGGCCTTTACTGGGATGGAGGTTTTAATGGGGTTTGTGGCTTATGGTCACAGCGAATGTGGATTTGGCTCAACTTTGGTGCTCCTGGAGATGCCATGTTTGATTTCAGCCTCAGGCTATTGTTTAAATGTTGACATATCTTCGGGTGTTAAGCACAGACAGGCTGCTGTTCCATGATCATTAGAAACAACGTTTTATGTTTCCATTCTGCACTGGGGAGTGCTGCTTTCGTTGTGCGAGAATGAATTTTGCAGTTGGGTAAAAGCTGGGAGGTCGAGTGGGGAGATACAAAGGGGCAAGTACTAATCATACTTGCTTTCAGGATCGCTCAATTATTTCTTTAATTGGGTAACTTAGCTATTTAGTTGGGTAATTGAAAGCTGCCCTCTAGTTAGTAGCATTCCTGAAACAGGAGTCAGCTTCAACTGTAAATTTTGGTTGGTTAATGCTTCATCTGGTTCAAACCAGTTTGAAGGCATTGTGATCATTGAATTATAGAATTTACAGTGCAGAAGGAGGCAATTCGGCCCATTGAGTCTGTACCAGCCCTTGGAAAGAGCACCCTAGTTTTTTAAACCCACATCTCTACCCTATACCCGTGACCCAGAAATCCCACCAAACCGTTTTTTTTGGACAATAAGGGTAATTTTTCATGGCCAATCCACCTAAGCTGCACATCTTATGACTGTGGGAGAGAACCGGAACACTCGGAGGAAACCCACGCAGACTAGGGGAGCACGTGCAGACTCCACATAGTCAGTGACCAAAGCTGTTAATCGAACCTGGCACCCTGGAGCTATGAACCAACAGAGCTAACCACTATGCAACCGTGCGATTTGAAACCGATGTAAACAGCTGTTCCCAGTGCTGCTTGTCTTCACTTGGACACTGGGAAGTGCTCCTTTGGCTGAGTGAGAGCGTATTTTGGAGTTGGGTGAAAACTGGGAGTTATATGGAACTGAGAGAATGTGAAAATAGCAGTTGACGCTGCAAGGTGGAGAAGTGACTGGTAAGTCTCCAGGGAGAAAAGTCGGAGAGAGGAGTTCCAGACACCGCAGCGGAGAGGGAAACAACTGACTGGTAATTACACAGATTGTAACTCGGAAAGACAAGGAATTATTGTCTCTCACTGAAACTGACAGAGGTCCAGCTGGGAAGAAAAACAAAGGACACAAAGGATCATAGGAAGGCTGTCATTCTATTGGCTAATAGGGAAACTGTATTATGTTTGAAAACCCGCTTTATTGAAGTTTATAAATTGATTTCAGACAGAGGTAATGAGGAGAGATTTTCAAAAAACAGTTCTTAAAATAAATAATTAGGGGTTGAAAACAAAATTAAGAAGGAATTAAATAAAAAAGACATGAGTTTCAAGTGACGTCTTGTTTGTGAATGATGTTGGATCTCGTGGCTCCATTATGATTCCGAGTGAGCTCATCTGTATTAACCGTTAGTTCCTGAGGAATTCCGTCTCAGAGTTAATGAACTGAAGTCAGCCCTTCGGACTTTGCGACACACCCAGGAGGGGGAGAGGTACTTGGACACTGTATTCTAGGAAGCATAAGAACCCTTAGAATAACTAACTTAAATTCGGCCAGTGATCAGTGACCGGTTCGTGTGACTACGAGTGACGGTTTCAGGAGCCTCAACCTTTATCCCTATCCAACAGGAAATACTGGGGCGTTGCAAGAAATGTACGGCAATAATAATGGGTGATTTTAATATGCACATAGACTGGAGGAATCGAATTGCCAAAGGTAGCCTGCAGGCAGAGCTCATTGAACTCATTAGAGACTGTTTCCTGGAACAGTATGTGGGGGAACCAACCAAGGAGGAGGCTCCTGTTGATTTAGAATTTTGTAATGAGGAGGGATTAATTAAGGACCACATAGATAAGTGACCATAGTATGATAGAATTCAAGTTTCAGTATGGAGGCGAGAAAGTGGAGTCCCACACTAGTGTTCTGAAATTAAACAAAGGAAATTACATCGGCATAAGGTCAGATTTGGCCCACATAGACAGGACAGGAAGGCTAAAATATAGGACAGCTCATGAGCAGTAAGGGTTGTTTGAGGCGATATTAAATTCCTCACAACTAAAATACATCCCCGTGAGGACGAAATATGGGATAAGGGGTAAACAACATCCATGGCTAAACAAGGTCAAGGACATAATAAAGACAAATACTAAGTTATTTCAGGATGCAAAGGCCAGTGGCAGGCTGGAAGATTGGGACACTTTCAAAGTTAAGGAATACTAAAAAAGTAATAAGAAAGAGCGAAGGAAAATTACGAAAAAAAACTTGCACACACTATCAAAAAGGATAGTAAACACTTCTACAGGTACATATAAGGTAAGGGAGTCGCTCAGGTGAATATTTGCTCCTTGAAAGATGAAACTGGTCAAATAATAGTGGGGAACACCGAAATGGCAGAGATGCTAAATCAATACTTTGCCTCAATTTTCACGGCGGGGGCCACCAGTACCATTGCTATAGGAACGGGCAAATCACAGTTAATAGAAAGGGTGGAACTTGGAAGAATCAGCACAAATAGGGAGACGGTACTCAACAAACTCTTGGAACTGAGGACCGACAAGTCCCCAGGGCTTGATGGCCTACATCCTAGAGTATTAAAGGTAGTGTCATCAGAGATTGTGGATCCATTCGTTACAAAGTTCCATGGACACAGGAAAGGTTCCAGTGGATTGGAAAATGCTAACGTGACGCCCTTGTTGAAAAAGGGAGGAAGGTAATATGTGGGAAATTACAGATAGTTAGTTTCACGTCTATTGTTGGAAAATTGTTAGAATCAATTATTAGGGACATGATATCAGGACATTTGGAAAGTAAACGCGATATCCATCCGAGTCAGCATGGTTTTATGATGGGAAACTCAGGTTTGACTAATTTGCTTGAGGAGTTCTACGAAGATGTAACATGCAAAGTAGATAATGGGGATCCTGTAGATGTCTATCTGGGCATCCGGAAGGCGTTTTGATAAGGCGCCACACAGAAGGCTAATTCGCAATGTGAGATCACATGGGATTAGGGGTAAGTGATTAGCTTCGATAGAAGTCTGGATGGCTGACAGGAGGCAGAGAGTCTGGACAAATGGGGTGCCACAGGGTTCGGTCATTGGGCCCCAGCTAGTTACAAATCTACATTGACGACTTAGATACAGGGATAGAAGGTTATAAAGACAAATTAGCAAATAGCACAAAAATAGGTGGACAGTAAGTTGCAATGAGGAAATAAGAACATTTCAAATGGACAAAAATAGGTTTGGAGAGTGGGCAAATATGTAACAGATGGAGTTTAATGTAGATAAGTGTGAAGTCATGCATTTAGGTCGAAGAAATGAAAAGGCCACTTATTATCTAAATGGGGAGAGACTTCGCGATGCGCCGATTCAGAGGGTCATGTGTGTCTTCATGCATGAGTCACAGAAAACAAGCATGCTGGTGCAGCATATAATAAAAAAAACACATGGAATGTTGGCATTTATAGCAAAGGTAATTGAGTATAAAGTTGAGGATGTGCTGCTGCAACTAAAGAAGGCATTGGTAAGAACTCACCTGGAGAATTACGCACAGTTTTGGTCCCCATTTGTGAAGAGAAATGTTGTGGCATTGGAGCCAGTTCAAAGGAGGTTCACTAGATTGATTCCAGAGATGAAGGGCTTGTCGTATGACGAGGGATTGTACAGTTTAGGCCGGTACTCTCTCGCGTTTTGAAGAACGACGGGAGAACCAATTGAGGTATACAAAAAGCTAAAAGGTATGGATAAAGTAGACGTGGAGCTGATGCTTCCTCTTGTGGGGCATTCTAGAACAAGAGGTCGTTATCTTAGAATATGAGGAAGCCAATTTGAAACAGTGTTGAGGAAAAACTACTGCTCCCAACTGGTTGTGAATCTGTGGAATTCGCTACCTAAGAGTGCGTGGGTGCAGGGGCAATCAGTAAATTTAAGGAGGAGTTAGACAGATTTTTAGTTGCTAATGCGTTGAAGCGTTATGGAGAATGGACAGGACTGTGGTGTTGCGGCCAGGATGGGATCAGCTTTGATCACATTGAGGGTATTTAGGCCCGGGAGGCAAAATTGCCTAATCCCCCTCCTGGGTCATGTGTTCGTGGGAGGAAATGCTCTGGCTGATTTCATAATCTAGCTCTTGGTCTGTTGCATTGTGGGTGGCAGATGAGGAACATATCAGCCATGACAGAATGGTGGAAGACTCGATAGGCCGAATGGCCTCATTCTGCTCCTATATCTTATTAACTTATGAACGTATGTTTCAAAGTTCAAAATCATAAACGATGAACATTCTACATGTCTGAATAATGGAGAACAATGTCTGAAAATGAACCTGTGGTTAGACGAAAGACGTCATCCGGCAGCTCAAATTGGAACACGAGTTTGACCTGTCTATATGACACAGGTGAGAAGAGTACAAGAATCATGCATCAAAGATTGTTCTTCAACATTAACCTATAGGGCCAAGGACGCACATGCCGCGCACTCGGTGAAGTCCCAGTAAACGGAAGAGACCACCGAGAAGAATTTGGCCAATTCCGTTCAAAGCTGTAATATCTACTTATGTCTGAAGCTGTGAGTCTTGGGGCAAATTGTGATAATTTCCATAGCATAAAATGTGAATACATAGTGCATTTGATGAAAGTTTAGTGAACAAATCGTGAGTTAATTGTGGAGTGTTTGTTTGAAACGTGACTTTTTGACATCTTGAGACAATTCACAGACCAGATGATCACATATTGGCGTTCTCTCTGGGTGGGCTCGGAAAGAAATACAATATTTAATTCCAGAGTCCGAAACAACCTTGATCTTGTGAGCCCAGACTGAGCTGGAAGTTAAACGGGTAAATGCTCCATGCCAAGGCCAGGGTACAAATTTAATACATGTGAGACAGGTGTGTCAGTTTGTTCAAATTGAGTAAGCAAGTGAGTCTTTACTTATCTTGATTTAAATTTTGAATGTTGAGCAAATAAGTGGGTTGTGTTTTAAATTTGGAACGTGTCAAACAAACGCGAGCGATCAGAATGTCAGACTGAATGTGCAAGTCAGGAACAGAGACGTCCTTGAGAGGCCCGCAGAGGTCAATGATGCCGAAACACCACTGCCGAGTCTCGGCGATTCCAGAGAGAAACAAAAGGATGTTGCCAGAGATGGTTTAGGAAGTAGAAAAGCAAAGTTAGTGAAACTGATTGCTATTGCCAGGTGTCTGCGGCAGCTTCGGGAGTGCAATGATGAACGTAAAAGATGTTCATAGAATTTACAGTGCAGAAGGAGGCCATTCGGCCCATCGAGTCTGCACCGGCTCTTGGAAAGAGCAACCTATCCCCATAACCCAACAACCCCACCCAACACTATGGGCAGTTTTGGACAAGAGCTTTTAAAAACTGATGCAGGAAAAGGCAGCCTTAGAAAAATTGACAGCAGAACAAACAACGAAGTGATCTGTTAAATATGGGATAGTTTCTGTTTCAGTGCAAAAGCGATTTTCCAGGAAAAGGAGAAGAGTTTTAATGGAAAAAGAGTAGAACAGAAGAAAGTAGCTAAACTGACTGTTTGGGCAGCACGGTGGATAGAACACATAACATAGAACATTACAGCGCAGTACAGGCCCTTCGGCCCTCGATGTTGCGCCGACCTGTGAAACCACTCTTAAGCCCATCTACACTATTCCCTTATCGTCCATATGTCTATCCAATGGCCATTTGAATGCCCTTAGTGTTGGCGAGTCCACCACTGTTGCAGGCAGGGCATTCCACGCCCTTACTACTCTCTGAGTAAAGAAACTACCTCTGACATCTGTCCTATATCTATCTCCCCTCAATTTAAAGCTATGTCCCCTCGTGATAGACATCACCATCCGAGGAAAAAGGCTCTCACTGTCCACCCTATCTAAACCCCTGATCATCTTGTCTGCCTCAATTATGTCACCTCTAAACCTTCTTCTCACTAACGAAAACAGCCCCAAGTCCCTCAGCCTTACCTCATAAAATCTACCCTCCATACCAGGCAACATTCTGGTAAATCTCTGCACCCTTTCCAATGCTTCCACATCCTTCCTTTAATGCGGCGACCAGAATTGCACGCAATACTCCAAATGCGGCCGCACCATAGTTTTGTACAGCTGCAACATGACCTCATGGCTCCGAAACTCAATCCCTCTACCAATAAAAACTAATACACCGTCTTAACAACCCTCTGAACCTGGGTGGCAATTTTCAGGGATCTACGTACGTGGACACCGACATCTCTCTGCTCATCCACACTACCAAGAATCTTACCATTAGCCAAGCACTCTGTTTTCCTTCTTTTCCTTCCAAAATGAATCACCTCACACTTTTCTGCATTAAACTCCATTTGCCACCTCTCCGCCCAACTCTGCAGCTTCTTTATGTCCCTCTGTAACTTGTAACATCCTTCCGCACTGTCCACAACTCCACCGACGTTAGTGTCATCTGCAAATTTACTCAGGTCATTTATAAAAATGACAAACAGCAGTGGCCCCAAAACAGAACCTTGTGGTACACCACGAGTCACTGGACTCCAGTCTGAACATTTCCCATCAACCACCACCCTTTGTCATCTTCCAGCTAGCCAATTTCTGATCCAAACTGCTAAATCACCCTGAATACCAGGCCTCCGTATTGTCTGCAATAGCCTACCGTGATGAACCTTATCAAACGCTTTACTGAAATCCATATACACAACACCAACTGCTTTACCCTCATCCACCTGCTTGGTCACCTTCTGAAAGAACTCAATAACGTTTGTGAGGCACGACCTACCCTTCACAAAACCGTGTTGACTATCTCTAATCAAGTTATTCCTTTCCAGAATATTATACATACGATCTCTTATTAAACTTTCGAAGATTTTGCCCACAACAGAAGAAAGGCTCACTGGTCTATAATTACCGGGGTTGTCTCTACTCCCCTTCTTGAACAAGGGGACAACATTTGCTATCCTCCAGTCTTCTGGCACTATTACTGGAGACAAAGATGACTTAAAGATCAAAGACAAAGCTCAGCAATCCCCTCCCTTGCTTCCCAGAGAATCCTAGGATAAATCCCATCCGGCCCAGGGGACGTATCTATGTTCACACTTCCCAGAATAGCTAAAACCTCCTCCTTATGAACCTCACGCCCTTCTAGCCTAGTAGCCTGTATCTCAGTATTCTCCTCGACAACATTGTCTTTTTCCTGTGTGAATACTGACGACAGATATTCATTTCGCACCTCTCCTATCTCCTCGGACTCCACGCACAACTTCCCACTACTGTCCTTGACTGACCCTACTCTTACCCTAGTAATTATTTTATTCCTGACATATCTATTGAAATATTTAGGGTTATCCTTGATCCTACCTTCCAAAGACTTCTCGTGGACCCTCCTGGCTCTTCTTAGCTGTCTCTTTAGGTCCTTCCTAGCTAACTTGTAACTCTCGAGAGCCCTAACTGAACATCCACGTCTCATCTGTACAGCCTCATTCTTCCTCGACAAGTGTTCCAACTGCTTTAGTAAACCACGGTTCCCTCGCTCGACCACTTCCTCCCTGCATGACAGGTACATAGTTATCAAGGACACGCAGTTTCTGTTCCTTGAACAAGCTCCACATTTCAATTGTGCCCATCCCCTGCAGTTTTTCTCTCCATCCGATGCATCCTAAGTCCTGCCTCATCGCATCATAATTGCCTTTCCCCAGATATAACTCTTGCCCTGCTGTATAACCTATCCCTTTCCATCACTAAAGTAAACGTAATCGAATTGTGGTCACTATCACCAAAGTGCTCACCTACCTCCAAATCTAGCACCTGCCCTGGTTCATTATACAGTACCAAATACAAGATGGCTTCGCCTCTCGTTGGCCAATCTACATACTGTGTCAGGAAACCCTCCTGCACACATTGGATAAAAACGGACCCATGTAAAGTACTCGAACTATAGCGTTTCCAGTCAATATATGAAAAGTTAAAGTCCCCCATAACAACTACCCTGTTACTGCTTCTCTGTTACTACCCTGTGATAGTACTGCAAAGAACAAATGCCTAGATTGTGGGTGGACCCAACGTTCTAAACACACCGTATACAGCACACCAGTTAAAGGAACAGCTAGCAAAAGATCATAATGTAGCCCTAAAAACCATGCATAAGAATTGTTTCAAACTATCATCCAGCAAAGAATATTGCATGGATTAGCTGACAATGAAGAAAATCAATCGCTGTTAATGTGTTTAGAGTCAACAGTTCTCTAAGCATTACCCGACCCTCAGAATCAGGGGGAGGCGGGGGGGGGGGGGGGGGGGGGGGTTGTACCTTTGATGACATGGGAGCAGCTCTCCTCCAAGATGTGGGAAGCGATAGGTGTGGTCCCGTTTAAACAAGTGTAGACAAAGAAACGCAGCACACCGTAGAGTGCTTTCAAATAGGTCGTGGGTTCATTTTAATGCCGTCACGTCCTAAATGTAGTCAGACACAATTTAGATGGGTGTCTCCGTCAGTGGGCAAGGAACGTAGCAACCCATTCTTCAGAAGGATCAAGACATTTGATTGAACGTTTTTACCCCGCTGATTCAACGTATAATTAAACCTGGATGCTTAGGACAATAAGTTGGGCTTGGAACTAGGGATTTTAAACAGGATCTCGGAAAACCAACTGGACAACACGCTCCCCCCCCCCTGAATCAAGGCACCATTTGGAGAAATGAGGGACGATGTACAGGAAGAGCCGGATAACAAAATGAACCCCCCGCGGACCCATGTAACAACGCAATGGCAGAGACAGGCAGAACTCTGGACAACACGAGGAGGATTCCAATGACCTCTGTGTCATACGGAAGCTCGTCCCAGTGACCAATCATATACTTCTGGTCCCCTAGCAACAATCCACCATAAAGGCCACAGAACGGAAGGCCAGAATATCCCCTGTGGTGCCGTCAAGAAATAGTCTGCCAATGGCACCTCTGTACTGCGGTGACTTTAGCCTGGCCCCTCTGGACGTGGCTGCACCGGCGGCTCCCAGAAAGGATTCGAAGCTCAAGGATGATAATTTAGATTACGACAGATGATATGTTGTCATCCCGCTATCTTAACTCAATTAACCCCCATGGTAGAACACATATTAGGCTCAGATATTATGAAGAAATGTGTTTTTTTTTCATTTTACTCTCTGAATTGCTGTGTATGGTACATGGGAGATTCGGAAGAGGGCCCCAAACAAAATATCTGACTGGGAATACAGAGAAAGAGCTTTCACAGTTATGCAATTATTGCTTAATATCCATGATATGTCAGATCAAAAAGACATTCAGAAACTGATAGAGGGAAATATAAAAATCTTCGTCTCGAGAAAGCATGATTGCGGGAGAATGGAAGGCGGGAATTTGAGCGAAGGTTCAGATCATTAACCACAAAAGCAATATCGTTTTGAGATGCCAGTTAAACAGGAAATTGCAACAGTAATTGCATGTTTGATTCATCAAGGGGTCTTACAAACGATAGACACCACAAATACTGACGAATTTGGTTGTCACGAAGCGAGAGTCTTGAGTTTATCTTTGTACTTTCGAGACCTTAAAAAGTTAACCCGTTTTAACGCGTCAACGGTTGCATTTAGCCCCGAAGTAATGATGAAACAGATCCCTAAGTCAAGATACTTGACAGTTTTGGATTTCAGTAATGTATTCTGGTTTATTCCACTGAATCGGCAGTGTCAGTATAAATTCACCGTTACATTCCTAGATCAAAAGTACACTTGGACATGCTGACCTCAAGGATTCCACTGTTCACCCTCAATATTTTACGAAAGTTGGCGCAAGGCCTAACCAGGTTCCCAAAGCCAGAATGCTTCGTAGAGTATGGAGCTGATTTCTTTCTGCAGACAGAAACTAGGGATGAGCATTTGCAATTGCGTAGTGCATTATTGAATCTTTTAAACAAATTGGGATGAAAAGTGAACCCCAAGTCGGCCCAGATTATAAAATCTCAGGTCATCTTCCTGGGACCAATAATTACATATGGAAACCGAAAAATAGAAGAAGGTGAAATAAATGCATTGCCACATTGCTATTCCCAATTAATATGAAATCACTCAGATTATTTTCAAATCTGGTAAGCTCTTGTAGAAAGCATATTGGCGGACTTGCTCTAAACTCTGCTCCCCTATCAAACCTATCAAAGGAAAACGTACCCTGGGAATGGAAAGAACATCATACTCAAGCCATACTCGAGCTTCAGCAAGCTGTAGTTAAGACCTGCAGGTCTCTGACCCTGAACTACCTTGTATGCACGAAGCTGCAGCCACAGAAAACACTATTTCAGTAGTCTTACTGGGAAACGGAAAGATAATATCTATTTCCTATGCATCCAGGTTACTAACTCCTCTCCTCTGGAACAAGGCCTTGCAGTCTGTGAAAAACATTTACTCGCAGTATTTTATGCCGTGGAGCACTTATTATACATATTAGATTGAATCCGTTTTCCATTCTAACAGAACACACCCCTCTCCAATTGTTATTGGATGGAAAAAGAAAAGACGGCACAGTGAGCTATCATCGCATGCCTGCTGGACCCTGATGCTCCAGGGATGGGGCATAGCTACAGAAAGAACCAAAACACCCACCCGCTAGCATACAGTTTGATTTATAGTGGGGAGCCTAACGAGTGGCAAATTCTGACCGCAAAGGAGCCTTTGTGCCAACATAAAATAGAAGAGTTGGAAAGGCAAAAAACCCACACCAAACATGCACTAAAACAAACAACCATACAGCAGAGGACGTGAAAGATGTTGGTCGGACGGACGCCCAAACCCGCTAATGTGTTTTTTGTAGAATGTTCTATGGTGGAATATGGCGTCCGTAAAACAGAATGTGACATTCATGTTGAAGAATCAAAAGGCAATTTCATACATAAATTAGCATTTCCAATGCCCAGCGCTATGAGCGCACAAGCAGCTCACCTGGCTGCTGTGGCTTACGTTGGACGTTTCCACCTAGCTTTACCAACCTCAGCAGAGATCTATTAGGTAAGTATGTATATGTGCAACAGCCTCACAGATGTCCTCCCTCGGTGGGAAGCAACAGGCTTCATATCTCTAGATGGTGAACCTTTGCCCTCTGGCGTACTGCTTAAATATATCCTACCACACGCCCAAGACCGAGAGCATGGCATCATTAAGGTAAAGATCTATTAGAGGTGTTCCCCTCCTGGCAACATCAGTGAGTGAGTAAAGATGTATGCAGTTAGTTTTCCTTCGGCTCCGCAATTTCACCAATTCTGGAATGCTAACTTTAGCATCGGCCCCACTTACTGTGGATACGCTCCTTTTAATTTCACAAAACCTTCAAATCTGTTATGATATTCCTGTCTAATTTAAACGTATCACATTTGTCTAGAATTTCACAATTATTAGTGCCCGTTTCGTTTCAAAGTACTCCGAATTCTGAAGTCAACTGTTGCTCTTCGCGATGTTAATTTGTAATTAACACTCTCCCTAACTGCCATATTAAACCACATAGGAATTTGCACTGTCTTTAAGGTGTATCATGGAAGCCCATGAAGGTGTTCCACGTTTCTAATGCTAAATGCGGCAGGGACAATTTGTCCGTGAATTGTGCACATTTGACGCAAAGTTGAAGTGACAGTTGAAAATTGCAGACGGAAGTCATCGAAGAAGGACTCAATTAATTGAATCTTAATCTATTGGTGATGGATGGAAACAACAGCCACAATTTCACAGACTATCACAATTCGCGATCTGCCTGTCTAAAAAAGAAATGGTTCCAAAATAATATTTGGTTCCCGTGGCCCCAGTTGCTTACCAGTACTCTACCCTGTCGCCCAACCCCAATCCATCCACCGCCCGCATCGGTCCATCCGTTTCTTTCTCTCTCCGGAAGCTGTCCTGCATCAATAAATCGGTTCCCGTGTTCGCAAAGCTCCTAGTTCCTTGCTTCTTTCGTTCCGTTATTCAAATCTCCCGCCCCCGCCTCTCTCTCCCCACCCCCCCCCCCCCCCCGCCAATGTTACCAAGCTGCAAGGGTAAATCTCCACAGCACTCGTTGCACCACCAGCTGGATTTTCTTCAGTGTCTGTGTACAGCACATGGTCGAAGCAGAGCTGAATGGGAGAGATTTTGTTTCTTTCTATAAGGGGAAATTTAGTTTGGCCAATCCAGCTACCTGGACATATTTGTAATAATATAGTAATCGCTCACTGTCAGAAGTAGGCTTCAATGAAGTTACTGTGAAAAGCCCTTAGTCGCCATATTCCCGCGCCTGTTCGGGGAGGCCGGTAGAGGAATTCAACGCGCGCTGCTAGCCTTGTTCTGCATTACAAGTCAGCTGTTCGGGTCACTGCGCTAAACCAGCCGCGTGGGACTTAGGGAAGTCCCACACAGAGACGGAGAGAATGTGCAACCTCCACCAAGACAGTCACCTGGGGCCGGGATAGAACCCGGATCCTCAGCGCCATGAGACTGCAGTGCTAACCACTGCGTCACCGTGCCACCCTGATTGGGAAGAAATATTAATATAAATTATCAATACGTTGATGCAGCGAAAACTTCGGTATGACAAGTGACTTGGGACGATTGCAGAATGTGTAGAGGGCAGAATAGAACTTCAAAGGGGCAATGACTAGATCGTGGCATCTGAAGATTAATATGGGAAAAGCTGAGTTGTTGCATTTTAGTTGGAAGAATATTGAGAGATAATAGAAAATATGGCCACATTGTAAGAATGTGGAGGAGCATAGTGACTTGGGTGAATGTGTGTATAAATGATTGAACGTGGCAAGGCAGGTGTAATGATGATTTAATGAAGCAGATGTATTATTGGTCGGGGAACACAGTACTAGAGCAAAGAGGTTATCTTGACTTTATGTACAGCTCTAGTTATATCACAGCTGGAATAGTATTTAAAGTTCTAGCGCCAAATAATAGCAAGCCTGTGATCGTACTTGAGAGATTGCAGAAGAGTCGAACAAGAACGAGTCCAAGTGTGAGGAACATCAGTTCGGAGGATAGATTTGAGAGGTTCGGACTGTTTGCTTCAGAGAGAGGCAAATACGGACATTTGATAGTGATGTTCAAGACGATGAGGGGGCAGAACAACGTTCAAAGAAGTAAATGTGAGTTGTGAAAAAATAATTTCAGAAAACTAATAGTGTCGTCTCGATATCGCGGATGTCTTGTGGAGGAAACTTAATCGACCGATTCCAGAGGGCATAATATCACTATTTGAATATAAACAATGTCCTGGAGAAAGGAAAACACAAGGTCATGATACTAAGCTTGTTCAGAGACCAGATGCAGGCTCACTGGTAGAAATTATATCTGCTGTGATGTGCCAATTTGCTGAAGTTATGGATATCATAGTGACACCACCAGATCTCCGGTATCCTGGGTACAGGTGAAGCAGAGCCAGGAAAGCCTACTGAGCAGTGCGAACGAGAGAAATCGAGATTGCCTTGATATTGAAGGGTCAACGGTGAGGACAAAGGCCGATCGAATTTAGTGAAGAATTGAAGATCAACGGGAATAGGAGGAGTGGGGAGATTAAGTGTATTTATGCGTGCGCGCGTGTCTATTTAGGGTTTCGGGGAGGGGGCCAGTGACAGTAGCTAGGATGTGTTGATACAGATGAGTCAGATCGTTACAAAGTTTTCAAAACTCATAAAAGTGTAAATAGATTTTGAACATTTGGAAGGGTTTGAAAAAGTGCTGCAACTATTCTAAATATATCATTACTTTTCGTGAAATTTGAAAGTAGATTAACTTCAGGCTTCCTCGGCTTATATTGTGTAAGTACGGAGCAGGGCATACCTTGTGGTTTTGATGGTAACGGACATGAAAACAAAATTCTCCTGGTTTCTCCTGGCGCTGGAACGTTGCAGCTCCAAGATCACTGCCATTGCAGTCATATCGAAAGAAGTCCAAAAAAGCAAACATATTGTCAGTTTCACTCCTGTCTATGTTTATTTACAGGAGAAAGCATTGACATGTTCATTGAACAAGGATGTGCGCGGACCACTCAAGCAGTATCGTTCACGAGTGGCCACGTTTTTGGCTGGAAGGGCGTCAAATCATGTAGTGTTGACTCTTGCAATACGCAGAGTGCACCAGGTAATGTTTCAGAAAGTTCTTTTCTCACCGGGAGTCAATTGCCTTTTCTGACAGGATGGATTTGCTGCTCAAGGCCGCATTTGATCGTTCTCTCATTGTGGCATTTTTCAGATGCTAGCATTCTGACTATGGTCGCGCTTTTCTACCCCCTCACCACTTCTGACCTATTTATTTGATCCGCCTTGTGGTCTCATGCCAGAATAGCCTTTTAAGTGATTTGCGAATATGGGGTCTAGAATTGTTTATATGGATTTCAAGACATCAGAATATGATGATGAAAGGGTTATTTCAAAAGAAAGTCACTGTTGTAATTCCGTTACTTCAGACACAATATCATTGCCAATATTTCTATTCCATACGTATCGACCACCATGACATAGATTTACCAACCAAACTATACAGAGCTGCGCATGACATCAGCTGACCACATACCATTGAGTTCAGCCTGAGATTCCCATCGAATAACTCCTTAACACTTGAGGTAATAGTGTGAGCCCTTAAATTGGCAAATAAAGAAGCACCGATTAGAATGTCGGCCTTGCGATTCCATCATTGATCTTTGATTCTGCTGTGTTGTTCTGTCATGTGTGTTAAACAGCTGGTGCCAGTTTTATCTCCAAGGCCAGCATTCCACCCCAGGGAAATGAGTATTCCAATGAGCTACACTGAAAACTGATACTGGGCAGGGACCAACACCAACGACTGATTATAGCGTCCAAGAAAGAATTAGCCCCAGAGTGTTGACCTAACACCTTTAACACCAATTGTTCTGTTTCCGCAAAGAGTTACTTATGACACTGATGATTTCCCACGGAAGATTCCTTCACTTTATTTCGACTTTCAGATTCTGCCAATCGGACCCAGAATGGACTGGAATGCTTCGGATGTTACGCCAACACTTCTGATTCCTGCACGAGTCACCAAACGCCTGTGAAATGCGTGGGCCAAGAGGATCGTTGTTTCTATGGATCAGGCACTCAAAGTTTGGGTATGTTTATATTTTATTTTCCATGAGCTGATCCTCTGTGTTCCTGTCTTTCCCATATAAATTAATCTCTGCCAACCATTTTCCGAAATAACAGAAATAAAATCAAAATGAATCATGATATTTCTCCGTCACCCACTAAATTTCACTGGGGTTCTCTTCAGGGTCAGAGAGTCACAGACTGAAAGAGAACGGGAGGACTGTACTTGACGGGTCTATTTGATGGTCACGGTGAAAGAGCCGTTTAATTTGTCCCACGTCTCAGTGCCACGGTTAGCACTGCTGCCCTACAGCACCAGAGACCCAGGTTCAATTTCAGCGTCGGGTAACTATCTGCAGTTTGTACTTTCTCCCCGTGTCTACAGGGGTTTCCCCCACGTGCTCTGGTTTCCCACATAGTCGAAAATGTTCGAATACTCTATATGGATTGGCCGTGTGAAATTGTCCCTTCGTTTTCATGGATGTATAGGTTAGATAGGGTGGCGGGGATAGAGTCGGAGAATGCTCCTTGGCCGGATGCAGTTGCAGAGGGTCGATTAATACTCGGTGGACCGAATGGCTCCATCTGCACTGTAGATATTCTCCGATTCTAAGATCCGTTCTTCTACAGGCCGGCCATGAGCCTGAATGCAGCAACATGTACCCACAATCTGTATAGTGTCAAACAGGCCCTTCTTCGATGTCTCAACATACCCTTATATATATATTTGTGATTGATTCAGCACCAATAACAGGCAGGGGACAAATGGGCATACTGATTTTACTTTCTGAGCAACGGGTAAAATATTGCTCCTTCCTTTTTTCTTCATATTTTTCACTATCAGTGATGCGCTTCTATTTTGTAGCGAGCCTCTCCCTGTGAAACACTAACTATCCTGGTGTGTTATGGAAACAGGAGCAGGACAGAGGGTAAGAACTCTGTGGCGAGTCACCGCTCTCCGAACTCCCCAAAGCCTACAAACATCCACAAGTCGTGGTGTGGAGTCTGTTCCACTTACCTGGATAATTGGAGATGCAACAGCCCTCAGTTCCCTCCACACCATTCAGCGAAAATCAGCCCGTTTGACTTGTCTGGCTTCGAATCCCAGATCGGTCATTTGAATTCAAATTATAAATAAGATCAGGAATTAAATATATAATTAATTGTTGATACCTCTCTAAAAAAACATCCACGCCCTCGATTAAGAGGAGAAGGCCGCATTAAGTACCATCTACACAATGAAATGTAAGAACTCACCATGTCTACTTTGACCTCATCATCCAATCCGACACTCTTCAACATCAAGATGAACGCCGAAAGCAGAAAAAGAGGAACATTGCCAGATGCATGTTCCCTCCAGGATGGCAAACTTCACTGCCACTGGTTCAGAATCCTGAAACACCTTTCTTACCTGTTGACGTACAGGGAGTTTAGTGGTTCAAGAATGCAGCGCATCGTCTCAATTGTAAGGACAGTTAGTGATGTACAAGAAATGTTGCTTGCCGAAAGGGTCATCGATATCCCGTAAATTATTTAATACAAATATTATTGGTCACATTGAAGTCCTTTTCCAGTGCGGATGTTCTTACAAACTCCATTGATCATTAATTGTGCCAGTAAACCTGTCTCGCTGCAAATGCGTGAGACACTCGGGTAAATTCCCATCTATTCTTGCTTATATTTATCTTCATCAAATCCGCTGCAACGCTCAGTAGCCGTGATAGGGGTCTTTAGATTCACAAACTGTTGGCCTCCTCAAAGCTCTCCTGCTTTTTGATTGAACTTTCATCTATATTTCTGGGCGACTTGTTTGAAATTCCGATGGATATGGCAACGAAGTAAATGTAATGGAAGATAACATTAGGTGAGCACAATTTCTACACCATTTCACAAAAAATGGAGAGGGCTTGATCATTAGGCATTGTTACTGCACTCGTGATCTCAAGACCCATCAGAACGTTGGGGGACATGCTTGGGAATTCAAGGTGGGTAATTTCAATTCAATTCAAAACGAAAATATGAACTGAACTTAAATGTGCAATTATGGCCAATACACCATTATTGATTGTTGTTAAAACCCACTAGTTCCTCTACTACGCTTATCGCAAGGAAGTTGGTCGTCCTTTGTCCGATATGCGACTGAGGCCATGGGCACGTTATTCAGTTCCAGGGCAATTAGTGATGGGCAAAACATGTTGGCCTGGCGCACGTCGCCCGCACTTCTATACAGGACGAAAGGAATTGCCGCCTATCTGATGTTCTGCAATACTAATACTGGTATTGAATACTGTTGCTCTCTTTTGGTGGCTATAAATATGGCGATTAATAAGGTCGCCTTTCTTATTCTTAATTATGAATATGCTTCCAGAGTCGCCAGGGATCTTTTGATACCGCCACAAGGTTCAAGCGAATATCGATCAAAGAGCCAATACACCAGTTAGTTAGTTCAAAGTCAATGATACTTTATTTACACACAGTATGATTTTCCCGTGCACAATAACACTACAGGCTAAACTATGTCTATCACTAACATCTGTACTTAACTTCGGGTGCCCACCTGGGTCAGAGGAACAATGGCCGTTGTTCGGATCTGAGGCTGTTGGGTCCGAAGAGGTAGCAGGAGTACAGCTAAGGTAGTCCGTCTGGTAGCGAGCGTTGAACTTGCACTTACTTGCTTCTGGTGATGCAGGTGGAAGGGTCTCTCCGGTTGAGAGCCAATTCCAAGAGGCTGAACACATGGCGGGGTTCCTTCTTATCTTCGGGGGCCTTCACGCGCTTTTACGCGGGCCGTAACCTTGGCCTCAATTAATTGGGCCGCTTCTGGATCGCTGGCATCGATCTGAGCCAATAAAGGGGCGGGTGCCTTGATGGCTGGGCGTGTCCAAAGTGGCCGTTGGCCTTGCTTTGTTTGTTTCTTCTTGCTGCGGTAGTGGCGCCGGAATGTCTGGGATGGTATCGGCTACCTAAGCACTAGTCTGTGTTCATTGGAGATGGACCATCAATGTGCAAATCGGCCAAGAGTTTCGATTCTGTCTGCAGTCTGCCTTTTAAATGAACAATCAGGCTCTGTGCCTGCTTGTTTACTTTGCATTGTCCATTTTTCCCTGTATGCTCTGCGAGTGTCCATTTTATATGCTGAAAGTGGCCATCCCAGATGGCCACACGCTCTCCGTATGATCCTCAATGCGAAGTATGAAGTATCACATTACTGAAACTTCTTTGTTCTCTGCCTAAGTCGAGCACACGCAATCAAGGACAGGTTCTATCCTACTCTGTTCTATGGATTCGAACCTTTATCTAAATTGCTTTAATTTATAGCTTATCATTATAAAATCCTAAGGGGCACTATAACATTCAAGCATGCATTACATTTCTTTCCCTTTTAAACACGGGAACCTCTAACTGTCTTTCTCTAAACGATCTTTCAGACTGTTTAGACAATAAAAAGAATTTACAAACAGTATAACATTATACAATAGCAGCATTATATTTCTCTGTATCTTGGCGGTCAAGTACAGAAAATTCACATCCTGTTTTTAATAGAACAAAACAAAAAAGTAATCGATGCACTTTATTCATTTAGAGAGAGTTGGGGGTTGCCTGGAGTCCGAAAATAGGGGGTCAAAGTGTGTATACCGGAGTGCGGGAGGCTTTCCTTCTCCATTTTCGACGTCTCAGTGTCTGGATGACAGTACAGAGTATTGCTATCACTAATAGGGCTTCTACGATGTATGAAAGGGAATAACATTTTGTAAGGTTGTCGCACCAGGTTGGTGGGTCAGTGGCTGTCTCTGGGTGTGGTGTGTGGCTGTGATGGGAAACATTCACGGCCTGTGGGGTAGGGGGTCAGGGTTGTCGCTTCTGTGCGCGCATGTAGTGATCGCACGTTGATCCAAATGTAGGTCATGATGTCGTCTTCGTTTTTCTCTTGGTCTTCCTCTGTCTTCTGGTGTTTTTGATTTCATGTGGACACAAGCATAATATCTGTTATTGCCTTGTTTAAGATCTCGTATGTCTGTCTGCCTCGCCTTTTATCATCAATTGCCCATTAGATTTGTCCCCATATGTGACTCCGTCATTTTTTGGTAAACCAAATATTTTTGGGGATAAGACATTCGAAAAAGAAAATACTGTCACCTGCGGGCAATCTCGCAGCCTGTGTGGTCGATGGGCTGAGTGGGCGGACAATGTCTCCGTTCAGCAGCCAATTGTTTCATCCAAGTGTTTGAGGGTGTAAATAGCATGTGGGGATAGGGACCGATGCGTCGCCGGAAAGCAAAAACAACTTGTGGCAAAGAGCATTCTATAAACCACAAACTAAGAAACAGTAAAAGAGTTTCGAACCAAAAACGCCGAACGGGGTGCGTGTGGGCCGCGGCGGGGCAAGAATGGGTGTAATACCGGAGTAGGGCGGTGACCAGTGCCGTAGGTGCAGTGCCCGAGCTTAACTGAGCAGATGGGGTTCCTCAGGCAGGGCGGGGACAAGTGCCATTACTCCACTGCCTGGGTGACCGAACAAGAAAGGAAAGAATTTGTGTTCACCGTGGATAAACTGGTTCTTATGATTGCCGTCGAATCAGAAGAGTAGTTATGACAGTATCAAGATTTGGCGAGGGGCCATAATAAACTGTATCGTGAGACGAACAACATACAAGCATTCAACATTTAAAAGAACAAGCTGAAACAAGAAAGCGGGCAGGCTCCGTCAGAAAGAAGGACACTGTAAATGACATTTAGCCTGGGCGTAACTAGCATATGGATTCGGTGTAGTGTGACCGAAGAAGAGGTGGAGAAGTAGAGAAACTAAAATGAAGTGGCATTAATGAGGTGTCCCTGCCATGACAAGTGGCGGGTAAGCACTCACAGTGTGCACGGGGCAGCTGGGACCTTGTAGCTGCTGTGGGTGGTGTTCTCTTTCATATCTGGGGGCTAGTCTAGCTGGTGGTGGGGTCTCCTGCCATATCAGGCGAAGTGTCCTGACTGCCCACAGTTGTAACATGACACCTGGGACACGTAAAGTGGAGCAGGCGCTCTGGTGTATTGCTCCCTTGGGTAATGTTCCCTGGGTGGGGTGTTGGGTTGATTCCGTTGCTGTTTCGGGGGAGGGGGGGGGGGCTTGGAATTCTGGGGCGTAATGTCCTAACTCCACAATTATCGCATTCTTGTGATTTAGGCTGCTGTGGGCTGTTTCTTCCCTCGTTTACCCATGCGGGGTTTTGATGTGTCCTGACTGGATGCATGTTAGCATCTGCCTGCTCTTCCTCTACTTTTCCTTGTTCTGACCTTCCCTGAAGGGATTGTTCCCAAGTTCGGGGTAATCCCTTTAATACCCATTTCTCATCATGTGTGTCGTCTGAGGGGTGATAATTGGTGCAAGCTCTCTGTCTCTGTCCTGCTTCGGTCGCGTGGGAGACTACGATGCGAGTCCATTTGGCCATATTTTCTGGGGTCAAATGGGCGCGGACTGACTTTCCAAATACTGCTGTAAAGTGGGTCCAAAGGCATCCAGCAAACGCTGTTGGGTGCTCGGTCTTTTTTGTCTGCACCTACTGAGTACTTTTAGGGGATCTCCCTTATTGTAGCCGATCACATCTAGGATCGCTGCATGCATTTCTTGGAGGGTGCCTCCTCCTACATTTTGTGGGTCGGGAAGGGCTGCCACGACTGAGGGGTCGAGGCTCAAAACTGTGAGCATAACTTGCTCTCTTTCGTCCAGGCCGTACATGGTCGCCTGTTGTTTAACTTTCGCAAAATAATGGTGTGGGTCCGATGTGGGTTGAAACTGTATGATTTTGTCACACGCGTCCCTTAATTGGGTGACGGTTAATGGGGTAGTGCACAGAAAATCGGGGTCTCCGTTTGTCGTGGCCCTGCACTGTGCAGTGACAGGATTCATGGGATTGTGCACTACCTATGCAGTCGGGAGTGGGGGTGCTTTCCTTTTCAGGGTTTTGTCTGGAGTACACGTTCCATGCACATAGCCATGGGCAGTTTCATTTAACTCCATTCGGGGCTATTTTTCTGATCTAGCTGGGGTCCGAATGTATCTTCGAAACCATTTTGTACTGAGAGCAGGGATGCATGTCTGCAATTTGCTTTCGGCATTTGGCGTGGTCCACCGAACTCTGCCTTTGTTCAGTGGTGGAACTGTGGAGTGCTCGCAAGGCTGCTTTTAAACCCTGACATTGCTTCTTTAATTGCTCGACTTGAACTTCTGTTTCTTCTCTTACCAACATCGCGCGTTGCATGTCTTATTAGGCTTTATCGTACTGGGACTGAAAGCTGCTTTGGTGAGCGATACAAAATTGGTGTGCCCGTTTGACATCCGCCATCTCCTTGTCCTTCGCAGGTAACTGCTCTCTAAGTTGCTTATTAACTTTCTCGCACTCGCTAACGTCTCCCTCACTATTCATCTCGCTGTCTCGAATCTCTCTGCGGAGCGTCTTCAAGGCCTACTCTGTGCCGCGCAATTGTGCCAAGCAGGCCACGATTTCCATCGGCGATCCGGGGGCTGGCGTCGGTTGTTAGGCCCATTTGGGAGTGCCGACTTCCGGGTCGAGTCCAAATCGAGGTCGTGGTTTCAGTTCCTGTTTGGGCCCGATCAGCTTCCAGGTCCTGGAGGTCAGGTTGGCTCGGGTCAAAAGGTCTCTACGGGCCTCGGAGGATGTACAAGCCTGAAAGGAAAGATAAAAGAGCGAGGTTAGTAATAATGTTAGTCTCAGAATTAAATATTAAAAGGTTGGAACGAGTATAAGATAAATAAAAAGAGGATCTGTTAGGGTGAGCTCGCAGAGAGTCGCCTCGCTCTGGCGCCATCTTGATTTTTACACAGAGGTGTGTGTTCGCCTTTTATACATTTCCCAGAGGGATGTCACATGTCCCAGCTATGTATATTCTTATTTAGATTTTGACGAGTGAACCTTTCTAAGAAAATCCGCACTGGAACCTTTGTTCTTTGTACACACCTAGTCACAAGTCCAAAACATGTATCAAATTTGTTAGGCAATACCTCCCTCTGACATAGTAATGCTGACTATTCCTAACCAAACCTTGCCTCTCCAAGTGGAGATGAGTTCCTTCTTTGCGAATGTTCTCCAATAGTTCCCTCACCGCTGACATGAGCCTCATTGGTCTCCAGTTCCCTGGCTTATCTCTACAAGTTTTCATAAATAGTGGGACCACATTAGCTGTTCTCCAGTTCTCTGGCATTGTCGCTATGGATAGAGATTAATTAAACTTTTGGGTCAGAGGCCCTGGAATTTCCTCTGTCGCCTTCTACAGCATCCTGGGACACAATTCCTCCAGCCCATTTTAAGCCTGCCAGCAACTCCAATACCTTCACACTCCAAATGACAATTTGTTCAAGAATAGCACATTCTCCCTCTCTGAGTTTCATACTTACCTCCTCATTCTCGCATTCGTTCATCACCTAATCAATGTCCTCTGGCTGCATCCACATATTTCCACCTTGCTCCCTAATGGGCTCTACTCCTTCCCTCGCTATCCACTTCCCATTGATATTTATCAAATATTGTTTAAATATTTTGGGATTTTACCTACTTTTACCAGCCAGAGTTTTCTCATGTCGCCACTTTGCTCTCCTACGTTCTTAGTACAGATCTAGCCTGCAGTTTCTGTTTTCCACTAATGCCTTGATTCGCTACCACTGTACTTGCTGCAAGCCTCTGTTTTCTTTCTCATAGTATGATGAATGTCTCTGGTCATCCATGGTTCTCTGAGCTTCTTGTTCCTTCCTATATTCATGGTGTAACACGTTCGACATCTACCATCCCATTTCTTTCTCTGTTGTTGATTTCCCACAAGCGATTATTTCCAATCTATCTCGGACAGATCCTGTTTGCAAACAAAAAAATCCGAGCCTACGAAATCCCAATCCATTTTTTGCAACTTATCTATTTATTCACGTGACACATCACGTGACAAGGATATTCCAACCGGAAGGTCCTGCTTTTTCGCATATTGCGTTGCTCCGTGAATACTTGATATCATCGCTCTGTCTACCTTTGCTATTGGTACCATCATGTACCATGACCTCTGCATTCTAACCTTCCCCGGCCTGTCTGCCCTGCAGCCGTTCAGTGATAAGAACATAAGCACATAAGAACTAGGAGCAGGAGTAGGCCATCTGGCCCCTCGAGCCTGCTCCACCATTGAATGAGATCATGACTGATCTTTTGTGTACTCAGCTCCACTTTCTTCCCAAACACCATAACCCTTAATCCCTTTATTCTTCAAAAAACAATCTATCTTTATCTTAAAAACATTTAATGAAGGAAGCTCTACTGCTTCACTGGGCAAGGAATTTCATAGATTCACAACTGTTTGGGTGAAGAAGTTCCTTCTAAACTCAGTTCTGAATCTCCTTCCCCTTATTTTGAGGCTATGCCCCCAGTTCTGCTTTCACACGCCAGTGGAAACAACCTGCCCGCATCTATCCTATATATTCCCTTCATAATCTTATATGTTTCTATAAGATCCCTCCTCATCCTTCTAAATTCCAACGAGTACAGTCCCAGTCTGCTCAATCTCCCCTCGTAATCCAAACCCTTTAGCTCTGGGATTAACTTAGTGAATCTCCTCTGCACAACCTCCAGTGCCAGTACGTCCTTTCTCAAGTAAGGAGACCAAAACTGAACACAATACTCCAGGTGTGGCCTTACTAACACCTTATACAATTGCAGCATAACCTCCCTGGTCTTAAACTAGCAATGAAGGACAACATTCCATTTGCCTTCTTAATCACCTGTTGCACCTGTACACCAACGTTTTGCGACTCATACACTAGCACACCCAGGTCTCTCTGCACATCAGCATGTTTTAATATTTTATCATTTAAATAGTAATCCCTTTTGCTGTTATTCCTACCAAAATGGATAACCTCACACTTGTCAACATTGTATTCTATCTGTCAGTGCCTAGCCCATTCACTTAGCCTTTCCAAAACCTTCTGCAGACTTCCATTATCCTCTGCACATTTTGCTTTACCACTCATCTTAGTGTCGTCTGCAAACTTGGACACATTGCCCTTGTTCCCCAACTCCAAATCATCTATATAAATTGTGAACAATTGTGGGCCCAACACTGATCCCTAAGGGACATCACGAGCTACTGATTGCCAACCAGAGAAACACCCATTAATCCCCACTCTTTGCTTTCTATTAATTAACCAATCCTCTTTCCATGCTACTACTTTCCCCTTAATGCCATGCATCTTTAACAGACTTTTGTGTGGCACCTTGTCAAAGGCTTTCTTGAAATCCAGATATACCACATCCATTGGCTCCCCG
Source organism: Scyliorhinus torazame (assembly GCF_047496885.1). Classification (NCBI taxonomy): domain Eukaryota; kingdom Metazoa; phylum Chordata; class Chondrichthyes; order Carcharhiniformes; family Scyliorhinidae; genus Scyliorhinus; species Scyliorhinus torazame. The sequence continues at coordinate 18,074,287 of NC_092732.1, forward strand.
TTATCTACCTCACTGGTAATGTCCTCAAAAAATTCCACTAAATTAGTTAGGCACGACCTGCCCTTTATGAACCAATGCTGCGTCTGCCCAATGGGACAATTTCCATCCAGGTGCCTCGCTATTTCTTCTTTGTTGATAGATTCCACCATCTTCCAAACTACCGAAGTTAAGCTCACTGGCCTATAATTACCCGCTTTCTGCTATCAGTGGTTTTTTCGCCTTACTACTCCTGATTTCCACCCAAATGGCTTCAACCTTATCGTCCATAGCACCGATGTCATTCATCCCTTACTATTGCCAGGATGTTATCGTTAATTAACAGAGCTAAGCTACCTCCCTTACCGTCCACTCTGTGCGTCGGAATAGTTTGATACCTTCGGACATTTAACTCCCAGTCGTGACCATCCTTTAACCATGTTTCAGTAATGGCCACTAAATCATAGTCATTCACGATGATTTGCGCAATCAACTCTTTTACCTTATTACGAATACTACGGGCATTCAGGTAAAGTACACTTACGTTTTTTTTTTTACCTCTGTCCTGAATCTTCACACCTCGATCAGTAACCTCTCCTAAATAATATTTACTTCTTAACTTTTCTCATAATTGTCCTTGTCGTTGAACCCATATCTTCATGTAACAACCTGCCGCGTTGCTTACCATTAATGTTTTTACTTCCAATTTTATTCCTTTTGGTATTCCTGGTCCTATTCACTGAGCTCCCCTCAGTCACTGTACATTGTACTGTCGCCCTTTTTGATTTTTGACTATGGCTTCTCTGCCTTACACTCTCCCCCTTACTGCCTTTTGTTTCTGTCCCTGTTTTACTACCTTCCATCTTCCTGCATCGGTTCCATCCCCCTGCCACATTAGTTTAAGCTCTCCACAACAGCTCTAGCAACCCCCCCCCCCGGCCAGGACATCGGTTCCAGTCCTGCCTAGGTGCAGACCGGCCGGTTGGTACTGGTCCCACGTCCCCCAGAACCGGTTCCAATGCCTCAGGATTTTGAATCCCTCCCTCTTGCACCATCTCTCGAGCCACGCATTCATCCTATCTATCCTGACATTCCTACTCAGACTAGCTCGTGGCACTGGTAGCAATCCTGAGATTACGACCTCTGAGGTCCTACTTTTTTGTTTAACTCCTAACCATCTGAATTCAGGTTGTAGGACCTCGTCCCGTTTTTTACCTATATTGTTGGTGCCTATACGCACCACGACAGCTGGCTGTTCACCCTCCCCCTTCAGTATGTCCTGCAGCCGCTCCGAGACATCCTTATCCCTTGCACCAGGAGGCAACATACAACCCTGGAGTCTCGATTGCGTCCGCAGAACCGCCTATCTATTCCCATTACGATTGAGTCCCCTATCACTATAGCCCTGCCATTCTTCTTCCTGCCCTTCTGCGCAGCAGAGCCAGCCACGGTGCCATGTACCTGGCTTCTGCTGCCTTCCCCTGGTGAGACATCTCCCTCAACAGTATCCAAAGCGGTATATCTGTTTTGCAGGGAGATGACCGCAGGGGACACCTGCACTGCCGTCCTACTCTTGCTCTGTCTTTTAGTCACCCATTTTCTATCTCCCTCAGTACCGTTCATCTGCGGTGTGACCAACTCGCTAAACGTGCTATCCACGACGTCCTCAGCATCGCGGACGCTCCAAAGTGAGTCCATCTGCAGCTCCAGAACCGGTCTAACAGGAGCTGCAACTGGGCACACTTCTTGCACGTGAAGGAGCCAAGGACAGTGGACATGTCCCTGAGCTCCCACATCACACATCCCACATCGTCCGATGTCCCGGACCCAAGCGCCAGGGAGGCAATACACCGTCCTGGAGTCACATTGACGGTCAAAATGGCGTAGAACTCTTCCCCTGACTACAGAATCCTTTTGTATTGCTCTTCCTCTCTTTCCCCATCCTGTCCAAACAGGCTGACAGTGGTGGTAGAAGGTCGGCTCTGTCTGGACTCCCTGGAGGAACCACCCTCATCGGCCTCGAAAGTGGAATACCGATTTAACAAAGAGACCCCAATGGCCTGCCTGTTTCTCTTTTGCATTGCCTGGTGATCATCCCTTCTTTTCCTTACACAATATCCTTCAGCTGCGGTGTTACCATCTCTCTAAAGGTTCTATCCACGATACTCTCAGACTTGCGGATGCTCCAGAGTGTCCCCAGCCGCCGTTCGAGCTCTGAAACCCGAGATCAGGAGCTGCACCTGGACACACATCCTGCACACTTGCTGGCCCTAAGGCCTGGACATGGCCCCAGATGTTCACATGGATCAGGAGGAGCAGATCAGGGCTTTGAGCTCTCCAGTCATGACAAACTTCCAATTTAGCACTCTAAACCTAGCCCCAGGTCAGCACCCCAATGCAAACAAAGTCAGCACTGTAAGATGGCACAGTTTTATAATGTCTGAAAACGGATTTAATCCAGCTCTCGATTAACAAGTCGCATCGACAAGCAAAACCTAAGGGAACTCTGCTTAAAGCTGGTTTAAAACTCACCTGCTTTCAAATCAAACAGGAACTTTTAAATTAATTTATTAAATAAAAGAAAGACAATATTTAGATAAACGTGAACTCTGAATTAACCCCGAATTCCCCTCAGTTACAAAACTTCTGCTTTAGCATTCTAATGCAGCTGACGTCACACTCCAGTGCAAACGATAAATTATGTATGGCAAACCTAGAACGCGCATCAAAACGTGATTCTCAAACGCTTGCGTGGATATAATATTGCAGAAACAGCATCAAGAACATTATGTATTCGCGTAATAACATGGTTCCTCTATAAGGATCAATTGTTTTGAATGGTAAACTATTCTCTGTCTATTTGTAGCATCGATTGGACCGACGTTTTTTGCGAGAGGATGTGTTACTCAGAATGTCTGCGATGGATCAACCAATCTGAATGACTTGCTCATAAATCTCAATGCACAGCCCAAGTGCTGTAAGAATAACCTGTGCAATGTTGGAAGTGGTAAGTATAATGATGACACAGTCTTTTGTATCATTATTTTTAAAAAATAGAGTGCCAACTTCATTTTTTCCAATTAAGGGGCAATTTAGGGCGGCCAATACCTGCACATCTTTGGCATGTGGGGGCGAAACTCACGCAAACACGGGGAGAATGTGCAAACTCCACACAGAAAGCGACCCAGAGACAGGCTCGAAGCTGGGACGTCGGATGCGGCAGCAGTGCTAACCACTGCGTCACTGTTCCGCTCCCAATGATGCCACCGTCGCAGTTCAGCGCGTCAGTCACAATTTCCTATGTATCACAGGAAACCTGGGGAAAGACGTTCAACCCTTGAGTTGCTGAATTAAGTGTCAGAAAATGCGCTATTTGGTGTGTACATTTATTGAAATTCCTTTACACGCAACTATTTTGAATCAATCTTTTTCGAACTTAGCTGAGGAGTCACAGGAAGATTTCAGAAATTCGACCATCGCCGCCAGAACCAATTACACTAATTCAGTGCTCCCTGTCTATCGAAGTTTTTAAACCCATCTTTAAGATGCAACCTCTTCAACATTTACATTTATTTTGTATATGAGCAAAGAACAAAGAGAACAAGGAAAAATTACAGCACAGGAACAGGCCCTTCTGCACACCAAGCCTGCGCTGATCCAGATCCCCTGTTGATATTGTTCCTAATGTCCTTGGACACACTTTGTTCCAAATCATAGCGATCCACAGATTGAACACATTTACTCACCGCCTCCCCGCTCCACCCCTTCCTGTAATCTTTACATTTAGCACATGCATGCTACGCTCTGAATGTAGGAAGCATTTCCGCCTTGAGTGCAAGCACATGGAAGTGAAACTGCGCTCATTCCTTTTTTTAAATATAAATTTAGAGTACACAATTAATTTTTTCCAATTAAGGGGCAATTTAGCGTGGCCTATCCACCTACACTGCACATCTTTGGGTTGTGTGGGCGAAATCCACGCAGATACGGGGAGAATCTGTAAACTGTGTTCCTTCCTGCCGACCTCTCTAACAAATGCAGTACACAACCGGCAAAATATTTCCTCGTTTGATTCTGTCAATAAACTTTAAATAAATACGAACATGAGGTTTCCAATTACTTGCTGCACCGGGCCCCAACTCTTTGGTTGCCTTGTGCAATGGGTGGTGGTGCCATAGTGGTATTGTGATAGGACTTGTAAATTCGAGACCCAGGTTCAAGTTCCGCCACTGCAGATGGTGAAATTTGATTTCAAATAATATCGGGAATTTAAAAAGTCTAATGAGTCTAATGATGTTGATTGTCCTGAAAAAACATCGGGTTCACTCCTGTCCTAAAGGGAAGGAAATCTGGCGTCCATACCTGGTTGACCTACATCTGGTCCCAGACCCACTACTTAGGCGGCACGGTAGCACAGTACTTAGCACTGCTGCTTCACAGGACCATGGTTCCAGGGTCGATTCCCGGCTTGGGTCACATTCTCTGCGGAGTCTGCACGTTCCCCCCTGTGTCAGCGTGGGTTTCCTCCGGGTGCTCCGGTTTCCCCACACAAGTCCCTAAAGTCGTGCGGTTGTGTAATTTGGACATTTTGAATTCTCCCTCTGTGTCCCCGGACAGGACTCTAGGGGCTTTTTGCAGTAAATTAATTGTAGAGTTAATGTAAGTCTACATGTGACAATAAAGCGTATTATTATGTGACACCCCAGACCAACAGCAATATGGTCGTCTCTTAAATGCAATTAGGGATCGACAATAAATACTGGTACAGATTGTGACGCCCACGTCTCGTGAAAAAATGAAAAAATTATAATCAGTCAAATTCAGTCAAATCTCCAAAATAGAAAATATCTGAAAATCCATTTTATGATTCCATTCGAGACATAACACACGTTGCCACACAATATGACGTCTGTCAACTTAATGTGAAATACCATTACACTGTGTATAATCCATTTAAAGCCGCCGAATATCTTCCTCACACACTGCATGACCAACAAGTTTACCGCTTTGGATACTGTTGGGGGGGGGGGGACTTACCAGGGTTAAGCCATGGGGTACAAGTCTCTGGCACAGAGTCTGTCCCTATTGCTCAGAAGGGAAGGGGGAGAGGAGTAGAGCATTGGAGTATTGGAGACTCCATAGTTCGGGGGATAGATAGGAGATACGAGGCAGCACGGTAGCATTGTGGATAGCACAATGCTTCACAGCTCCAGGGTCCCAGGTTCAATTCCGGCTTGGGTCACTGTCTGTGCGGAGTCTGCACATCCTCCCCGTGTGTGCGTGGGTTTCCTCCGGGTGCTCCGGTTTCCTCCCACAGTCCAAAGATGTGCAGGTTAGGTGGATTGGCCATGATAAATTGCCCTTAGTGTCCAAAATTGCCCTTAGTGTTGGGTGGGGTTTATGGGTTATGGGGATAGGGTGGAGGTGTTGACCTTGGGTAGGGTGCTCTTTCCAAGAGCCGGTGCAGACTCGATGGGCCGAATGGCCTCCTTCTGCACTGTAAAATCTATGACAATCTATGATGATTCTGTGGGAACGAGAGAGACTCGCGGTTGGTGTGTTGCCTCCCAGGTGCCAGGGTGCATGGTGTCTAGGATCGTGTTTTAGGGATCCTTAAGGGGGAGGGGGAGCAGCCCCAAGCCGTGGTCCACATAGGTACCAAGGACATGGGTAGGAAAAGGGATGGGGATGTAAGGCAGGAATTCAGGGAGCTAGGGTGGAATCTTAGATCCAGGAGAAACAGAGTTATTATCTCTGGGTTGTTACCCGTGCCACGTGATAGCGAGACGGGGAGTAGGGAGAGAGAGGAGTTCAACACGTGGCTACAGGGATAGTGCAGGAGGGAGGGTTTCAGATATCTGGATAATTGGGGCTCATTCTGGGGTCGGCGGGACCTCTACAAACGGGATGGTCTGCACCTGGACCAGAGGGGTACCAATATTCTGAGGGGGGGGGGTTTGCTAATGCTCTTTGGGAGAGTTTAAACTAGTTCAGCAGGGGCTTGGGAACCTGAATTGTAGCTCCAGTATACAGAAGGTTGTGAGTAGTGAGGTCATGAGTAGGGTTTCAAAGTTGCAGGAGTGTACCGGCAGGCAGGAATGTGGTTTAAAATGTGTCTGCTTCAATGCCAGGAGCACCCGGAATAAGGTGGGTGAACTTGCGGCATGGGTTGGTACCTGGACCTTCGATGTTGTGGCCATTTCGGAGGCATGGATAGGGCAGGGGCAGGAATGGTTGTTCCAGGTGCCGGGATTTAGATATTTCAGTAAGCTCAGGGAAGGTGGTAAAAGAGGAGGAGGGTGGCATTGTTAGTCAAATACAGTATTACGGTGGCAGAAAGGAAGTTTGATGAGGACTCGTCTACTGAGGTAGTACGGGCTGAGGTTAGAAACAGGAAAGGAGAGGTCACCCCGTTAGGGGTTTTCTATAGGACTACGAAAGGTTCCAGAGATGTAGAGGAGAGGATTGCAAAGATGATTCTGGATTGGAGCGAAAGCAACAGGGTAGTTGTTGTGGGGGGCTTTAACTTTTCAAATATTGACTGGAAACTCTGCAGTTCGACTACGTGAGATGTGCAGGAGGGTTTCTTGACACAGTATGTAGATAGGCCAACGAGAGGCGAGGCCATATTGGATTTGGTACTGGGTAATGAACCAGGACAGGAGTTAGATTTGGGGGTAGGTGAACACTTTGGTGATAGTGGCCACAATTCGATTACGTTTACTTTAGCGATGGAAAGGGAGAGGTATATACCGCAGGAAAAGTGTTATATCTGGGGGAAAGGCAATTACGATGCGATGAGGCAAGACTTAGGATACATCGGATGGAGAGGAAAACTGCAGGGGATGGGCACAATGGAAATGTGGAGCTTGTTCAAGGATCAGCTACTGCGTGTCCTTGATAAGTATGTACCTGTCAGGCAGGGAGGAAGTGGTGGAGTGAGGGAACCGTGGTTTACTAAAGCAGCCGAAACACTTGTTAAGAGGAAGAAGGAGACTTATGTAAAGATGAGACATGAAGGTTCAGTTAGGGCGCTCGAGAGTTACAAGTTAGCGAGAAAGGACCTAAAGAGAGAGCTAAGAAGAGCCAGGAGGGGACATGAGAAGTCTTTGGCAGGTAGGATCAAGGTTAACCCTGAAGCTCTCTATAGATGTGTCATGAATAAAAGAATGACTAGGGTAAGAGTAGGGCCAGTCAAAGACAGTAGTGGGAAGTTGTGCTTGGTGTCCGAGGAGATAGGAGAGGTGCTAAATGAATATTTTGCGTCAGTATTCACAGAGGAAAAAGACAATGTTGTCTAGGAGAATACTGAGATACAGGCTACTAGACTAGAAGGCCTTGAATTTCATAAGGAGGAGGTGTTAGCAATTCGGGAAAGTGTGAAAATAGATAATTTACCTGGGCCGGATGGGATTTATACTAGGATTCTCTGGGAAGCTACGGAGGATATTGCTGAGCCTTTCCCCTTGATCTTTAAGTCATCTTTGCCCACAGGAATAGTGCCAGAAGACTGGACGACAGCAAATGCTGTCCCCTTGTTCAAGAAGGGGAGTAGAGATAGCCCTGGTAACTATAGACCAGTGAGCCTAACTTCTGTTGTGGGACAAATCTTGGAAAGGTTTATAAGAGATAGGATATATAATCATCTGGAAAGGAATAATTTGATTAGAGATAGTCAACACGGTTTTGTGAAGGGTAGGTCGTGCCTCACAAACCTTAGAGAGTGATTTGAAAAGGTGACCAAACTGGTGGATGAGGGTAAAGCAGTTGATGTGGTGTATATGGATTTCAGTAAAGCGTTTGATAAGGTTCCCCATGGTAGGCTCCTGCAGAAAATACGGAGGCATGGGACTCAGGGTGATTTAGCAGTTTGGATCAGAAATTGGCTAGCTGCAAGAAGACAAACGGTGGTGGTTGATGGTAAATGTTCAGACTGGAGTCCAGTTACTCGTGGTGTACGACAAGGATCTGATTTGGGAACACTGCTGTTTGCCATTTTTATAAATGACCTGGAGGAGGGCGTCGAAGGATAGGTGAGTAAATTTGCAGAAGACACTAAAGTCGGTGGAGTTGTGGACAGTGGGGAAGGATGTTACAAGTTACAGAGGGACATAGATACGCTGCAGCGCTTGGCTGAGAGGTGGCAAATGGAGTTTAATGCAGAAAAGTGTGAGGTGATTCATTTTGGAAGGAATAACAGGAAAACTGAGTACTGGGCTAATTGTAAGATTCTTGGCAATGTGGATGAGTAGAGCGATCTCGGTATCCATGTACATAGATCTCTGACAGTTGCCACCCAGGTTGAGAGGGTTGTTAAGAAGGCGTACGGTGTGTTAGCTTTTATTGGTAGAGGGATTGAGTTTATGAGCCATGAGGTCATGTTGCAGCTGTACCACACCCTGATGCGGCCGCATTTGGAGTATTGCGTGCAATTCTGGTCGCCGCATTATAGGAAGGATGTGGAAGCATTGGAAAGGGTGCAGAGGAGATTTACCAGAATGTTGCCTGGTTTGGAGGGAAGATCATATGAGGAAAGGCTGAGGGACTTGAGGCTGTTTTCGTTAGAGAGAAGAAGGTTAAGAGGTGACTTAATTGAGGCATACAAGATGATCAGAGGATTGGATAGGGCGGACAGTTAGATCCTTTTTCCTCGGATGGTGATGTCTAGCACGAGGGGACATACCTTTAAATTGAGGGGAGATAGATATAAGACAGATGTCAGAGGTAGGTTCTTTACTCAGAGAGTAGTAAGGGCGTGGAATGCCCTGCCTGCAACAGTAGTGGACTCGCCAACACTAAAGATATTCAAATGGTCATTGGATAGACATATGGACAATGAGGGAATAGTGTAGATGGGCTTTAGGGTGGTTTCACAGGTCGGCGCAACATCGAGGGCCGAAGGGCCTGTACTGCGCTGTAATGTTCTATGTTCTATGCATTCACAACGGACTAAGAAAATGCCGCCCCATTTCGAAAGAAACAGAAAACGTCACCACTAAAATGGGAGCAGTTTAGAATTCAGCAAAGAAGGACGAAAGGATTGATGAAGAAAGGGAAAGTAAAGTTCCAAAGGAAGCTTGGAGAGGACATAAAGACTGACAATAAGAGTTTCTACAGATATGTGAAGAGAAAGAGATTGGGAAAGAGAAATGAAGGCCCACTGCAGACAGAAAGAGGGGAACGCATAATAAGGGACAAAGAAATGGCTGAGCAATTAAACACATATTTTGGTTCTGTCTCAACAAATGAGGACACAAGTCAGATCCCAGAATTGTCGGAGAATGAAACGTTTAGTGAGAGGGAAGGAGTGAGGGAGATCAACATTAGTAGAGAAATGGTGCTGGGAAAACTGATGGGATTGAAGGCGGCCTCGGGCCTGACAATCTGCATCCCAGAGTGCTTAAGGAGGTGGCTCTGAAAATAGTGGATGCATTGGTGGTCATCTTCCGAGATACTACAGTGTCTGAACTGTCCCTGCATTTAGGGGGGTAGCTCAAGTCACTCCGATATTCAGAAACGGAGGTGGAGAGAAAACAGAGATAGACCAGTCAGCATGACATCGGTAGTGGTGAAAATGCTTGAATCCATTATCAAGGACTTTATAGCGGATCATTTAGAAAGGAGCGTCAGGAACAGTCGGAGTCAGCATAGATTTATGAAGGGAAAATCATGCTTGACAAATCTGTTGGAATTCTTTGAAGAGGTAACCAGTACAGTCGACAAGGGGGAGCCAGTCGATGTGGCATATTTGGATTTTCAGAAGGCGTTTTACAAAGTCCCGCATAAGAGAGTATTGTTCAAACTTAAAGCACATGGGATTGGGGGAAATGTATTGAGGTGGATAGAAAACTGGTTGCCGAGGGGAAACAAAGAGTAGGGATTAATGGGTCCTTTTCAAATTGGCAGGCAGTAACTAGTGGGTTACCACAGGGATCGGTGCTGGGGCCCAAGCTATTCACACTATATATTAATGATTTGGATGAGAGAAAAAAATCTAACATCTCAAAGTTTGCAAATGATAGCAAATTATGTGGGAGGGTGAATTGTGACGAGGATGCAGGGATCCTACAGCACAATCTGGACAGGTTGGGCGAGTGGGCAAATCAATAGCAGATGCAGTATAATTTGAATACGTGTGAGATTATTCATTTTGGAAACAAAAACAGGAAGGTAGATTACTAGCAGAATGGTTGTAAAGTGGGAGAGGGGGGGGGGGGGGGTGAGCACCATGTCCTTGTGCACCATTCGCTGAAGGTAAGCATGCAGGTGCATCAGGCGGTAAAGAAGGCGAATGGTATGTTGGCCTTCATTCCAAGAGTTTCGAGTATAGAAGAAGGGATGTGTTGCTGCGATTGTACTGTGCCTTGGTGAGGCCACACTTGGAGTATTGTGTGTCGTTTTGGACTGCTTCTCTGAGGAAGGATGTTGTTGCCCTTGAGGGCAGCGAAGGTTTTCCAGACTGATTCCAGGGATGGGGGGACTGTCATATGAGGAGAGATTGACGAGGTTGGGATTGTTCCCGCTGGAGTTCAGAATAATGAGGGAGAAATTCATAGAGACTTATAAAATTCTAACAAGACTAGACAGGGTAGATGCAGGGAAGATGTTACCAATGATAGGTGTGTCCAGAACCAGTGGTCACAGCCTGAGGATTCAGGGTAAACCATTTCGGACAGAGATAAGGATACACTTCTTCACACAATGAGTGGTGAGCCTGTGGAATTCATTACCACAGAAGTAGTTGATACTAAATCTTTGAATATATTCAAGAGGCGGTTGGATGTTGCGCTTTGGGGGAATGAGATCAAAGGCTATGGGAAACATAGAACATAGAAAAATACAGCACAGAACAGGCCCTTCGGCCCACAATGTTGTGCCGAACCTTTGTCCTAGATTATTCATAGATTATCATTGAATTTACAGTGCAGAAGGAGGTCATTCGGTCCATTGAGTCTGCACCGGCTCTTCGAAAGAGCACCCTACCCAAAGTCAACACCTCCACCCAACACTAAGGGCAATTTTGGACACTAAGGGCAATTTATCATGGCCAACCCAACTAACCTGCACATCTTTGGACTGTGGGAGGAAACCGGAGCACCCGGAGGAAACCCACGCAGACACGGGGAGGATGTGCAGAGTCCGCACAGACAGTGACCCAAGCCGGAATCGAACCTGGGACCCTGGAGCTGTGAAGCAATTCTGCTATCCACAATGCTACCGTGCTGCCTTTAAGAACAAATACATGTACACTATATCATTTTACCGTAATCCATGTACCTATCCAATAGCTGCTTGAAGGTCCCTAATGTTTCCGACTCAACTACTTCCACAGGCAGTGCATTCCATGCCCCCACTACTCTCTGGGTAAAGAACCTACCTCTGACATCCCCCCTATATCTTCCACCATTCACCGTAAATTTATGTCCCCTTGTAATGGTTTGTTCCACCCGGGGAAAAAGTCTCTGACTGTCTACTCTATCTATTCCCCTGATCATCTTATACACCTCTATCAAGTCGCCCCTCATCCTTCTCCGTTCTAATGAGAAAAGGCCTAGCACCCTCAACCTTTCCTCGTAAGACCTACTCTCCATTCCAGGCAATATCCTGTTAAATCTCCTTTGCACCTTTTCCAAAGCTTCCACATCCTTCCTAAAATGAGGCGACCAGAACTGTACACAATACTCCAAATGTGGCTTTACCAAAGATTTGTACAGCTGCATCATCACCTCACGGCTCTTAAATTCAATCCCTCTATTAATGAACGCGAGCACACCATAGGCCTTCTTCACAGCTCTATCCACTTGAGTGGCAACTTTCAAAGATGTATGAACATAGACCCCAAGATCTCTCTGTTCCTCCACATTGCCAAGAACTCTACCGTTAACCGTGTATTCAGCATTCATATTTGTCCTTCCAAAATGGACAAATTCACATTGTTCAGGTTTAAACTCCATCTGCCGCTTCCCAGCCCAGCTCTGCAACCTATCCATGTCTCTTTGCAGCCGACAACAGCCCTCCTCACGATCCACAACTCCACCAATCTTCGTGTCGTCTGCAAATTTACTGATCCACCCTTCAACTCCCTCATCCAAGTCATTAATGAAAATCACAAACAGCAGAGGACCCAGAACTGATCCCTGCGATACGCCACTGGTCACTGGGATCCAGGCTGAATACTTCCCATCCACCTCCACTCTCTGACTTATATCGGTTAGCCAGTTCGTTATCCAACTGGCCGAATTTCCCACTATCCCATGCCTCCTTACTTTCTGCAGAAGCCTACCATGGGCATCCTTATCAAATGCCTTACTAAAATCCATGTACACTACATCCACTGCTTTACCTTCATCCACATGCTTGGTCACCTCCTCAAAGAATTCAATAAGACTTGTAAGGCAAGACCTACCCCTCACAAATCCGTGCTGACTATCCCCAATCAAGCAGTGTCTTTCCAGATGCTCAGAAATCCTTTCCTTCAGTACCATTTCCATGACTTTGCCTACCACCGAAGTAAGACTAACTGGCCTGTAATTCCCAGGGTAATCCCTAGTCCCTTTTTTGAACAGGGGCACGGTGTTCGCCACTCTCCAATCCCCTGGTACCACCCCTGTTGACAGTGTGGACGAAAAGATCATAGAACATAGAACATAGAAAATACAGCACAGAACAGGCTGAATCGTTGCCAACGGCTCTGCAATTTCATCTCTTGCTTCCCATAGAATCCTTGGATATATCCCGTCAGGCCCGGGGGACTTGTCTATCCTCAAGTTTTTCACAATGCCCAACACATCTTCCTTCCTAACAAGTATTTCTTCGAGCTTTTCAGTCTGTTTCACACTGTCCTCTCCAACAATATGGCCCCTCTCATTTGGAAATACAGAAGAAAAGTACTCGTTCAAGACCTCTTCTATCTCTTCAGATTCAATACACAATCTTACGCTACTGTCCTTCATCGGACCTACCCTTGCTCTAGTCATTCTCATATTTCTCACTTATGTGAAAAAGGCCTTTGGGTTTTCATTGATCCTATCCGCCAAAGATTGTTCATGCCCTCTCTTAGCTCTCCTAATCCCTTTCTTCAGTTCCCTCCTGGCTATCTTGTATCCCTCCAACGCCCTATCTGAACCTTTTTTCCTCAGCCTTACATAAGTCTCCATTTTCCTCTTAACAAGACATTCAACCTCTCTTGTCAACCATGGTTCCATCACTCGACCATCTCTTCCCTGTCTGACAGGGACATACATATCAAGGACACGTAGTACCTGTTCCTTGAACAAGTTCCACATTTCACTTGTGTCCTTCCCTGACAGCCGATGTTCCCAACTTATGCACTTCAATTCTTGTCTGACAATATCGTATTTACCATTCCCCCAAGTGTAAACCTTGTCCTGTTGCACGCACCTCTCCCTCTCATTTACTAAAGTGAAAGTCACAGAATTGTGGTCACTATCTCCAAAATGCTCCCCCACTAACAAATCTGTCACTTTCCCTGGTTCATTACCAAGTACTAAATCCAATATTGCTCCTCTGGTCGGACAATCTACATACTGTGTTAGAAAAGTTTCCTGGACACACTGCACACTTACCACCCCATCAAAACTCTTTGATCTAACTAGTTTCCACTCAATGTTTGGTAAGTTAAAGTCACCCATGACTACTACCCTGTGACTTTTGCACCTTTCCAAAATCTGTTTCCCAATCTGTTCCTCCACATCTCTGCTACTATTGGGGGGCCTATAGAAAACTCCTAACACTGTGACTGCTCCTTTCCTCTTTCTGACTTCAAACCATACTACCTCAGTAGGCTGATAATCCTCGAACTGCCTTTCTGCAGCTGTTATACTGTCTCTAATTAACAATGCCACCCCCCCCCACCTCTTTTACCATCCTCCCTAATCTTAGAAAACAGGATTAGGCTATTGAGTTGGATGATCAGCCATGATCGTGATGAATGGCAGAGCAGGTTCGAAGGGCCATAAGGCCTCTTCCTGCTCCTATTTTCTATGTATCTATGTATCGGTTTACATCTCTGTCCTATCAAAATAGATTGTCACCGTACATGCGTCCATCAAAATAGAGTTCAATGTCTGAAACTCCTGGGCAAATCCTTGAAATATGACACTAATCAGGGCTAAACAACTTGTAAATCTCAATTTAACTTTGCACTCTGCTTTATGGGTTAATAATCCATCCTTGCACAATGATTAAAAATACGTTCAACAGCAATTGTGCTAGCCATTCGCGCCTCTTGTTGATCACAAAAACAGTCCACTAAATTTTTTAAGCAGGGTTTCCTTTGAAAGTCCATGCTGATTATTTTGTATATCTGATCATGCCACAGCATTCTACGTTCATTCTTAAGACGACGCTAATTAAAGATTAACAATCTTTCCAAAAAAATCTTTCTATAAAGTGAAACTTTCGAATTATTTACGGCAGCGGGCTGTGTGGTACTCTTATTTCATGTGGTTTTTTTTCAAATTCCTGGCTAAATTATCTTCGTTTTGTGTGCGTTCACGTTATTGCAAGTTATTGGGTGACAATTATTGGTTTGTAAAACTTGCAATCCTCGGCATACTGTTATTCTTTTCTTTTAACATTTTAAGGCTCTTAAAACTATGTTGCACAAAAATTCCAGACAAAGACATGTATGGACCTTTCTCCCTCCAATTTCATTTTCAGTAGAAAAATTCAGTCTGTTTGGTCAGTTTACCAGAGCCAGTTCTCCAATCATACCTGTATAAATAACCTTCCTTTCAAGAGTAATATTGCTGCCTGGTACTGAAGCAGGTCGCTCTCAAAGGTAATGTAGAAATCGTTTGTATTTTAAGATGGTTTCCTAGAGGATAATTTACTGGGAAATACCTAATGTCTAATAGCGTATTTACTCACTCTAAGTAATTAACGGAACATTTTATTTATTAAACTGAAGAAAATATTTATTTCCATAAATGATAGATTTACCTGATGTGAGCACACATGTCTGTTATGCGAGATAAAATGTTTCCAGCATACTCTATCTATTTTAAAAAATAAATTTAGAGTACCCAATAATTTTTTATTTATTTTCCAATTAAGGGGCAATTTACCGTGGTCAATCCACCTAACCTACACATATTTAGCTTATGGGGGTGAAAAGCACGCAGACATGGGGAGAATGTACAAACTCCACACGGACAGTGACCCAGGGCAGGGATTCGAACCCGTGTCCTCAGCGCCGCAATCCCTGTGCTATCCACTGCGCTACATGCCGCCCTACTCTACCTATTTCACGCTCATTTTTAATTGTTTTGCATCAGTATGTTCTGGAAGTTCCTGCAGTGAAAAACAAATAGTCCTAAATCAGTAATTTCGAAGGATTAACATTTCCCGGAATTAGATAAAGTGCAACTTTGTGATTGATCATGTAAATCAATGTTGCTCTTCTCCAGCGCCTTGGTTATGTCCTTAGATTCCTGCATTTAGTCAGGGCCTCAATATTGCAATTGGAATCACACCAATAATAACTGTAAATTACGATTTTGCAAAGGTTTTCTAAAAATGTCTTTGCTTTGTTTTCACCAATTAAGAGGCTATTTAGCGTGGTCAATCCACCGAACCTGCATATCTGTGGGTTGTTGGGGTGAGAGCCATGCAGTCACGGGGAGAATGTGGAAACTCCACACGGACAGTGACCCAGGGCCGGGAATCGAACCCAGGCCCTCAGGTCTGTGAAGTAACAATGCAATTCTCTAATGCTGAAGTGAGTTTTCTCGCGGAATGGAATACTATTTTTACCGGACGGCAATAATAAATAAATTTAAGTGTGAGAACCCAGTAGATTTGCATCCTTCATTTAAATGACTGAATCAGCTCATTCACAGAAATATGCAAATATTGAGAAAGAATGTGTATGCTATGTGCATTGATCGGTAACGAAGGTATATTGAAAACCAGTCCTGCGCCTGGGGAAGGAAAATAAATAAATTCGGAACAAAATTGAGAATCTTCATGTGTCGCATCTTCTGTGTGTGTCCTTTTAGAACCCTTAAACGTGCAATTGACAACAGCAGCCACAGACAACCCGTCAACAGATGCAAAGAGCACATCGGTGACTCCAGCTGCAACTCAGACCACGTCTCCACCTGTAACTGACACAACGTCTCCAGCTGCAGCTAACACAACGTCTCCAGCTGCAGCAAATGCAACGTCTCCAGCTGCAGCTAATCCAAAGACTCCAGCTGCAGCTAACACAACGTCTCCAGCTGCAGCAAATGCAACGTCTCCAGCTGCAGCGAATACAACATCAACTGCAGCTTCAAAGTGCGCATCAACACCGGTTGCAATACTGTGTCTTGTCTTTCTGTTTGCTCACAAGGAGAAGTAATTCCATTGTCTGCTTCGTTTTCGCGTCATGGCTAACTCGGGCTCATTAATATTTCTGGTTATTTACAACAATTTCTAGTAATTTACACCAATAAATAATCGGGCGACACTTTACCACTATTGCCTCACAGCTCCATAGTCTGGGGTTGAATTCCGGCTTCGGTTCACTGACTTTGTGGAGTCTGCACGTTCTCTCCGTGTCTGCGTGGGTTTCGACAAGGTTTTCCGCTTTCCTCCTATAGTCAAACATGTGCAGTTTAAGTGGATTTGCAATGCTAAATTGCCACTTGAAGTTCAAAAGTTTCGGTTAGATGTGGTAACTGGGTTACGGGGTTAGGGTGGAGGTTTGGGCTTACGTCGGGTGCTCTTTTGAAGGGCCGGTGAAGACTCTATGGGCCGAATGGCTTCCTTCTACACGTAAAAACTCTATGAATTATATTGCAGGAACACCTGATATAGCAGCAACTCGTTCTTGAGAGCTGTGGCTCTGCTCATTTTTTACTTTTCTTCATCCGGATACACGACCCACAATTATTTGCTTGAATCTCCGTTTGAAGGCTTGCGTGTTACGAGTACGATACAACACATTTTGTCCAGCCTTCGAGGCCTGGGCGTCAGTCGAAGACTCTAACCAATTGTTAGAAAATTGGTCAGGACACATCATGTCCTTGATGTGCATCGAGAACGGTTGGAGGCGGCACCCACGTCGTGTCTTCGGGAAACACTAGGGCGTAGGTTTCTCTTTGCCAGGGATTCTCCCGACTTTCTGGCAGAGGTGATTATGTAAAACTCCGAGTTTCATTGAGGAGGAAAAATGGTAGGAATCTCGTCTTTATTGGGGCTTAATTGTTTCTACTGGTGTGCTTCAAGATAGGGGTAGCTGGCTTTCTTCAAAGTGCAAGAGTGATGTGAGTATCCTTGGCAGGTCGGCCCCTATTGTCGTGCGTTGTTGATCCTAGTTCAGCTCGATTGAATACTTACTGCAGTGGTAAACATGTGTATCCTGGTTAGGTGGAGTGCAAGTGAATTGATTGAGTAAGTTATTCTCACTCGAGTACCACTTTGAGAGCTGTTCTCACTCTTGAGATTTGGTAAAACGGCGGATGCAGTATCCTAGTGGCTGCGGGACCTGAATGGGAGTTGGAGAGCTTCGGTTCACTCTTGTTCGTAAATTGCTTTGGTTGGAGATTAGGCTGGATCAATACCACCCTCTTCCATTTAATGTTGTGTTGTGTTTCACTTCCAAACTGTCCTCATTCGTGAGAATTTGACTTAAACAGGGGGAGGGCAGGGGTGCACAGGGAGATGAGGGGCGGAGGTGAGGAGAGATAAGCATGTTGTTTCTTATCAGGTTGTGCTTTTAAGTTCCTGGGATACTATTTGCTAAATTGTAACTTGGTGGACTATGCCTGACATAATCCCGATGTTCCTCTCGCTCTCGGGTTTCCTTCCGTTATGTGGGTGCTGATACAGGCTCCGAATTACTATAATTAATTGCAGAGATTTTCTCTTATCTTTTCACGAGGATAGGCGAGTTACAATTTCCCCAGAGATATCCCATTGATTGTTTACTTGCAAACTCTGCTTCTCCTTGTCAGTGAGATTTACTTTTGAAAATGGTTTCTGGCGATGGGAGGGAATAAACGGTGCTTTGGATTTTCATGTGCAGGAGTGAGGTCTGGTCTGGTCGGTGTTATGAGTCTCTGCATGGTGTATGTATTCTTACTTCAGTGGCTTCTGCATTGGAGAATGCGCACTTATAACACTCTTCTTGTACCAATGACGGTGTACTTATACTCCTCCTGTTTCCTCTGGCGGACACATTCCATTGCTTGGAGGGCTCGTGATTTTGCGTTAGGTCCGGATTCCCTGTTTTTCACATACCGTGTAGCTGTGCCTGTATTGTCATCATGAGGAGGCCGCGCACGATGTTGTCTGTGCTCATGCATTTTCCTGTTGTCCTGAAATTCCCCACTCTTTCAATATCCTTTCATTATCTTTGCAAAAGGAGGCGCCGACTGCGATGATTTATTATCCGCACCATTTGTATAGAAACATGGTAACGCTGCACTTGGAATATTGCGCACATTTTTCGTCGCCACACTATCAGAAGGTCTCGAGGCTTTGGAGAGGGCAGAGGAGGTTTACCAGGATGTTGCCTGGTCTGGAGGGTGTTAGCTATGTGGGGGGTTGAATAGACTGGGACTGTTTTCATTAGAAAGACGGAGGTTGAGGGGTGACCTGATAGAGGCCTACACGATTATGAGGGGCATGAATAGAGTGGATAGGCAGCCACTCTTTCCCAGGGTTGAGGGTCAGTCACCAGGGGACATAGGTTTAAGATCGGTGGGGCAAAGTTTACAGGAAATGAACGAGGCAGGCTTTTCACGCAGAGGGTGGTGTGTGCCTGGAACGCGTTGTCAGGGGCGGGTGTGGAAGCAGATACTTATACGGACTTCAAAAGGCATCTTGACAATCATATGGATAATAATAAAATAATAGTTAATTATAATGATCTCTATTGTCAAAAGTAGGCTTACATGAACACTGCAATAATGTTACTGTGAAAAGCCCCTAGCAGTCATATTCTGGCGCCTGTTCGGGAAACAGGCAGAATTCAGAATGCCCAATTCACCTAACAAGAACGTCTTTCGGGACTTGTGGGAGGAAACCGTAGCATCTGGAGCAAACCCACGCAGACACAAGGATAACCTGCAGAGCCCGCACAGACAGTGACCCAAGCCGGAAATCAAACCTGGGACCCTGGCGCTCTGAAGCAACAGTGCTACCCACTGTGCTACCCTGGATGGGATGGGTATAGTGGGATATGGCACAAGGCAGTGTTGAGGGCTTTGGCATAGATTGATTTTCTGACAGGTACAGACTTGGAGGGCCGAAGGCTCTGTTCATGTCCTGCATTGCTCTTTGTGCTTTGTTCATTTGTATTGGTATCTGCTGATCATTACTGTCTGTATATGTGAAAAAATAAAATGATGCACTGTATTCAGTTTTGGGGATTGTTTGCTTGCTGTTTAAATGTAGAATAGAACACATCCAATAAAATCATTCATTAAACGTGCTTTCTCCGCTAATTTGTCGGATGTAGACAAAGTTACACCTTCCCTCACCCAGCAGACCTTCCACCTTGACTTGGCGCTGTTGCTGCGACTCTTTCTACTGAGGTGAAGTTGAAAGGAATGATTTCCTGAACATCACTTCTGCAATCCACACCAATTATACTTTATTTTAAAAATTGACTGTAGATAACGAAATTCCCCACACTAACTGAAGATGCGGAGTAACGGAGTGGGCAAATCAGGCAGTAAAATAGTATGTTTCAATTTAAGGATACGTCGATTCATCTGTTCGAATTCTTCAAGATATATTATATTTCGATTTTACTTCTCCATTCTGCATCATTCTTTCAACATTTGATTTGCTCTATATATTGATTTTGTAAATTACCCTTTCTCCGGTCACCTTTCTGTATCTCCATCTATCTTTCACCTCTCTTAAAATTTCAGATTTTTGCTGTGTCACTCTCCACCTCACGCTTTTTCCGGATCTCGTTATAGTTTCTATTTTGTCTGTTTCCATTTCGACAATCACGATCTCTCCCGCCCTCTCTTCACGCATCTGGATGTGTCTGCGCCTCGGTCAAAGTTTGTATTTCTCTTTGTTTCTCTTTCTGCATACATCTCAGTCTACTGTACCTCCATTAATCCAATTCTTGCTAATCTCCAGGTTTCTGCACTTCTATTTTTCTCCTCTTGAATTGTATCGCATTTATTCCCAATCCTACTGTTGCATATTTATTTTGGCCTGTTTGGTCATCCTTATTGTGTGCCTTTGGTCTCTGTCGTTACACATACGGCCTCACGTTATTGCCGTCTGCAGTTCTACACACTCGGGCGGGCTTCATTTATTGGTTCAGTATCTCGTTTTTCATTGATAGTGAGAAAGGGAAGGAAAGCGGAAAAGGGAGTATTTGATGCCCTTGGGGCGATATTTCTCTACAGTCAGGGCACAGTAAGACAGATAGAGGCAGACTCGATGTACAGTAAGGGATACATGTCAATTTCCGCAGATTATAGATTGGCTGTTTGTAAATTCTCAGCTAAGCGGCCACTCAAATGATGACTGTAGAAAAGTTTCAATTTCTTCTTCTTACTGTTTTACTCCTTGTTTCTTCATTCCATCTGTCAAGGAGATCTATTGTTCATGTAAGTACATTAGCCATCTCCGTGAGTACCTGCGCAGTCGCTAGCATATTGGCCTTGCATGTGTGATGTTTAATGGGAGCATCATTCCGACAGTTACATTTTGTTTAATTGCTTTTGCTCATCCCAGGTTATGCCACCATTCATGTCAATGAGTATGTAATCAGGTTTGACGGGAATTTTGCTTATCCTCCTGAACGTATCTCAAAAAAGTACACACCTCAGGGTGATTTCATTTGAAGTTTAGACGACGAAAGATAGAATCATTTTCCTCCGTTTCCACCGTCTCTCCATGTTTCTCATTCACACACCTCCTCTGTCCAGCTATTTCTATCCTTATTGCATCTGTCAATAAAATGTTAAAATATACATCAATATGTCTTGTGGCTTTTTTGATTGGTTTGCGACCAGGCATGCGTGTGTGTTATCATAGATTTTCATAGAATTTACAGTGCAGAAGGAGGCCATTGGGCCTTCGAGTCTGCACCGGCTCTTGGAACGAGCACCCTACCCAAGGTCAACACCTCCACCCTATCCCCATAACCCAGTAACCCCACACAACACTAAGGGCAACTTTGGACACTAAGGGCAATTTATCATGGCCAATCCACCTAACCCGCACATCTTTGGGCTGTGGGAGGAAACCGGAGCACCCGGAGGAAACCCACGCACACACAGGGAGGATGTGCAGACTCCGCACAGACAGTGACCCAAGCCGGAATCGAACCTGGGACCCTGAAGCTGTGAAGCAATTGTGCTATCTACAATGCTACCGTGTTGCGGGGGGGTGGGTGGTGGTAGCTGGGAAGGTTTTGTTCAGAGAGACACAGGATCTGGGAGTATATCTGTTGGGACTTTGTCCCTCGGGGGCTGTTTTTGGCACCATGGTAAAACAATCAGCCTTGCTTTATGGGATCGTGCTGTGCGAGTTTAGGCCCCAGCCTTTCGGACACAACGACTGCGCGTGCATTCCACACATTCAGTTCAGTGGCAGAGCAGCTTGTGCATCGCTCCCACATCCGACACCGCGCCCACCAATGTTCCATCCAATTCCCCAATGTAAACCATCCACCAGTAATAAGACATGTGGCAGCGCATTGTGAATTATAATGATCAGACAGGAACATTGGCTTGGGTTTAGAATACTGGGGGAGAGGCCGGGGAGGAGAGGCGGACAGAAGCAACAGGGGGAGTAGGAGAGCTTGGGGTGTGGGTAGTGAAGGTGGTCAAGCCTATCGTTGAATAACGGGCCTTCAGTTGGGCGTTGCCACACCAGGAAGAAATGCTAGGGACGGGAATTGAAGTGGGTGGAGGCTGCGGTGGTCAGTCTGGGTGATGAAAGGGAGGATGGGAGAGTGGGTGGGGAGGCAATGCGGCCAATATGTCGGATTTAGTTTACACATGGACGGAGTCGGGAGCCATCTTGGATGAGCACGATTCAGAGAGGGGATGGAGGGGTGAGCGCAAGGAGGCTGATGGCGGACTCTGGGAGGGTGAGTCCTGACGTCCTGGCATTGATATTCTGCGGGCGAAATGGGCCATTTAGCCAGTTCTCGATTTTTTTGCACACAGAGTCTGTGTGAGTCCAACATAAATGATAAGTGGGTTCATTTAGATTACCCCCATTACCGACCAGCTGGTTCGGTGTTATTCAACCCATTGCTGATCAGCTGAGTCTCAGTGATTCCCCCGTGGTGATCAGCTGGGTCTATGTTATTCCCCCGTTGCTAATTAACTGGATCGCAGTGTTTCCCCATGGCTGCACAGCTGGGTGTGCGTGGATCCCCGGTATCCGATTAGCAGAATCTGTGCGATTCTCCCCATGGTTGATCAGTTGGGTCTCACAGATTCCCCCATTGGCGATCAGCAGTTTCATTGTTAGTCCAGCCATGGCCGTTCTTCTGGGTCTGTGTGATTCCCGATCGCCAGTCAGCTGAATATGAGTGATCCACCCATGGCTGAGCAGCTGGGCCTCTCTTATTCTCCCATGGCCGCTCTGTTGGATCTGTGATTTCCCCATGGGCGATCAGCTGGGGCTGTGATTCCTCATGGCCGATCAGCCGTGTGCGTGTGTGTGACTCCTCCATGGCCGGCGAACTGGTTTTGTGTGATACCCCAATGCCGATCAGCCGGATGTGTGTGGCTGCCGCATGGCAGAGCACCTGGGCTGTGTGTGACTATTACATGTTCAATCACCTGGGTGTCTGCGACTCCCCCACGGCCGGACAGCTGGTTGCGTGTGAAGCCTCCAAGGCGGGTGAGCTGCATTTGTGTAACTCCCCAATGGCCGATCAGCTGGGTCTGTGCGACTCCCCGTGGACAATCAGCTGGATGTATCTGACACCCATGGCAGATCAACTGGGTCTGTGTGACTCTGCCATGGCTTAAAAGCTAGGGGTGTGTCTCTAATGGTCGATCAGCTGTGTGTGTGATTCCCTTCATGCCGATCAGCTGAGTGTCTGTGACTACCACATAGCCGATCAACTGGGTGTGTCTGACGCCCCCAAGGCTCGTCATCGGGATTTGTGGAACGCCCCATGGCCGATCAGCTCAATTTTTGTGATTCCCCCTGGCCGAACAGCTGTGTCTGTATGATTCCCCCATGGTTTATCAGTTGCATATGTGAGATTCCCCTGTGGTCCATCAGCTCGGTGTGTGGGAGTCTCCCTGGCCGATCAGCTGTGTGTACGAGTCCCACAGGGCGGAACAGCTGGTTGAGTGAGTTCTCCCATGGCCAATCAGCTAGGTGTGTATGAGTCCCCCATGGCGGATCAGCTGGGTGTGTGTGCCTCCCCCATGGCCGATCAGCTTTCTCTGTGCCTCACACTGAGACACAGTCTGTGCCCACAATGTGCCGCAGGCAGAGGCACAGACAGACTCAAATCCACACCCCACACTCACTGCTCACCAGCAGCTGTTTCCCCTCCCGGCCGCCAGAGGCCGCTCTCTTCGTCCCAACCTCCCTGCCGCCGCCAGAGCAGCCACTGCTCTTCCCAGTCTCATATCTTGCCCGCTCCCTAGCTCCAGCCGCTGTTCTTTGGCGTGCCCTTCGGGTGGAGGATGCCGTGACGTAAGGCGCGCGTGGCCGATTTCACTTAAAATTAAGTCGCGAATTTGAAAGAAAGGAGAATCGTCACTTTATAACTCAGTGGGATGCGAGTGTCCGATGGGACAGGAGGTGAGTAATAATACTTTTAAAGCTCCAGAGGCTCACATATAACTGCCTTCCCAGAAGGCAGCGCAAGGTCCAAGGACAGTTTGACGTCATCTCCCGTGGCAACGTAGGATGCCCGCCGACCATCTCTATTATGCAAAATGGCTGCCGAGCGTATCTGCTGGTAATGCAAGATGGCTGGGACGGGCTGGATGCTGGGACCGGCTGGTTGTGGCGCAGATGCAGTGTGGGTTCCTGCTGCCCATTGCCCCATTCGAGGTAATTCGGATTGTTGAGGAGATGGAGCAACAATTCCAGTTTCAATGTAAGCTCGGCAGCGCTGCACCCCCCCCCCCTCCCTCCCCGGCCCCCATTCTTCAATTCTCTCCACCTTAACCGCCGCAGAGTTTTAAACCAGAGAGCAGAGTGAGCGCGGCCCCATGTCCTTACCGCACCCCCCCCCCCCCCCACCCGCATACTACCCAAATATATTTGGGGTGAGCACAGCGGCGGTGTTTCTGTCTCACTTTGAGGGGGTGGCGGGAAGGCACGTTTCTGACTAACTTTGTCAGGGGTGCTTCAGAATAACTCAGCTTCGCCTCAACTTTCTCCCCTTGCCTCCCCCTTATTTCTTGTAAAGTCCGGCTCCATCACACCCTCTCCCCCCCCCCCCCAACCCTCCCTTCCGGCTAAAGCCGAGCAGAAAGTATAGAAACGTCACACCGTGGCACAGAAAGAGGCGTTCAACCCATTACGTCTTCACTAGTTTGGGAAACAATTACCAGCCCCCCCCCCCTCCGTCCCGCTAATCCTAATCCCACCACACAGCCCACCCGGTCCGTAGCCCTCTCCCTCTCTCTGCAAGTTAACAACTCCTCAGCTGCAGATCTGGGTCCAGTCGACTGAGCCCAGGGCGTTTTTGCCTCAACCACCAATTTAGGCAGAGAGTTCCAGACACTGGTCACACTCTCTGAGTGTAAATCGTCATCTTGATTTTCCCTCTGCCAATCCCCTTTCATATGCCCGTCACCCCCTACCCCACAGTAACTGAGCTCTCTCTGCTCGGAGAAACAGGCCTTTCCCTATGCGGCCCCCTGAGAATTTTGGACTACTCACTTTGGTCAGTTCGCAACCACCTCTGCCCTCAGGACAACAACCTGAGCCGAACTAATCTTTCCTTTTAGAATCATAGAGTCAATGCAGTAGAGGAGAAAGCCATTTCATCATCAAATCCGCACCAATCCCCCATCAGGTACAGGTTCATAGCTCCTTGAAGGTGGAGTCGCAGGTGGACAGGGTGGTGAAGAAGGCATTCGGCCTGCTTGGTTTCATTGGTCAGAACATTGAATACAGGAGTTGGGACGTCTTGTTGAAGTTGTACAAGACATTGGTACGGCCACACTTAGAAAGAGTGCAGAAAAGATTTACTAGGATGTTACCGGGACTTGATGGTTCGAGTTATAAGGAGAGGCTGGATAGACTGGGACTTTTTTCCCTGGAGCGTAGGAGGCTTAGGGGTGATCTTATCGAGGTCTATATAATAATGAGGGGCATAGATAAGGTAGATAGTCAACATCTTTTTCCAAAGGTAGGTGAGTCTAAAACTAGAGGGCATAGGTTTAAGGTGAGAGGGGAGAGATTCAGAAGGACCCAGAGGGGCAATTTCTTCACTCAGAGGGTAGTGAGTGTCTGGAATATACTACCAGAGGCAGTAGTAGAGGCGGGTTCAATTGTGTCTTTTAAAAAGCATTTAGATAGTTACATGGGTAAGATGGGTATAGAGGGTTATGGGCCAAGTGCGGGCAACTGGGACTAGCTTAATGGTAAAAACATGGCGGCATGGACTGGTTGGGCCGAAGGGCCTGTTTCCATGCTGTAAACTTCTATGATTCTATGATTCTATGATTCTAACCGTTCAAATGAGTGGTATAGCCATATTCAGTAACCCGTGCACACTTCCCTATCCCCGTGACCCGGCAAGCTAACCTGCAGATCCCTGGACACGAAGTGGCCAATGCACCTATCTCGCAATCTTTCACCTGTGGAAACAAACTGGAGTACCTGAAGGAAACCTCAAGCAGACTCGGGGAGAACATACTAACTCCACAGACAGTCACTATGACCGGAATCGAACCCGGGACCCTGGCACTGTGAGGCGGTAGCGCATCCAGGCTGGCTTTAATATCACAGCCCTGGCGACGCTTTTGTAAATCCAAATTATTATTCAATCCAATTTAATTTTGATCCATTTCCAACTCCGAACAACGACAAATAAACAGATGGTGAAGCAGAGACGTTGGAAATGTTAGCATCTTTATTCAGAAAACAATGTCAGGGTTATTGAAGTGTTGAGCTAAATCTCCATCATGGCCATTGACCGGGTATCGTAGTATAATAGAATTTACAGTGCAGAAGGAGGCCATTCGGCCCATCATGTCTGCACCGACCCTTACAAAGTGCACCCTCCTCAAGCCCACGTTTCTGACCTATTCCCGTAACCCAGTGACCCACACTTAACCTTTTTGGACACTCAGGGCAATTTCTGCATGGCCAATCTACCTAACCCGCACATCTTTCGACAGTGGGAAGAAACCAGAGCACCCGGAGGAGACCCACGCAGACACGTGGAAAAGTGCAGGCTCCGCACAGAGAAAACCACGATGCAGTCCAAAGTGAAAAGTCCTTGTAACAAGATAACAAGATAGAAGTTGATCCTGAGATTGGGTATTGCCCGTGATTCACAACATAGCAGAGATTCCAAACACAAAGCACACCTGACGTGACAAAGTGGCACCAGGCCGAACTGAAGAGTTGAGTTTAATGAACATACGTGTGTTTGATTCTGGCGGCACAAACTCTGCGACTCAGCATTCTGAGGCAGAGAGACGTAAGGGTGGGATCATACGTTGCATTGGGCTTTTCAATCTCACCAGACTACCTCTGTCACTCTGACATTCCCGAGCAGGTACAGCAGGGCCATTACATTCATTCAGGTTCGGTGGATTGGCCATTGTAACTTGCCCCTTCGTGTCGAGGGATGTGTAGGTTAGGTTACGGGATTATGGGGATAGAGGACGATGGGCGGGGGAGTGGATTCGGGCATAGTGCTCTTCCGGGAAATTGGTGGAGACTTGTGGCCCAAATGGCGTTCTTCTGTACTCAGAGCCAGAGAGTCGTAAAGCACATAAAAGGCCCTTCGGCCCATTGTGTCTGTGCTGGTCATAACCCACCACGTAATCTTCCTAATCCGATTCTCCAGTACTTGGTTCTTAGCTCTGTATGTCCTGTAGGAATTCTACGACGTTCCATACCATTTTCTCTTGAATTCCATGGTTGAATCTATTTTCATCCCACTGTTAGGCAGGGCGTTACAGATATTATCCACCTAGTATATTACAAATAATTACTTATGTCAGTTCTGTCGCCCAAACATCTTCTATTCGTCATTTGACCTTCACTCCATCACGAAGTCCGAAGTGGGATGTTGGCTGCTGATGGGCGCCATACACGGCTCCTCAGATATCGAAATGGAAAATGTGATCACACTGAGCAGGTCCGGCAGCATCTCTGGAAAGAGAAACAGATTATGAGGAATATCTGCCACAGAAGTGCAGTGAAGGCTCGCCAGACTGATTCTTGGGGGCGAAGATTGTCACCTTGGAGAGATTGGGTTGAATGGGCCTACATTCACTGGAGTTGAGAAGAATGAGAAGGGATCGAATCGAAACGAATACAACTCTGACAGTGCTGGACAGGCAGGATATAGAGATGTTCTTTACTCTGGCTGGGCATCTAGAACAAGGGGTCACTGCACATTCCTTCTCTTCAAACAGTCATCGAGTGCGCTCTTCAATGCCGAGATTAAAACATTCTGCCAATGTGCCAATTATTTCAGAGGCTTTTATTTCAGCCTGCCCCACAATTCTCTAGATGTGTCCTTAAGGGTCCGGTCGCGCTGATCTATCTTTGGCCCAAGTCACACAGTGACTCTTGAATGTCCTCACACTAATTTGGGGACGGACATTTCTAAAGCTCTTTTCAGAGAGAGAGAGACAGAGACAGAGAGAGAATGAGTTACTGAGCCAAAGATAAATAGATACAGGAATTACAGGCCAGTTAGTCTTACTTCGGTAGTAGGCAAAGTAATGGAAAGGGTACTGAAGGATAGGATTTCTGAGCATCTGGAAAGACAATGTTTGATTAGGGATAGTAAGCACCGATTTGTGAGGGGTAGGTCTGCCTCACAAGTCTTATTGAATTATTTGAGGAGGTGACCAAGCATGTGGATTAAGGTAAAGCAGTGGATGCAGTGTACATGGATTTTAGTAAAGCATTTGATAAGGTTCCCCATGATAGGATCATGCAGAATGTAAGGAGGCATGGGATAGTGGAAAATTTCGCCCGTTGGATAACGAACTGGCTAACGGATAGAAGTCAGAGAGTGGTGGTGGGTGGCAAATATTCAGCCTGGATCCCAGTTAGCAGTGGTGTCCCGCAGGGATCCGTTCTGGGTCCTCTGCTGTTTGTCATTAATGACTTGGATGAGGGAGTTGAAGGGTGTGTCAGTAAATTTGCAGACGATACGATTGGTGGAGTTGTGGATAGTGAGGAGGGCTGTTGTCGGCTGCAAAGAGATATATATAGGATGCAAAGCTGGGCTGAGAAATGGCAGATCGAGTTTAACCCTGAAAAGTGTGAGGTTGTCCATTTTGGAAAGAATACATATGAATGCGGAATACAGGGTTAACGGTAGAGTTCTTGGCAATGTGGAGGAGCAGAGATATCTTGGGATCTATGTTCATACGTCTTTGAATGTTGCCATTCATGTGGATAGAGCTGTGAAGAAGGCCTATGGTGTGCTAACAGAGTGATTCGATTTAAGAGCCGTGAGGTGATGATGCAGCTGTACAAAACTTTGGTAAGGCCACATTTGGAGTACTGTATGCAGTTCTGGTCGCTTCATTTTAGGAAGGATGTGGAAGCTTTGGAAAAGGTGCAAAGGAGATTTACCAGGATGTTGCCTGAAATGGAGTGTAGGTCTTACGAGGAAAGGTTGAGGGTGCTAGGCCTTTGCTCATTAGAACGGAGAAGGATGAGGGGCGACTTGATAGAGGTTGATAAGATGATCAGGGGAATAGATAGAGTAGACAGTCAGATACTTTTTCCCCAGGTGGAGCAAACCATTACAAGGGGACATAAATTTAAGGTGAATGGTGGAAAATATAGGAGGGATGTCAGAGGTAGGTTCTTTACCCAGAGAGTAGGGGGGCATGGAATGCACTGCCTGTGGAAGTAGTTGAGTCGGAAACATTAGGGACTTTCAAGCAGCTATTGGATAGGTACATGGATTACGGTAGAATTATATAGTGTAGATTAATTTGTTCTGAAGGGCAGCGCGGTAGCATTGTGGATAGCACAATTGCTTCACAGCTCCAGGGTCCCAGGTTCGATTCCGGCTTGGGCCACTGTCTGTGCGGAGTCTGCACATCCTCCCCGTGTGGGCGTTTATTTCGTCCGGGTGCTCCGGTTTCCTCCCACACTGCAAAGATGTGCAGGTTAGGTGGATTGGCCATGATAAATTGCCCTTAGTGTCCGAAAAGGTTACGTGCGTTACTGGGTTACGGGGATAATGTGGAGGTGTGGGCTCTGGTCGGGTGTTCTTCCCAAGGGCCGTTGCAGACTCGATGGGTCGAATGACCTAATTCTGCACTGTAAAATCTTTGATGTGATCTTTCCGAAAGTTGTTTCAACGTCTCGTAAAACCGGATTGCACTACATTCTTCTACTTGCTGTTGAGTGAACGTCTTCATTATCTCTGCTGCAGTTGGTTTCATCACCGAGGCAGTAAGATCATAGAAGGCGGACACTATCCAACAGGAGAAGCAATGATTCAGCAGTTTTGGATTTTCGTCACAATTGATCTCCATTTGCTTTCAATCTTGATCAACACTTTAATGTAATTACCTACTGCACGATGGAGAAAATCTTCTGGGACAGTCTCAAGCTCAGAGGCAGTACCGCATGCTGTACCACAGAGTAATACTTCAAGATTCTGTGACATTGCCCCCTCATTTCCCCAGTACAGGCTTTCTCCATTGGAGAACGATAAATACGTCACAAACAAGAGAATTACTGAACACTCCGTAACTGTGTAAATATCTATCCCATGCCGGCATTTCTTCTCTTTGACTGTTTCAGTGGGAGCTGAACTGGCACAGAGCAGTTCAGTGAGAATTCCTGGACAGCATGTATCTGTGTGAATATTTATCCCATGCTGTCATTGCTTCTCTTTGACGTTTTCAGCGGGATCTGTTTTGGGACAGCACAGGTTAATCAGAATCATTGGAAGTGCCTGTGTAAGTATCTATTTCGTGGTATCATTGATACTCTCTGACTGTTTCAGAGGTACCTGGACAGGGAAATTATCAAAATACAACTGAAACTGATCCATTCAAAAACCGTAAAATCAGATACTGGATTTATAATTAAACGTTATCGACATTTGGATCGTCCTTTCTGTCCTCGCTTACTTAGCACTGTCTTCCTATTGTGCTATTGCAGTAGTTCCCTTTTTATTCATATGTGAATTGGATTGTGAACGTGGTTCATTCGCCTCCATTGAATGCGCAAGGGAAGCACGTTAGCACAGTGGTTAGCACTGTTGCTTCACAGCGCCAGGGTCCCAGGTTCGATTCCCCGCGGGGTACTGTCTGTGCGGATTCTGCACGATCTCCCCGTGTCTGCGTGGGTTTCCTCCGGGAACTCCGGTTTCCTCCCACAGTCAAAAGACGTGCAGGTTGTGGAGTGGCCATGCCAAATTGCTTGGTACAAAAAGTGTCCCAAAAGTTTTGGAGAGGTTCTTAGGTTACAGGGTTGAAGTGGGGGCTTAAAGTGGGTCGGAGCAGGTTCGATGGGCCGAATGGCCTCCTTCTGCACTGTATCTTCTACTTTCTATGTAATTGGTGCGTTGAACCATATGTATTCAGGTAGCTCGGGTTGAGTTCTTGACTGGTCGGTTTATCTGATGAAATCTTAGTGTCAACGATCGAATTATTTTTTGTTGTTTTTCTCCCCCTGTGCTGCCACCTGTTTTCAGTGCACACATGGATGTTCATTCCGAACTGGATGCTCACACAACATCCTTTAGGATACACTGCGGATTTCTCTCTCACTCCCAGACTATTTATGAGCGATGTGACTTTTTCGAAAGTTGTTTATCGGTGTCTCATTGGTCACCAAACTCGCAAGGACGACTGCCGCGACGCCTGTTTACGTTAATCAAGAATCGAAGATGGCCAAAAAGCACACAGCATGTCCATTCAGTCCAGACCTTTGACAATGAGCTTTCGATTGTTTCTCATTTTAATTCTCTGCCTTTCAATTCCGGTCTGGGGTGACTATCTGTGTGGAGTTTGCACTTTCTCCCCGTGTCTGTGTGGATTTCCTCCGGGTGCTCCGGTTTCCTACCACAGTCCAAAAATGTGGATGTTAGGTGGATTGGCAATGCTAATTTGCCCCTTCGTGCAGAAGGTTAGGTGGGGTTGCTGGGATTGGGTTTAGTTGTGGGCTTCAGTGGGGTGCTCATTCAATGTCCGGTATAGATTCGATGGAACGTATGGCCTCCTTAGGCACTGTAAATTCTTTCTCCAAATCTGAGCTTTCCGATGTTGTGTTGATGGCTTTTCCAGAGAATCGTCTCCTCATTGTTCACACTCGGCAATCTTCAAACTTCGGGACCCAACATTGAGTTCAATGAATTACATCCCAACCTCTGCCTCCAGCTTGCTGTATGCGTTTGACGTTTGTTTGACTTTGTTGTGCTTGTTTTTCTTCTTTCTCCCATCATGTTACATTTGCATGGGTTCATGTGTCAATCTTACTTTCTTTAGACACAATATTTGTTTCATGAATATATCCATGACCATTTTCTCATCTTTTGAATCATGAAATAATTTGTTCTTAAATCTTTGGTGCTATTCAACTTTCGCAACGCTTCTCTTTTGCCTATTTTGACTCCTCTTCACTTCCGCTGGTGTATTCGCTCTGACATTTCAACCATTCTTCAGATCTGATGGAAGGACATCTTGAACTGAAACGTTAACCGGGATTATCTTCACCGATGCCGCCTGACCTGCTAAATTGATCAAGTAGTGGTTGTTCCGGTCAGATTTCCAGTTTACACAGTATTTGGTTTTGAATTGAATCTTTATGATTAAACCTGCTCCGTGCAGGTCAGTTTACCCGACTCCATGTGGCCTACAACTCGGGCAACTGCGCAGATAGATTGAGGATCGTTGTGGGATTGGAAATATATTTTCAGTTGAAGGCTTTGTGAATCATCTATTCTGTCTCATGCAGCCTGGTGCTTGGAGAATGACGTCACTGGGGGGGGGGGGGGGTCCCAGAGCAGAGTTTTTTTTCCATTAGTGTTCTGAACAAGAATATGACATGCTGTTTTCTTTGTTCATTCTGCCATGTGGTCGGGACATCTCTGAATGACCAGCATGCTTTATTAACCACTAATTTCCCTCGGCCGCAATGACGGCCATTTCAGAGGGAAGGAAAGATTCAACCAGAATTCTGTGGATCTGCAGTCACGTGCAGGTCAGAGCAGGAAAGTATCATGACTTCGTACAGTGAATATCGGCAGATTTTCTAAGAACAAAGGCTGAATGGATTGAAATTAAAGCAAATTACGGCAAGTGGTGGAATCTGAAACACAAACAGACATTACTGGCAATCATAAGAACATAAGAACTAGGAGCAGGAGTAGGCTATCTGGCCCCTCGAGCCTGCTCAGCCATTCAATGAGATAATGGCTGATTTTATGTGGACTCAGCTCCACTTACCGGCCCGAACAACATAACCCTTAATCCCTTTATTCTTCAAAAAAACTATCTATCTTTATCTTAAAAACATTTAATGAAGGATCCTCAAAGCTTCACTGGGCAAGGAATTCCATAGATTCACAACCCTTTGGGTGAAGAAGGTCCAGCTAAGTTCAGTACTAAATCTACTCATCCTTAATTTGATGCTATGCCCCCTAGTTCTCCTTTCACCCGCCAGTGGAATCAACTTGCCCACATCTGTCCTATCTATTCCCTTCATAAGTTTATGTGTTTCAATAAGATCCACCCCCCCCCGCATCCTTCTAAATTCCAACAGGTACAGTCCCAGCATACTCAACCTCTCCTCGTCATCCAACACCTTCAGCTCTGGGATTAACCTAGTGAATCTCCTCTGCACACCCTCCAGCGCCAGTACGTCCTTTCTCGGGTAAGGAGACCAAACTGAACACAATACTCCAGGTGTGGCCTCACTAACACCTTATACAATTGCAGCATAACTCTAGTCCTAAAGGGACTCCATCCCTCTAGCAATGAAGGACAAAACTCAATTTGCATTCTTAATCACCTGTTGCTCCTGTAAACCAACATTTTGCGATTAATGCACTAGCACACCCAGGTCTCTCTGCACAGCAAAATGTTTTAATATTTTATAATTTAAATAGTAATCCCCTTTGCAGTTATTCCTACCAAAATGGATAACTTCACATTTGTCAACATTGTATTCCATCTGCCAGACACTAGCCCATTCACTTAAACTATCCAAGTCCCTCTGCAGACTTCCGATATCCTCTCCACATTTTGCTTCACCACTCATCTTTGTATCGTCTGGAAATTTGGACACTTTGCACTTGGTCCCCAACTCCAAATTATCTTTGTAAATTGTGAACAATTGTGGCCCGAGCACTGATCCCTGAGGGACACCACTATCTACTGATTGCCAACCAGAGAAACAATCATTAATCCCCACTCTTTGCTTTCTATTAATTAACCAATCCTCTATCCATGCTACTACTTTACCCTTATGCCATGCATCTTTATCTGATGCAGCCACCTTTGGTGTGGCACCTTGTTAAAAGCTTTCTGGAAATCCAGATATAGCACATCCATTGGCTCCCCGTTATCTACCGCACTTGTAATGTCCTCAAAATTCGATCAGGACCAGGAGACTTGTCTACCTTTAGCCCCATTAACTTGCCCTTCACTACCTCCTTAGTGATAACAATCATCCCAAGGTCACCACCTGTCATTGCCTTATTTCCATCAGTCACTGCCATATTACTTGTGTATTCCACTGTGAAGACCGACCTAAGGAACGTGTTCAGTTCATCAGCCATTTCCTCATCTCCCATTAATAAATCTCCATTCTCATCCTCTAAAGGACCAATATTTACCTTAGCCACTGTTTTTTGTTTGACATGACCAATAAGCAGGCAGGACACTCAGGGGTGGGATCTGTCTATCAAAGACGCGAGGCAGTGACACTCCGCCTCTTTCCACTGATAAACATCTGGGGAGTCAGTCAAGGGTGTTGTTACAATCTCACACTTCCACCACGTGGCTAAGAGCTAGTCTGGTTCAGTCAGACCGAGTAACCACACTTAAATAATTAGAAAACAGCGCTAACTGTGCTAATAGTTCAATAAACCTGATTGAACTAACTTCAAAGTCTGGGGTATCTTTCTGATCTAAGATGCATCCAGTTGCAGCCAGTATTTTACCAGTGTACCTAACACGTAATTAGGTTTGCATTAATGAAACATTTTTGTTTATAGTTTTTAACGCGGCAGAGTGTCCGTTATCCCCAAAATTATCTTTATTTCCTATCTCTCAGAGGTGATGCCCTTTCTAAACCAATGTGCCTTAACCCGTATACGGTAGACAAATGACTATGAGGCTCAGTTTATAATACAAAGCAATATTTACTCACGCGAACACAATGGTTCTGGCCATTCAATCACACTCTCCCAATCATAGGTTACACTATACACCAATATTTCGAAGATCTTAACTTATCTTGGCAGTGACCGACAAATGATAGGCAGATTCAAGCCCGTTATCTATAGTTCTGGTCTAGCAGTCCTCTGTTAGTTGGTGATCAATCTGGTTCTCTTCTGGCTCTGGTCTTCCGTCTGTTGGTAGCGTGGATAGTTTCCTTCGTCGGCTGGAGGAAGTCACCGTTGTTAGTTACTGCTGCACCAGAGAAAGAATGATTCCATGCAGTAACGTTTATGCTGATTGAAATTCGGGACTCTTTTGATGGGCCGTCTCTGGGACATTTGCCAATCAATTGATGAGGGCTCGATCAGCCTGATCGATAAAGTCCAATCAGGGTTTGCCACATCAATTTTGGGATGGGCGCTCAGTGGCCATGAACATAGAACATACAGTGCAGAAGGAGGCCAGTCGGCCCATCGCGCCTATAACGACATACTTAAGCCCTCACTTCCCCCCTACCCCAGTAAACCAATAACCCTCCTAACCTTTTGGACACTCGGGGCAATTTATCATGGTCAATCCACCTGACCTGCACTTCTTTGGACTGTGAGAGGAAACCGGAGCACACGGAGGAAACCGACGCAGAAACCGGGAGAATGTGCAGACTCCGCACAGACAGTGACCAGGCGGGGAATTGAACCCAGGACCCTGGCGCTGAGCAGTCACAGTGCTAGTCCTGCCGAAATAAACTTCAGCCTCCTGTTGTACTGCTTTCCGCAGGCACCACGGCTACTTCATCTTCCAATGGGACAAACTGTTAGACTATAAGACCATACGGCCATAAGACATAGGAGCAGAATTTGGCCATTCGGCCCATCGAGTCTGCTCCGCCATTCAATCATGGCTGGTATTGTTCTCATTCCCACTCTCCTGCCTCCTCCCCATATCCCCGGATCACTCCCGGATTAATCAAGAACCTATCTTTCTCTGACTTAAAGACAATCAGTGATTTGGCCTCCACAGCCTTCTGCGGCAAAGAATTCCACAGATTCACCACCCTCTGGCTGAAGAAATTCCTCCTCATCTCTGTTTTAAGGGATCGAGCCTCATTCTGAGATTGTGTCCTCTGCTTCTTGTGTTTCCTACGAGTAGAAACATCCTCTCCACGTCCACTATATCCAGGCATCACAGCATCTTTTAAGTTCCAATAAGATCCCCCCCCCTCATCATTCTAAACTCCAACGAGTACAGACCCAGAATTCTCAACCGTTCCTCATGCAATAAGTTGTTCATCCAGCGATCATTCTTTGAACCTCCTCTAATATAATAATAATAATAATCGCTTATTGTCAGAAGTAGGCTTCAATGAAGTTACTGCGAAAATCCCTTAGTCGCCACATTCTGGCGCCTGGTGGGAGAAGCCAGGACGGAAATTGAACCCGCACTGCTGGCCTTGTTCTGCATTACAAGCCAGATGTTTAGCCCACTGAGCTAAACCAGCCCCTAACCCTTTCCAAGGCCAGGACATCCTTCCTTAGGGGTCCTGAACTGCTCAAAATACTCCAAATGTGGTATGACCAGAGCCTTATATAGCGTCAAAAGTACATCCCTGGTCTTGTAGTCTAGCCCTATCGACACGAATACTAACATTGCGTTTGCCTTCCTAACTGCCCACTGAACCTGTACGTTAACCGTAAGAGAATCGTGAACAAGGACTCCAAGTCCCTTTGTGCTTCTGATTTACTGAGCAACTCCCCATTTAGAAAATAGTCTATGCCTCCATTTCTCTTTCCAAAGTGCATAACCTCACACCTTTCTACACTGCATTCCACCTGCCACTTCTTTACCTACTCTTCTCGCCTATGCAAGTCCTTCTGTAGCCCGCCTGCTTCCTCAATACTACCTGTCCATCTACAGATTTGTGCATCATCTGCAAACTTAGCAACAGTGCCTTCAGTTCCTTCTTCCAGATCATTAATGTATATTGTGAAAAGTTGTGACCCAGCACCGACCCCTATGGCACAACACTAGTCACCGGCTGCCATCCTGAAAAAATACTCCATTATCCCCACTCTCTGCCTTCTGCCAGTCAGCCAATCATTTACCCATGCCAGGAACTTAACAACATGGACTGTTAACTTATTTAACAGTCTCCTATGAGGCACCTTGTCAAGGGCCATCTGGACATCTAAATGAATCACGTCCCCTGGTTCTCCTTTGTCTAACTTCCTTGTTACTTCTTCAAATAACAGATTTGTCAGACAGGACCTCCCCTTGACGAGGCCGTGCTGACTCAATTCTATTTTATCATGCACTTTGAAGTACTCCGTGATTTCATCTTAAATAATGGACTCTAAAATCTTATCAAAGACCGAAGTCAGGCTAACCAGCCTGCCAGCCTATAATTTCTCGTCTTCTGCCTCCTTCCCTTCTTAATTGTGATTCGTAAGCACAATTCCCATATTTAGACAACCTCGGAATTATTCGCTGTGCCTCGTGGCAGTGAGGCTACACTAGGAAGATAACACGTCGCTAAACAGCTAGTGTAGGAGGAAGGATTACAGATATCTGGACCTTTGGAATCAATTTCGGGCAAGTGGGATCTGTTCAAGAAGGAGAAGCTGTATCTAAACTGGAGATAGATGAATAACTGGTTCGAGATTTGCTAGTGTCACAAGACAGGGTTTAAACTAGTGTTGCAGGTGGATGAGAACCAGAGTGATAGGTTTGGTGAAATAACTGAGTAAGAACTAGAAAATAGGGCCAGTACGACTCAGAGGAAAGAAGGCAGGTAGATGTTGTAAAGCTCAGCAGAACTGGTGGTATGAAGTGAATTTGTTTCAATGGGAGAAGTATAACAGAAAACGCAAATGAACTTAGACCTCGGATTAGTACTTAGAACAATGATGCTGTTGCCATTACAGAGATATTGCTGAGGGAGGGACAGGATTAAGAGCTAAACGTTCCAGGATTTAGATGTTTCAGCCTGGATAAAGGGCATTTTAAAGGGCAGAGGGGGTTGTACTACTGGTAAAGGAGAATATTACAGCTGTATTGAGGGAAGGCACTGCAGAGGGCTCATGCAGCGAGACAATATGATAGAGCTCAGGAGCAGGAAGACTGCACTCACAATGTGAGGGTTTACGGGAGGCCTCCCAACAGAAAGCGGGATATAAAGGAACAGATTTGTCGGCAGATTTTGGAAATGTGCAAAAGCAACGGGTCTGTTGTGGTGGGTGATTTAAACTCCTCCTATATAGACTGGGACTCACTTAGTGCTAGAGCCTTGAATGGGACCGAGTTTGGAAGGAGCATCCAGGAGGGCTTCTTAAAACAATATGTAGATATTCCAACTAGGGAAGGGGCCGTACTGGATTAGTCATTCTGGAATGAGCCGGGAGAGTTGATAGAGGTTTCAGTAGGGGTGAATTTCGGGAACAGGGACTGTATTTCAGTAAGTTTTGAGGTACTGTTGGATAAAGAAAAGAGTAGTCCTCGGGTGAAGGTGCTAAATTTTGGCAAGGCCAATTGTAACAATATAAAGCAGGAACTGAAAAATCTGGATTGATGACGGATGTTTGAGGGTAAATCAACACATCAACTTCTCGTATGAGGGAGGCTTTCAAATGTTAGTTGACAGGAATGCAGGACCGGCATGTTCTTGTTAGGAAGGAGGATAAGTATGACAAGTGTCGTGAAACTTGGACAACGAGGACTATTGTGAGCCTAGTCCAAAAGAAAAGGGAAGCATTTGTCAGGGCTACAAGGCTGGGAACAGACGAAGGTCGTGAGGAATATAAGGAAAGTAGGAAGGAACTTAATAAATACGGCAGGAGGGCTAAACGTGTGGGGGGGGGGGGTCAAGGAACGCCATTGGCGAGCAGGATTAAGGAAATCCCAATACTTTGTACACGTTTATAAAGCGCAAGAGGGCAGCAAAGGAAATGTTTGACCTACAAAAAGACAGGGGAGGGAAACTATGCGTGGTGAGGTCCTGTATGAGTAATTTGCATCAGTATTCACCAAAGAGAAGGACTTGGCGGATGATAAGTAAAATTGGAGGAAGGGTGTGTAAACAATCTGGGGCACATTGAGATCCAAACGGAGGTGGTGTTTAGCGTCTTGAAAAATGTTCATGTAGAAAAGTCCAGGGACTGAATGGATCTTCCACATAATACTGAGAGATGCAAGACAGAAAATTGCTGGGGACTCAACAGTATCCTTAATGGCTGCAGTCGATCTCCCAGAGGATTGGAGAATAGCCAATGTTGCTACTTTGTTTAAGAAGGGTAGCAAGGATTATCCATGAAATTACAGGCCGATGAGCATTGCGTCAGTGGTAGGGAAATTATTGGCGAGGATTCTGCGAGACTGTATTATCTCCCATTTGGAAGCAGATGGATATATTCGCGAGAGAGAGCATGGATTGCGTAGGGAAGGTCGAATCTCATTAGCTTGTTCGAGTTTTTCGAGGAAGTGACGAAGATAATTGATGAAGGGAGGAAGGCATAAACGTTTTCTACACGGACCTTAGTAAGACCTTTGAAAAGATCCCCTATGGCAGACTGGTATAGAAGGTGAAGTCACACGTGATCAGAGGTGAGTTGGCAAGATAGATATAGAGCTAGCTCGGTCAAATAGCTTTTTTGCATGGCGGACTGGACTAGTGATGTTCCTCATTGACTAATGCTGGGACGTTTGCTGTTTGTTGTATATCTACATAATTTTGTAGAAAATGTAACTCGTCGGATTGTATGTTTGTAGATGACGCAAGGGTTGGTGGAGCTGCACACAGTAATGATGACTGCCAGAGGATACAGCTGGATATAGATCGCTTGGAGACATGGCCGGGGAAATGAAAAATGGACCTTAAACCGGACAAATGTTACTAATAATCTAAATTTGTGTCACAAGTAGATTTAAATTAATACTGCAATGAAGCAACGGTGAAAGACCCCAGTTCGCCATACTCCGGCGCCTGTCTGGGTACACGAAGCAAGAATTTAGAATGTCTAATTCACTGAACAAGCACGTCTTTCGGTACTTGTTGGAGGAGACCGGAGCACCCGGAGGAATCAGACAATGAGAGAAAGTGCAGACACCGCACAGCCAGTGACCAAGACGTCAATCGAACCCGGGGCCTTGGCGCTGGAAAGCAACAGTGCCAACCACTGTGCTACCGTGCCGGGATGAGGTAATGCATTTTGGCTTGGCAGGACGAATATAGGTGGAAATATACTAAGTAGCAGGACCCTTAAGAGTAATAACAGGCAGAGGGACCTGGGTATACAGGTCAACGGGATACTGAAAGTAGCAACAGAGGTGGAGAAGGTAGAAAAAACGCATACGGCATGCTTGCCTTTGTCGCCCAGGGCATTAAGTGTGTGTGTGTCTCTCTTGGTGATTGTGTGTGTCGTTATGCTTGAGTGCGAAGTGTTATGTGTGTTCGTCAGTTCGTGTGTGTAGGTGAGCGTTTGTGTGTATGAGTGAGTGTGTGTGTGTGTGCGTGGGCGCGTGGGTGTATGTGCGGGTGAGTGCGTTGGTCTGTGTGGGGTATATGTGTGGATGTGTTTCTGTGTGTGTGTGTGTGTGGCCACGCGTGGTGGTGTGTTTGTGGGTCCGAGTGCGGGAATGTGTGCTTTGGGTGGGTATGTATGTGTGGGTGCGTGTTTGTGTGAGTGGTTGTGTGACTGTGTCGAAGTATGTGGATAAGTGTGTGAGTCTATTGTTTCTGTGTGGGTGGGTGGCTGTGTGAGTGTACATGTTTGAGTATGCATGTGCATGTACGTCGGTGTGGGTGGGTATGTGTGTGCGTGTGTGAGCCAGAATGTGTGGATGTGTGTGGGTGTACCGATAAGTGTGGTTATGTGTGTTTGTGGATACGTCTGTGTGTGTAGTTGTTTTCTGTGTGTGTTCGGCTGAGGATATGTGTGTGTGTTTGGGTATGATGTTACTGTGATTATATATGGTGCTAGTCTGTAAGGATGTATGCGGGTATGGGTGTGTGTATGTATACGTCTGTGGATGTGTGGATGTCAGTGTGTGTAATTGATTGGATGAATGTCTGTGTCTGGGAGTGCGTACATCTGTATGAGGATCAATATGTTGGGATTGTATCCGTGTATGTGGGGGGGGGGGGGGATGTGGTTTGCATGTTTGAGGGTGCCTTTGTGGGATAAGGTGTGTCTGGGTGGATATGTGTGTGGTTGTGTGTTACTTTGTATGGGTCTGTGTGGTGAGTGTATGGGTGTCTTTGGATGAGTATGAGGGTGTGACTAGCAGGTGCGTTTCTGTGTTTGTGGTTGTGTTTCTGTGTTTGTGTCGGTGGGTTTCTGTGTGTAACAAGATGGGTATACATGTGGGTGGCTTGGATGTGTGTGGGTGTGTATCGCTGCATGTATAGCTGAGAATAGGTGAGTGTGTGGGTGTCGTTGGATGAGTATGAGGGTGCGACTATCTGCGTGTGTTTCTGTGTTTGTGTCTGTGTTTCTGTGTTTGAGTCTGAAGGTTTCTGTGTGTATCAGGATGAGTATATATGTGGGTTGCTTTGGGGGGGGGGGTGGTGGGTGTGTTTGTCTGCGTGTGTTGGTATGTGGGAGTGTGTTTGTATGGCTTTTATATGGGCGTGGGCGTTCATTCCTGTGAGCGTTTATGTGTGTGGGTGAGCATGTGAGTCTGGGAGTATGTATGAGTGAGTGATTGTTTGTCTGTGTGGGTTAGTGTGCATGTACGCGTTTATGTTGTTATGACACCTTGATTGTTTCACCTCCCCGCCCCTGAACTAGGGCCGCAAAACAAGTGAACCAACAGGTAACTCATAAACTTGTGCAGAGTTTCGCGTAGACTGATTCATTGAGATGCAGACCGCAGATTTATAAGTAAAAACGGTAACAAACTGTTTATTGATATCAAGTGAAAAGAATGAAGATATGAAGAAATAGGAGAACAATGCTGTAACAATCTACCTAAACCCAAAACCCCGTGGCAGCACAGAGGGGGCGAAACGGTAGCACAGTGATTTGCACTCTTGCTTCTCAGCTCCAGGGTCCCAGGTCACATTCCCGGCTTGGGTCACTGTCTGGAAGGAGCCTCTATGTCCTCCCCGTATTTGCGTGGGTTTCCTTCGGGTGCTCTGATTTCCTGCTCAGTCCAAAGATATGCCATGCCTTATGCCTTAGTGTTCAAAAGGTTTAGGTGTGGTTATTGGGTTACTGGGATAGGGTGGAGGTGTTGGCTTAAGTAAGGTGTTCTTTCCAAGCGCCGGTGCAGACTCTATCGGCCGAATGGATTCCTTCTGCACTGTAATTATATGATTCTATGAATCCCCCAGTGGTAAGTCCCCTGGGCCGGATGGGATTCATCCTAGGATTCTCTGGGAAGCTCGGGAGGAGATAGCGAAGCCTTTGGCTTTGATCTTTAAGTCATCTTTGTCTACAGGAATAGTGCCAGAAGACTGGAGGATAGCAAATGTTGTCCCCTTGTTCAAGAAGGGGAGTAGAGACAACCCCGGTAACTATAGCCCAGTGAGATTTACTTCTGTTGTGGGCAAAATCTTAGAAAGATTTATAAGAGATAGGATGTATAATTATCTGGAAAGGAATAATTTGATTAGAGATAGTCAACATGGTTTTGTAAAGGGTAGGTCGTGCCTCACAAACCTTATTGAGTTCTTTGAGAACGTGGCAAAACAGGTGGATGAGGGTAAAGCAGTTGATGTGGTGTATATGGATTTCAGTAACGCGTTTGATAAGGTTCCCCACGGTAGGCTACTGCAGAAAATACGGAGGCATGGGATTCAGGGTGATTTAGTAGTTTGGATCAGAAATTGGCTAGCTGGGAGAAGACAAAGGGTGGTGCTTGATGGGAAATGTTCAGACTGGAGTCCAGTTACTAGTGGTGTACCACAAGGATCTGTTTTGGGGCCACCGCTGTTTGTCATTTTTATAAATGACCTGGAGGAGGGCGTAGAAGCATGGGTGAGTAAATTTGCAGATGAGCTGTGGACAGTGCGGAAGGATGTTACAAATTACAGAGGGACATAGATAAGTTACAGCGCTGGGCTTAGAGGTGGCAAATGGAGTTTAATGCATAAAAGTGTGCGGTGATTCATTTTGGAAGGAATAACAGGAAGACAGAGTACTGGGCTAATGGTACGATTCTTGGCAGTATGGATGAGAAGAGAGTTCTCGGTGTCCATGTACATAGATCCCTGAATGTTGTCAGCCAGGTTGAGAGGGTTGTTAAAAAGGCGTACTTTTGTTTGGTAGAGGGATTGAGTTTCGGAGCCATGAGGTCATGTTGCAGCTGTACAAAACTCTGATGCGGACGCATTTGGAGTATTGCGTGCAATTCTGGTCGCCGCATTATAGAAAGGATGTGGAAGCATTGGAACGGTGCAGAGGAGATTTACCTGAATGGTGCCTGGTATGGAGGGAAGATCTTATGAGGAAAGGCTGAGGGACTTGAGGCTGTTTTCTTTAGAGAGAAGAAGGATAAGAGGTGACTTAATTGAGGCATACAAGATGATCAGAGGATTGGATAGGGTGGACAGTGAGAATCTTTTCCTCGGATGGTGATGTCCAGCAAGAGGGGGCATTGCTTTAAATTGGGGGGGTATTAGATATAAGACAGATGCCAGAGGTACCTCCTTTACTCAGAGAGTAGTATGGGCGTGGAATGCAACAGTAGTGGAATCGCCAACACAAAGGGCATTCAAATGGTCATTGGATAGACATATGGACGATAAGGGAATAGTGTAGATGGGCTTTTGAGTTGTTTCAACATCGAGGGCCGAAGGGCCTGTACTGCGCTGTAATGTTCTATGTTCTATGATGTCTTCAACCAGCTGTGGAATGCTCTCTAATTCAACAGGCAGAGAGAAAGGAGAGTGTATTAAAACTGCCTCATGCCTGGATGTCTTCAGAGACCAGAGGAATATGGCACTCTTCAGTAGGTCCGCCTACCGTGGGACTATTCTGACCGGCTGCACCGATCATAGGTCCCAGTAAGAGAAAGCTCCAAATTGTACATTACCGTTTGGCTGTTTGCCAAGTATATCAGGTCATCCTCATCGGTTCTGCCGCATAATCCAAAAGGGATGTCTTGGACTCGTCCATGACGATAGGGTGTTTGAACCCAGTCTAATATCTGTGCTTTGGACAGAAATCCCAGATGGACTGGCAATGCTGTGGCAACTAAACAGAAGACTGTACATCAAAACAGGCAATATGGTCGAATGAAAGGGGGAACAAATGGCAGGCAATGGCTTTTACAACAATATCTCAACATAGCATACATGTGGTTGTGTCTACGTGTGGAGTTAATGTGTGTACTTGGATGTTATTATGAGTGTGTGCGTGAGGGTGTATGTTTGCGGGTGGGTGTGCATGTGTACGCGTGCTTGTGGGGCTCTGTATGTGGGTGGATGTCTGTGAATCTGTGAGTGCGTATTTTTCTGTGAGTGTTTGTGGGCATCACGGTAGCATTGTGGATAGCACAATTGCTTCACAACTCCAGGGTCCCAGGTTCAATTCCGGCTTGGGTCACTGTCTGTGCGGAGTCTGCACACCCTCCCCGTGTTTGCGTGGGTTTCCTCCGGGTGCTCCGGTTTCCTCGCACAGTCCAAAGATGTGCAGGTGACGTGGATTGGCCATGATAAAAAATTGCACTTAGTGTCCAAAATTGCCCTTAGTGCTGGGTGGAGGTGTTGACTTTGGGTAGGGTGCTCTTTCCAAGAGCCGGTGCAGACTCAATAGGCCGAATGGCCTCCCTCTGCAATATAAATTCAATGATAATCTATGATTAATCTAGGACAAAGGTT
The DNA here is from genome assembly GCF_047496885.1 of Scyliorhinus torazame. Classification (NCBI taxonomy): domain Eukaryota; kingdom Metazoa; phylum Chordata; class Chondrichthyes; order Carcharhiniformes; family Scyliorhinidae; genus Scyliorhinus; species Scyliorhinus torazame. The sequence goes on from NC_092732.1 coordinate 18,118,606, forward strand.
CGGCACAACATCGTGGGCCGAAGGGCTGTTCTGTGCTATAAGAGTTTCCATTCCATGTTTGGGAAGTTAAAGTCACCCATGACTACTACCCTGTGACTTCTGCACCTTTCCAAAATCTGTTTCACAATCTGTTCCTCCACATCTCTGCTACTATTGGGGGGCCTATAGAAAACTCCTAACAAGGTAACTGCTCCTTTCCTATTTCTGACTTCAACCCATACTACCTCAGTAGGCTGATACTCCTCGAACTGCCTTCCTTCAGCTGTTATACTATCTCTAATTAACAATGCCACCCCCCACCTCCTTTACCACCCCCCTAATCTTATTGAAACATCTATAACCAGGGAACTCCAACAACCATTTCTGCCCCGCTTCTATCCAAGTTTTTGTAATGGCCACCACATCGTAGTCCCAAGTACCGTTCCATGCCTTAAGTTCACCCGCCTTATTCCTGTTGCTTCGTGCGTTGAAGTATACACACTTCAACCCATCTCCGTGCCTGCAAGTACTCTCCTTTGTCAGTGTTCCCTTCCCCACTGCCTCATTACACGCTTTGGCGTCCTGAATATCGGCTACCTTAGTTGCTGGACTACAAATCCGGTTCCCTTTCCCCTGCCAAATTAGTTTAAACCCTCCCGAAGAGTACTAGAAAACCTTCCTCCCAGGATGTTTGTGCCCCTCTGGTTCAGATGCAACCCGTCCTGCTTGTACAGGTCCCACCTTCCCCAGAATGCGCTCCAATTATCCAAATACCTGAAGCCTTCCCTCCTACACCATTCCTGCAGCCACGTGTTCAGCTGCACTCTCTCCCTATTCCTAGCCTCGCTATCACGTGGCACCGGCAACAAACCAGAGATGACAACTCTGTCTGTCCTGGCGTTTAACTTCCAGCCTAACTCCCTAAACTCGTTTATTCCCTCCACACTCCTGTTCCTACCTATGTCGTTGGTACCAATGTGCACCACGGCTTCTGTCTATTCACCCTCCCCCTTAAGGATCCTGAAGACACGATCCGAGACATCCCTGGCCCTGGTACCCTGGAGGCAACATAACCTCCGGGAGTCTCGCTCGCGACCACAGAATCTCCTATCTATTCCCCGAACCATTGAAACTCCTACAACTATTGCTTTTCTATTCTCCCCCCTTCCCCCATGCTTTGCATGCGAGCATTTTCAGGTAATTAAGTCTTTTCAGATCCAGTGATAGGGGTAATCCCAGGTTAAAGAGGTGTGAATTGTCTCAAGCCAGGACAGTTGGGAAGATTTTGCAAGCCCAGACCGGATAGTGGGGAATCAATGTAATGCGACATGAATTCCAAGGTCCCGGTTGAGGCCATACGAATATGTGCGGAACTTGGCTATAAGTTTCTGCCCGGCGATTCTGCGTTATGGCGTGTCCTGAAGGCCGCCTTGGAGAACGCTTACCCGAAGATCAGGGGCTGAATTCCCTAGACTGGAAGGCAACATTCATGCCTGGCGATTGTCTCGTGATGACCGTTCATCCCTTGTCGCAGCATGTGCATGGTCTCGCTAATGTAAAGACTTAGTTACCTGCAAAGACTCGCATTCAAAGTATCGCCTCGCACCTTTGACTTTGTCTACATAGGTTTCTGGGATCTACCTCTTCATTCACCTGCAGAAGGAGCAGTGCTCCGAACTCTACTGATTGGAAACAAGTCTGTTGGACTTTTACCTGGTGTTGTAAGCCTTCTTACTTTGCTCACCCCAGTCCATCGCCGGCATCTCCACATCATGGCATTTATATGTTGAAATAAATTCGTCCTATCTTCTTTTATGTTACTAGCTAGATTGCATTTGAAGTGGGAAATGGTTCAGAAGGGCAAACCAAGCAGCTGATGCAGCAGCACAACTGGCTCGCGAACCAAAAAAACAATTAGCGAGCTACCAATAGCAGCCACAGAACCAATAGAAGAAGATATAGAGATTAGGGAATTACAGGAGAACACCCCAAGTTAGGAGAGGGAGTGATGGGAAGCGCAGGTTGCAGCCAAAGGGGCTGATAATGTTTGGAGACGGGAGGATAAGGTGACAGCACCGGAATGCATACAGAACACCATATTGGAATTATACCATGGGCTCTCGCATGTGGGTAGAGAGGCCATGATAACCAGTTTAGGAAGAGAATGGTGGTGGAAAGGGATGGCAAGAGACATAGCCCGACACTGCCACCGATGCGTGATATGTGCACAACACAACCCTGGTAAACCCATACAAATTAAAATGGGACACCAACCCAGACCCAAGGCACCCTGGGAACACCTGCAAATGGATTTCACAGGGCCACTACCACAATCCCATGGAACAACTTATTGGCTGGACATCAGAGACCAATTTACCCGCTGGGTAGAAGCAATCCCAAACAGAAATTGTACCGCTTCCACGGTAGCCAGAATATTGGCAGAGGAAATAATCCCTAGATGGGGAATGCCCATACAAATTGATTCGGACCAGGGGACACACTTCACTGGGAAAGTGATGAAAACAGTATGCAAGCTGAAGGGGATAAAACACAAATTCCATATCCCCTATCATCCAGAGTACTGGGATGGTGGAACGTATGATCGTATGGAGAGGGTCCAGCGGAGATTCACCCGGATGATCCCAGGAATGGTAGGCCTAACATACGATGAACGTCTGAGGATCCTGGGATTATATTCATTGGAGTTTAGGAGGTTGAAGGGAGATCAAATAGAAACTTACACGATAATTAATGGCTTAAATAGGGTGGACGTAGGGAAGTTGTTTACATTAGCAGGGGCGACTAGGACCCGGGGGCACAGCCTTAGAATAAAAGGGTGTCACTTGAGAACAGAGATGAGGAGAAATGTCTTCAGCCAGAGATTGGTGGGTCTGTGGAATTCATTACCACAGAGGGCGGTGGAGGCCGGGACGTTGAGTATCTTTAAGACAGAAGTTGATAAATTCTTGATTTCTCGAGGAATTAAGGGCTATGGAGAGAGAGCGGGTAAATGGAGTTTAAATCAGCCATGATTGAATGGTGGAGTGGACTCGATGGGCCGAATGGCCTTACTTCCGCTCCTAAGTCTTATGGAATTAATACAACACTTAAGAATACATTAGCTAAAGCCGTGCAAACATCGGGAAAAATGTGGACAGAGGTATTGCCCACTCTACTAATGTGACTAAGAGCTACCACAAACCGGACAACCGGATTAACCCCTTATGAGCTAATGACAGGACGGGCGCTGCAATTACCAGAAAGCATCATAACAGGTGGGACCGATGTAGGTCCGCTAAAAGACAGAATCAGGAGCTATGTTTCGGAACTGAGCACCCAGCTAAAAGGGATGCGCAAATTCGTAAAAGACCATCAGGAACAAAAAGACACAAAGAGATATTCCCTGATGTCCCAGCAGCGGGAAGTCGCGTCCTAATAAAAACACTACCTGTTAAGCCAGGATTTGCCCCAAAATGGAATGGGCCATATGAAGTCATAATTAGTGGAGACACCTGTGCCTGTATTGACATAAGAGGGAAGGGAACATGGAAACACTGGACCCAGCTAAAATCGTATAAACTTGAACATGAATGAACTAATCCGATTGCTTTCGCCCAAACACAGGAGGAGACCGCGAGCAAAGGATTAGTGTACTCGGAAAGTGTGGAACAGTTCTGCAACCAAGCACACAGACAGATTATAAACTATAGTGTTAGAATTGATACTTGCTCGTTGTAAAAACGTGTGTAACCACGGATGTGATTATGATATTTTGCGTTGTCGCGACGGTAAATTTGACTGGCCTAGAGGATAATCTATTTTACAAAGCCCACATAAATTTACACGGGAATCGAACTGTATGCGACCCATTAGCACAGTCGGTAGAAGCCCTATTTGTAGCCACCCCTGGGCCGATCCCGAGCAATTTATATATAGTTGATACATCAGGTGCACCCTGTAAGGGAGAAATCGGAAAGTATAAAAAGGGGATACAGGGGAGATGTGTGAAACTTGTAAATCCCACCGACTCTGGGGGCGGGGAGCTCCAAAAGGAGGGAGGGAAAGCTGGTCAAGATACAGCAAGCTATCCGCTTTGCTTCACAGGGCAGGGATGGGGATGTGCCTATGCCCTGGTCCCCACAAATAATTCCTGCATACAGACGCAGTGCATCCGCCAGCATTTTCGGGTTAATAAAGGACAGTTTACTTGCACCTGCAATGAACTAAAATGCATGAACGTAACCGCAGGAAGACAGCTCATGCGTGGGCAGTGCAATGGGACTCACGTAAGCTCAGCCACATGGTCATAACCGTTTTTTACTTACCGGGTGGTTGAATCAAACGGGGAGTCAGGGGAACCGAGAAATTGGGAATACAGGCAGACTCATAATCAGGACACTACATGCTACAGGGCAAAGGAGGGATATGTCTTCCTCTTCAATGGAACGTACGCGACAGAAACACTAGATCTCCCAGGCCTTTTTGCAGTGGGAACCATCGGACCACTCACCATACCATGCCCTCAGAAGGGACATATTCGGAGAAGAATAGTGACCCGGGCTATCAGTAAGGAATTCTGCGCTGATTGTGAAACCCCGGGCACATTAGGATCATCCCTGGGGTACGGGTTCCTCGGGACTCTATCTCTGGGGGGAGCAGCAGGAGTGATTAGTGCTAAGAACACAAATTTAATTGTTTGTGGATTAACAATCTTGGGAAACAGTACCTCAAACGCGCTAGAGGCTGCCAACCAACAAATGGCTGAACTTATATTATATGCACATCAGACATGGTATGCAGTAGACTACCAGTTAGCCCAACAAGGGGGCGTGTGTACAATCATAGGAGATAAATGTATAACCCATGTCACAGACGAATCCTATAATTTACAGAGGCCATTCACAATATCAGGGAACAACTGGATAACTTCAGACAGGGACCCTATTTAATACACGGACTGGTCATGGTCATATCGGTCACACCTAGCTGCCTTTGCTTTGGGTGTCTAAAAATCTGCTGTAGTACCGTAACAAAGGTTGTGTCAGGAGCCAGTGTCACCCTTAACGAAACCACGATACTCCCCGAAGACTCCAGGAGATGCGGAGAACGACCGGAAGTTGCTGACCTGGACCTATGAGAGGTACCGTGGTGTTGGTCTACGGAGCTGTTGAGGCGACAACAGCCCGAACCAAAAGGAGGGGTTGAAGTGGGAAATGGTTCAGAAGGGAACTTAGCACAGACGATGGCTGCCTGATACACAAGATGAAGACAAAGAGAATAAAGCAGACAGATCTGATGTCTGGAGCCCAACGGGGTGCCAGTAGGACAGATAGGAACAGATCCAGGACAAAGGGAGCCAGACAGGAAGATTAAGAAATACATAAATGCGGGACACCACTTGAATAAAGCTGACTTCAGCCAAGGTGTACACAATGATATGCTAATACGAATGTCTTGGATCATTTCCTAATACAAAGGGACAATCGATACTGCTTTCCTGCTGCTACCTGTAACCTTATAAAACCTATTTAACTATAACCATGTGTAAATGGCAAAACGCTTACAAATAGCGATGTACAGTCTATAAAATGTTTAAAGATAACAAGGTGATAATTGTTTTGTATCTGGGCTCATTGTGAACCCAAAGTATAAAATGAATGACTGCCATTCAAACCACGAGAAAAGGCTGGATACCGTACCGTGGGGTACGTACGCTTTCTCCCGAAGCTTCGTGTAACAATAAAAGTGCACTGATTTGAACACAGCAAGTCTGACTCCTGAAGTGGTTGATTTTTCCCACAGCACATTCATATTTCATCTTCTGTCCCTTTATTGCTTTTTTACTTGACCTCTGGTGTTTTTAAAGAATTCCCGATCCTCTGGTTTCTCACTAATCCTTGCCACTTTGTATGCTTTTTCATTTACTTTTTTGCTGTCATTGACTTCCCTCGTCAACCATGGATGCGTTGTCCTGCGCTTACCATGTTTCCTCCTCCTTGGGATTAATTACTGCTGCGCGTCCCGAATAACCCACAAAACTCCTGCCGTTGCTGGTCCACTGTCTTCACTGCTAGGCTCTTTTTTCTATCAACTCTGGCCAGCTCCTCCCTCATGTCTTTGCAGTTACCCTTATGTAATTGTAATACCGTTACATCTGACTCCAGCTTCTCCCTCTCAAACTGCAGGGTAAATTCTATCATATTGTGGTCACTGCTCCCTCAAGGTTCCTTCAGCTTAATATCCCTAATCAAGTCTCCCTCATTACACATCAACAAATCCAGAACTTTATGTTCCCTCGTGGGCTCTTCGACAAGCTGCTCCAAAACAACACCTCTTAAACATTCCACAAATACAATTTCTTGCGATGCACTACCAACCTGAGTTTCCCAGTCCATCACTTTCCATGCCCTGAGTTCATCTGCCTTGCACGGTCGGCCTCTTGCATTGAAATAAATGCAGTTTAATCTGTATCTCTGCCTTCCAATTTTTTCCCTTACTTACTTTTGTTTCTGTCCGCTTTTACTACTGACTGACTTCCTACATTGGTTCCCATCCCACTGCCACAATAGTTTAAACCCAACAGCACTTGCAAAACACCCCGTAGGACGTTGGTTCTAGTCCTGCTCAGGTGTAGACCGTCCGATTTGTAATTGTCGCACCTCCCCCAGAACCGTTTCCAATCTCCCAAAAATCTGAAACCCTCCCTCCTGCACGACATCTCAAGCCACACATTCATCCTGTCGATCCTGTCATTCCTAACCTGACTAGCACGTGGCACTGTCAGCAAACCCGAGATTACTAGCTTTGACGTCCTACTTGTTGGTTATGTTCCTGGAAAGGTGCCATGCACCTGGCTACTGCTGCCTTCCCCTGGTGAGCCATCTTCCCCAACAGTATCCAAAACGGCATATCTGTTTTTGAAGGAGCTGACTGCAGGGTCACCTGCACTGCCTTCTTACTCTTCCTCTGCCTGTTGGTCACCAATTTCCCATTCAGTAAGCTTTACCTGTGGTGTGACCAGCTCGCTCAACGTGCTATCCACGACGCCCTCAGCATCATGGATGCCCACAGTGAGTATATTTGCAGTTCCAGAGCCGTCAAGCGGTCTAACAGAAGCTGCATCTGGACATACTTGTTGCACGTGAAAGACCGAGGGACAGTGGACGTGTGATTCGGGCCTGGGATCTCCTGCCATTTCCTAAACCGTAGGTTAACTTGCACAATTACAATGCCAAACAAAATAGTTGAATAGAAAAGAAAACTACTTACCCGTCACCGAGTACTCCAGTTCCTCCCACAAGTCTAAAGATATGCAGATCAGGGGGATTAGCAATGCTAAATTGCCTTTATTGTGCAAAAAGGTGGGGTGGGGTTACAGGGATAGGGTGGAGATGCGGGCTTCGGTGGTGTGCTCTTTCCAAGGGCCGGTGCTGACTCGATGGGCCGGATGCCTCCTTCTGCACTGTAAATGCTGTGGCTACGACCTTTACTTCCCAGATAGGTTCAAATTTAGCAGGTCCCATCTTGGACAATCAAATCACAGCCCTCCTGTGCTCTTCTGTGTCTCCTCTGTGTAAAACTCCGATTCACCGTTGATCCGCTGACCTTCCCAAGATGTCGTCCATACAACCAGTCGTCTCTGCTCCGCTCCTGAAAAGCCAGAAAAAACAAAACGAAAGAAAATAAAACAAGAGGAAACCTCTTCCATGCTTAACATCCCAGGCCCAAAACACTCATTTCAAGTTAAGCAGCGTTTCACTTGCACCTCTTCCAATTTGGTCTATTGCATTCACTGCTCCCAATGTGGTCTCCTTTAATTCGGAGAGACCAAGCGCAGACTGAGTGATCGCTTTGCTGAGCATATTCAGTCTTTGCGCATGCAGAACCCTGACATTCCCGTTGCTTGCAATTTCAACACAAGACCCTGCTCCCATGCCCACATGTCTGTCCTTAGCCTGCTGTAATGTCCCAGTGAAGCTCAACGCAAACTGGAGGAACAACATCTCATCTTCCGGTTAGGCACGCTACAGCCTTCCGGTCTCACCATCGAATTCAACAACTTCAGATGATTAGCTCAATCCCACCTCGAACCATTTGTTGTCATGCCATTTCATTTCAACTTTCTTTTACCATTCCTTTCGTTCTTGTCTTTCATGATATGTATTCCCACCTATTCTTATCCCCCCTTTCTTTATCTTTTCTCCCCTTTGGTTCCCCTTCCCCATCCCCCACATCTACACCTGTTACGACATACCCTGTGATATTAGTTTCACTGCTGTTTGGCCTTTCACAAAATTTGTGCTCTTTGGGGACTGCCGTTAGCACCCTTTCACCTTGGTTTCTGTGGCTTTTAGCACTCTGTTCCCTTGGTTTCTGTGGCTATGACTCATTTTTTCATTTCCTCACCCCACAGTATAAATATGTCCCACTTTCTAAGTCTTTTAGCTTAAATCTTAATCTGGACTCGAAACGTTACCTCCCTTCTCTCCCTACAGATGCTGCCAGACGTGCTGAGATTTTAGAGCATTTTATCTGTGTTTAATAACTATCTGCTTCTACAATAATAACAACTATCTACTAGCATAGTAACACCTGTTATTAATGTTAATTAATATCCATCTAATCCAACATATTCGTCCCTACCCCTATAGCTGCACAGATGATTGTCGAGTCTTTCCCTGAAAAATATGATTCGGAATCAATTCTGACAACTCCCTTTTTCTTTTACCATGCCTATTTTCACAGATATAAATTGAGGCCTCACCTTTGATTTTAGGGTTTATCCCAAACTCTCGAGTTTGCAGTGTGTATGCAGTCAAGCATCCATGTTTACATCGATGCTGCTTGGGGAAAGGTGGCAGCTAACAATGAACAGACTATCACCGCCACAGGCGAGCTGCATGACCATGGGCTTCCGCTTAATTCGCATTTAAATTTTCCACGTTACTCCAACTCTGTCCTACCTACCCGTCCTTGGTCTGCTGGAGTGTTCCAGGGAATCAATGGAACCTTGTTTTTAATTTTCTATGTTCATAGATCTTTGAAAGTTACCACTCAAGTGTATAGAGCTGTGAAGAAGGCCTATGATGTGCTCGCTTTCATTAACAGAGGGATTGAATTTAAGAGCAGTGAGGTGATGATCAGCTGTACAAACCTTGGTAAGGTCACATTTGGAGTATTGTGTGCAGTTGTGGTCGCCTCATTTTAGCAAGGATGTGGAAGCTTTGGAAAAGGTGCAAAGGAGATTTACCAGGATGGTGCCTGGAATGGAGAGTAGGTCTTACGAGGAAAGGTTGAAGGTGCTATTCATTTTCTCATTAGAACGGAGAAGGATGAGGGGCGACTTGATTAAGGTTTATAAGATGATCAGGGGAATAGATAGAGTAGGCAGTCAGATAACTTTTCCCCGGGTGGAACAAACGATTACAAGGGGACATAAATTTAAGGTGAATGGTGGAAGATATTGGGGGGGGGGGGGGGGGGGGGGCTTTCAGAGGTAGGTTCTTTACCCAGTGAGTAGTGGGGGCATGGAATGCACTGCCTGTGGAAGTAGTTGAGTCGGAAATAGTAGGAACCTCCAAGCGGCTATTGGATCGGTGTATGGATTACGGTAGAATGATGGAGTGTAGATTTATTTGTTCTTAATCAGGACAAAAGTTCAGCACAACATCGTGCGCCGACGGGCCTGTTCTGTGGTGTATTTTTCTAAGTTATATGTTCCATTTTCGAAAGTCAGCTCATTGCTGTTCGGACTATGCATACTACAGACTTCTGGACACGATATTGAGTCCAACCATTTAGCCGCCTAACCTCTGTCTCAATTTGATACTCTCCCTTATTTCCTTAGATATCCACGGTCGATTGTCACTGTTTTTACCGTCCTTCCTTTTCATTGGTATAAATCTTTGCTGAGCACTGTGAAAAATCACTTGGAAGGTTCTCCACTGGTCCTCAACTGTTTCACCATAAAGTCGTTGCTCCCAGTCTACCTTAGCTAGTTCTTCTCTCATCCCATTGTAATCTCCTGTGTTTAAGCACAAAGCACGAGTGCTTGATTTTAGCTTCTCACCCTCCATCTGTATTTTAAATTCCACCATATTGTGATCGCTCATTCCGAGAGGATCCCTAACTATGAGATCCTGAATCAATCCTGTCTCATTACACAGGACCAGATCTAGGACCGCTTGTTCCCTCGTAGGTTCCATTACATACTGTTCTAGGAAACTATCGCGGATATATTCTATAAACGCCTCCTCAAGGCTGCCTTGACCGACCAGGCTAAACCAAATGATAACTGCTGTACCATTTCTACATGCATCAGTTATTTCTTTGTTTATTGCCTGCCCCACCATAATGTTACTATTTGGTGGCCTATAGATGACTCCTATCAGTGACTTTTTCGCCTTACTATTCCTGATTTCCACCCAAATGGATTCAACATTATCTTCCATAGCACCGATGTCATCCCTTACTGTTGCCCGGATGTCATCCTTAAATAACAGAGCTACACCACCTCCCTTATCATCCACTCTGTCCTTCCGAATAGTTTGATACCCTCGGATATTTATCACCCAGTCGTGACAATCCTTTAACCATGTTTCAGTCATGGCCACTAAATCATAGTCATTCACGATGATTTGCGCCATCAGATCTTATTCCGAATACTACGAGCATTCAGGTAAAGTACACTTATGGTGGCGTTTTTTACCTCTGTTCTGAATCGTACCACCTAGACCAGTAACCTCTCCGAAGTTATATTTCCTCTGAACCTTTCTCCTAATTTTCCTTGTCGCTAAACCCATATCTTCATGTAACAACCTGCTGCGTCGCTTACCATGAATGTTTTCACTTCCCGTTTTATTCCTTTTAGTATTCCTGGGCCTATTCACTGAGCTCCCCTCAGTCACTGTACCTTGTACTGTCGCCCTTTTTGATTTTTGACTATGGCTTCTCTGCCTTACACTTTCCCCCTTACAGCCTTTTGTTTCTGTCCCTGTTTTACTGCCTTCCAACTTCCTGCATCGGTTCCCACACCCCTCCCACATTAGTTCAAACTCTCTCCAACAGCTCGAGCAAACACCGCCCCTAGGACATCGGTTCCAGCCCTGCCCATGTGCAGACCGTCCGGTTTGTACTGGTCTCACTTCCCCCAGAACCGGTTCCAATGTCCCAGGAATTTGAATCCCACCCTCTTGCACCATCTCTCGAGCCACGCATTCATCCTATATTTCCTGACATTCCTACTCTGACTAGCTCGTGACACTGGTAGCAATCCTGAGATTACTATCTTTGAGGTCTTACTTTTTAGTTTAACTCCTAACTCCCTAAATTCAGTTTGTAAGACCTCGTCCCGTTTTTGTACCTATATCGTTGGTGCCTATGTGCACCACGACAGCTGGCTGTTCACCCTCGCCCCCCCCCTCTCCCCCCCCCCCCCCCCCCCCCCCCCCCCCCCCCCCCCCCAGAATGTCCTGCAACCGCTCCGAGACATCCTTGACCCTTGCACCAGGGAGGCAACATACCATCCTGGAGTCTCGATTGCGTCCGCAGAACCGCCTGTCTATTCCCCTTACAATTGAATCCCCTATCACTATAGCCCTGCCATTCTTCTTCCTGCCCAGCTGCGCAGCAGAGCCAGCCATAGTGCCATGCACGTGGCTGCTGCTGCCTTCCCCTGGTGAGCCATCTCCCTCAACAGTATCCAAAGCGGTAAATCTGTTTTGCAGGGAGATGACCGCAGAGGCCACCTGCACTGCCTTCCTACTCTTGCTCCGTCTTTTGGTCACCCATTTTCTACCTCCCTCAGTAACTTTCACCTGCGGTGTGACCAACTCGCTAAACGTGCTATCCACGACGTCCTCAGCATCGCGGATGCTCCAAAGTGAATCCATCCGCGGCTCCAGAGCCGTCAAGCTGTCTAACAGGAGCTGCAACTGGACATACTTCTTGCACGTGAAGGAGGCAGGGACCGTTGACGTGTCCCTGAGCTCCCACATCGCACACGAGGAGCACGACACGGGCCTGAGATCTCCTGCCATGTCTTAAACCTTCGGTTAACTTCAACAATTACAATTTACCCCCAAAAACTAAATAAATAAACAACGAAGAAATCTTCACAGCGGTTGTTTTTTTTGGTCAGAGGAGGGGGTAGGGAGGGAAACACTGAAGAAGTGTTTCGGGTTTAAGTGTCACTTGACAACAGCTCCTCCAGAAACTACGTTCAAATTTGGGTGACCACGACGGAGGTGTGCAAATCTCCCTTGCAACACCAATCAGCAGCTCCCCTCTACTGCCCTCTGCTGGATGTCTGTATTCACTCGAACAGCCACGGTCTCTAGCTCAGGTACACCTTCAATTTAGGGTGACCCCGACGGAGGTATGCAAATTTCCCTTGCAGCACCAATCAGCAGCTCCGCTCTTCTGCCCTCTGCTGGATCCTTCTGTTTGAGAAATTGAGCCTTCTGTTGTTTTTATCCAGACTGACGCTTGTAGAATTGAATCACCAGGGATCCCAGGCCAAAGGTATTTATTTCTTTCGTGCTCTAAACAACAGTATGATAAGCTGCGTTCTTTGTTAATTCTGGCATATGGTCTGGCCATGTCTGAGAAGGCCAGCATATTTTGTCCATTACGGTTATCCCTGGAACTCAGGATCTAACTCGACCATTTCAGAGGGAAGATAAAATGCAACCAGAATTCAGTTGATCTGAAGTTGCATGGACACACGAGGAGGAGAGAATCATCACTCCACACCGTACATATTAGATTTCAGCGGCAATAGGGCAGAATGTGGTCTGCATTTGAATCCATAAACCAGCTCAGGCATGTCACAGGTCAGCCCATAACTGTGTATGGATCTTTTCCATGGCATCATTGCTTTTCTCTGAATGTTTCAGAGAGTGCTATATTGGGACTGCAACGGTCTGTGATAATTAAGGGAAAGTCTCTTTGTAAATACTGATCCCATCAACCATTGATTCACTCTGAATGTTTCAGAGGGAGCTGTTCTGGGAAGTGGGACAGCTCATGTCAGTGTAAAGTTCTGCAGTCTGTAACTATATATATCTTTGTCCAATAATATCATTGCTTCCCTCTGAAACAGTGGGAGATGTACTGGACAGGATTGAACAAAGAACAAAGAGACGTACAGCACAGGAACAGACCCTTCGGTCCTCCACGTCTGCGCCAACCATGCTGCCCGTTTAAACTAAAAGTTTCGACACTTCCGGGATCCGCATTCCTCTATTGCCACACTATTCATGAACTTGTCAAGATGCCTCTTAAACGTCACTATTGTCCCTGCTTCCACCACCTCCTCCTGCAGCGAGTACCAGGACGCACTGTGTAAAACACGCTTTGTGTAAAAAAACCTGCCTCCTACATCTTCTCTAAACCTTGCCCCTCGCCCCTTAAACCTATTCCCCCTAGTAATTGACCCCTCTACCCTGGGAAAAGGTATCTGACTATCCACTTTGTCTGTGCCCCTCATTATTTTGTAGACATCCGTCAGGTCGCCCCTCAACCTCCGTCGTTCCAGTGAGAACAAACCGCGTTTATTCAACCTCTCATCATAGCTTCTGCCCTCCATACCAGGCTTAATGCTGGTAAATCTCTTCTGTGGCGACCATAATTGACCAATATACCCCAAGTATGGCCTAACAAATGTTCTATACAGCTACAACATGACTTGCCAATTTTTATACCTAATGCTTCGACCAATGAGGCAAGCATGCTGTCTGCTGTCTTGACTACCTTGTCCACCTCTGTTGCCGCTTTCAGTACTCTGTGGACCTGTACACCTAGATCTCTCTGACGTTCAATATCCTTGAGGGTTCTACCATTAACTGTATATTCCCTATCTGTATTAGACCTTCCAAAATGCATTACCTCACATTTGTCAGGATTAAACTCCATATGACATCTGTCCGCCCAAGTCTCCAAATGATCTAAATCCTCCTGTATCCTCTGACAGTCACTATCCGCAATTCCACCAAACTCTGTGTCGTCTGCAAACTTATTAATCAGACCAGTTACATTTTCCTCCAAATCATATGTCAGTACGAACAGCAAAGTTTCCAGCACTGATCCCTGCGGAACCCCACGAGTCACAGCCCTCCAACCATAAAAACACCTTTCCATTGCTATTCACTGCCTTCTATGACATATCCAGCCCTGTATTCATCTTGCCAGCACACCTCTGATATCGCGTGACATCACCTTTTGCACCAGCCTGCAAAGAGGGACATTGTCAAAGGCCTTACTGAAGTCCATAGAGACAACAGCCACTGCCCTACCTGCAACAATAATCTTTGTGACCTCCTCGAAAACCTCTATCAAGTTAGTGAGACACGACCTCCCCTTCACACAACCGTGCTGCCTCTCACTTATACGTCCATTTGCTTCTATATTGGACTAGATCCTGTCTCAAAGAATTATGTCCAGTAATTCCACTACCACTGACGTAAGGCTCACTGGCCTGAAGTTCCCTGGATTATCCTTGCTACCTTTCTTCAACAAAGGAACAAAATTGGCTATTTTCCAGTCCTCCGGGACATGAAAAGAAATGAAATGAAATGAAAAATGAAGAATGAAATGAAATGAAAATCGTTTATTGTCACGAGTAGGCTTCAATGAAGTTACTGCGAAAATTCCCTAGTCGCCACATTCCGGCGCATGTTCGGGGAGGCTGGTACGTGAATTGAATCGTGCTGCAGAGGAGGAGGTGCTGGAAGTCTTAAAGCGCATCAAGGTAGATAAATCCCCGGGACCTGATGAAATGTATCCCAGGATGCTGTGGGAGGCTAGGGAGGAAATTACGGGTCCCCTAACAGAGTTATTTGAATCATCGGCAGCCACAGGTGAGGTGCCTGAAGATAGGAGAGTGGCGAATGTTGTGCCCTTGTTTAAGAAGGGCAGCAGGGAAAAGCCTGGGAACTACAGACCGGTGAGCCTAACGTCTGTAGTAGGTAAGTTGCTCGAAGGTATTCTGAGAGACAGGATCTACAAGCATTTAGAGAGGCAAGGACTGATTCGGGGCAGTCAGCATGGCTTTGTGCGTGGAAAATCATGTCTTACAAATTTGATTGAGTTTTTTGAGGGGGTGACCAAGAAGGTAGATGAGCGCAGTGCAGTAGACGTTGTCTACATGGACTTTAGCAAAGCCTTTGACAAGGTACCGCATGGTAGGTTGTTGCAGAAGGATAAAGCTCACGGGATCCAGGGTGAGGTTGCCAATTGGATTCAAAATTGGCTGGATGACAGAAGACAGAGGGTGGTTGTAGAGGGTTGTTTTTCAAACTGGAGGCCTGTGACCAGCGGTGTGCCTCAGGGATCGGTGCTGGGTCCACTGTTATTTGTGATTTTTATTAATGATTTGGATGATAATTTAGGAGGCATGGTTAGTAAGTTTGCAGATGACACCAAGTTTGGTGGCACAGTGGATAGTGAAGAAGGTTATCTCGGATTGCAACGGGATCTTGATCAATTAGGCCAGTTGGCCGACGAATGGCAGTTGGAGTTTAATTTAGATAAATGTGAGGTGATGCATTTTAGCAGATCGAATCAGGCCAGGACCTACTCAGTTAATGGTATGGCGTTGTGGAGAGAACAAAGAGATCTAGGAGTACAGGTTCATAACTCCTTGAAGGTGGAGTCGCAGGTGGACAGGGTGGTGAAGAAGGCATTCGGCATGCTTGGTTTCATTGGTCAGAACATTGAATACAGGAGTTGGGGCGTCTTGTTGAAGTTGTAAAATACATTGGTACGGCCACACTTAGAATACTGTGTGCAGTTCTGGTCACCCTATTATAGAAAGGATATTATTAAACTGGAAAGAGTGCAGAAACGATTTACTAGGATGTTGCCGGGACTTGATGGTTTGAGTTATAAGGAGAGGCTGGATAGACTGGGACTTTTTTCCCTGGAGCGTAGGAGGCTTAGGGGTGATCTTATCGAGGTCTATAAAATAATGAGGGGCATAGACAAGGTAGATAGTCAACATATTTTCCCAAAGGTAGGGGAGTCTAAAACTAGAGGGCAGAGGTTTAAGGTGAGAGGGGAGAGATTCAGAAGGGCCCAGAGGGGCAATTTCTTCACTCAGAGGGTAGTGAGTGTCTGGAATGGGCTGCCAGAGGCAGTAGTAGAGGCGGGTACAATTGTGTCTTTGAAAAAGCATTTAGATAGTTACATGGGTAAGATGGGTATAGAGGGCTAGGGGCCAAGTGCGGGCAACTGGGACTACCTTAATGGTAAAAACTGGGCGGCATGGACTGGTTGGGCCGAAGGGCCTGTTTCCATGCTGTAAACTCCTATGATTCTATGCTGGCCTGCCTTGGTCTGCTTTAAAAGCCAGCGATTTTGCCCAGTTTGCTAAACCAGCCCCTGAAGCACCACCTGAAGTCAATGAGGATCCAAAGATTGCTGGCAATTTCCTCTCTTGGCCTCCTGCATTTTTCTGGGATAGATCCCAACAGGCCCTGTGGACATCTTTACCTTAATATTTTTCAAGACGCCAAACACCTATTCTTCTTGGATCTCAATATGACACAGGCTATCTCAGCACACTTCTACAAGCTCAACATCCACCAATTCCTTCTCTTTGATGAATACTGACGCAGAGTATTCATTTAGTACTTCGCCCATTTCCTCTGGCTCCACACATAGATTCCCTCCCCTGTTCTTCTGTGGGCCAAGCCTTTCCCTGGCTACCCTCTTGCTTTTTATGGACGTGTCAAACGTTTTGGATTTTCCTTCTCCCTATTCGCCAATGACGTTTCCTGACCCCTTTTAACACCCCTGACTCCTTGCTTAGGTTCCTCCTTACTTTCCCTATATTCCACACAGGCTTCGACTGTTCCCAGCCATCAAGCGCTGGCAAGTTCCTCCTTTTAGTTTTTGACGAGGCCTACATTATCCGAGGTTCCCGAAATGTGCCACATTTATCCTTCACCCTCACAGGAACATTACGGTCCTGAATCTCTTTCACCTGATATTTGAAAGCCTCCTACATGTCCGTTGTGGTTTTACCATCAAACATCCGTCCCCAATCTAGGTTCTTCAGTTACCGCCTACTATTGTTATAATTAGCCTTCTCCCAATTTAGCACATTCACCTTCGGAACACTCTTATTCTCATCCACCAGCAATTTCAAATGTAATGAATTGTGGACATTGTTCCCGAAATGCTCCCCTACTGAAAATTCCACCACCTGGCTGGGCTCATTCAGTTGCGCAGGGGGAAGTCGAGACATCCTGAGTGAGACACATCCGGAGCGGTAATTGCAACATGGTAATTTGGTGCAGTGAGGTAATTCGGTACAGAGTAGTGTTTTTTCCCTACTGTTTTGTTCTCTCTCTTTCTACTGGCCTGTATCTTTTAATCTGCAGGGAGAGAACCAGAGAGCATTTGAGACCCTGGGGAGGTAAGTGATTCGTATTTATTTTTATTGTTATTACCTTTTCAAATAGTGAGGGGTGGGGGGACTGCAGTGACATCACAGTAAAGCTGTGACTTGATTGTCTGGTTGGGAATCTACACTAAATTTAACAATTAAGCATTAAACATAATTATTTAATTACTTAATTATAATTTAGAGGGATATCTGAGCCAATAATCGGAGAGTACTCTATTTAGCTTTCACATTTATAGTAGAAATCTAGTGCTAGGAAACATATAGTTAACAGTAACTTTTTTAAAAATACATTACATTTAATTTACTAATTCATTGACGCAGTGTCAATTAGAGGGATGCAATGCTCTGACTGTGAGATGTGGCAGGTCCAGGACGCTTCCAGAGTCCCGGATGGCTTCATCTGCAAAAAGTGCACCCAACCAGAGCTCCTCACAGACCGCATGGTTAGGTTGGAGCAGCAGTTGGATGCACTTTGGAGCATGCAGGTGGCGGAAAGCGTCAATGATATCAGTTATATAAATGTGGTCACACCCAAGGTGCCTGCAGAGAAATGGGTGTCCACCAGAAGAGGCATACAGTCAGAGCAGGCATCCCCTATGGTTGTCCCCCTCTCGAACAGGTATACCCCTTTGGATACTGTCGGGGGTGGGGATAGCCTATCAGGTGCAAACAGCAACAGCCAGAGCAGTGGCATCACGGCTGGCTCTGATATTCAGCAGTGAGGATTAAAGCGCAGTAGAGCAATTGTCATTGGGAACTCTATAGCCAGGGGCAGAGATAGGCGCTTCTGTGGACGGGAAAGAGATTCCAGGATGGTATGTTGCCTCCCTGGTGCCAGGGTCCAGGATGCCTCGGAACGGGTAGCGGGCATCCTGAAGGGGGAGGGCAAACACGCAGAGGTCGGCGTACATATTGGTACCAACGACATAGGCAGGAAGGGGAATGACGTACTGCAGCAGGGGTTCAGGGAGCTAGGCAGAAAGTTAAAAGACAGGAGCTCTGGGGTTGTAATCTCGGGATTACTCCCTGTGCCACGTGCAGTGAGGCTAGAAATAGGAACTCTTACAACACCAGGTTAAAGTCCAACAGGTATGTTTCGATGTCACTAGCTTTCGGAGCGCTGCTCCGTCCTCAGGTGGTCACACCCAAGGTGCATGCAGAGAAATGAGTGACCACCAGAAGAGGCATGCAGTTAGTGCAGGCATCCCCTATGGTTGTTCCCCTCTCGAACAGGTATACCCCTTTGGATACTGTCGGGGGATACTTTTCGGAGCAGCGCTGCGAAAGATAGTGACATTGAAACAAACCTTTTGGACTTTAACCTGGTGTTATAAGACTTCGTACTGTGCTCACCCCAGTCCAACGCCGGCATCTCCACATCATAGAAATAGGAAGATAGAGCAGCTAAACACGTGGCTAAACAGCTTGTGTAGGAGGGAAAGATTCCGTTATCTGGACCACTGGGCGCTCTTCCGGGGCATCTGGATAAGAAGGACGGGTTGCATCTAAACTGGAGAGGCATAAGTATCCTGGCCGCGAGTTTTGCTAGTGTCACACGGGAGGGTTTAAACTAGTATGGCAAGGGGGTGGGTACCGGAGCAATAGAACAGAAGGTGGAAATATTGAGGGAGAACTGGGGAAGAGGGCCATTATGGTTGTGAGGAAGAGCAGACAGGAAGATGTTGCGAAAAACAGCGGGTCTGGTGGCCTGAAGTGCATATGTTTAAATGCAAGTATTACGGGTAAGGCAGATTAACTTAGAGCTTGGATTAGTACTTGGAACTATGATGTTGTTGCCATTACAGAGACCTGGTTGAGGGAAGGACAGGGTTCCAGGATTTAGATGTTTCAGGCGGGATAGAGGGGGATGTAAAAGGGATGGAGGAGTTGCGCGACTGGTTAGAGAGAATCTCACCGCTGTGCTACGGGAGGAAACCTCAAAGGGCAGCGAGGCTATATGGGTAGAGATCAGGAATACGAAGGTGGAGTCACAATGTTGGGGGTTTACTCCAGTCCTCGCAACAGCCAGCGGGAGATAGATGAGCAGATACGGAAACATATTTTGGAAACGAGTAAAAACAACAGGGTTGTTGTGATGGGAGACTGCAACTTCCCCAATATTGACTGGGAATCACTTTGTGCTAGGGGCTTAGACGGGGCAGAGTTTGTATGGAGCATCCAGGAGGGCTTCTTAAAAAATATGTAGACAGTCCAAATAGGGAAGGGGCTGTTCTGGCGCTGGTATTGGGGAATGAGCCCGGCCAGGTGGTCGAAGTTTCAGTAGGGGATCATGTCGTGGACAGTGGCCATAATTCAAGAAGTTTTAAAGTGCTGCTGGACATGAATTAGAGTGGTACTAGGGTGAATGTGCTAAATTGGGGGAAGGCTAATTATAACAGTATTAGGCATGAACGGAAGAACCTAGATTGGGGGCAGATATTAGAGGGTAAATCAGCATTTGACATGTGGGAGGCTTTCAAATGTCAGTTGAAAGGAATTCAGGACCGGCATGTTTCGGTGCTGAAGAAGGATAAATACGGAAAATCTCGGCAACCTTGGATAACGAGAAATGGTGTAGCCTCGTCAAAAAGGAAAAGGAGGCATTTGTCAGGGCTAAACGGCTGGGAACAGACGAAGCCTGTGTGGAATATAAGGAAAGTAGGAAGGAACTCAAGTAAGGAGTCAGGAGGACAAGAAGTGGTCACGAAAAGTCAATGGTAAATCGGGTTAAGGAAATCCCAATACTTTTTACACATATACAAAAAGCAAGAGGGTAGCCAGTGAAAGGGTTGGCCCTCTCCAGAGGAAATGGGCGAGGTACCAAATGAATATTTTGCATCAGTATTCACCAAATAGAAGGAATTGGTGGATTTGAGTCTGGAGGAAGGGTGTGAGATAGCTTGGGTCACATTGAGATCCAAAAAGACGAAGTGTTGGAAGTCTTCAAAATTATTAAGGTAGCTAAGTCCCCAGGGCCTGATTGGATCTACCTCAGAATACTGAAGGAGGCTCGAGAGGAAATTGCTGAGGGCTTGACAGAAATCTTTGGATCCTCACTGTCTTCACGTGATGTCCCGGAGGACTGGATATTAGCCAATGTTGTTCCTTTGTTTAAGAAGGGTAGCAAGGATAATCCAGGGAATTACAGGCCGCTGAGCCTTACGTCAGTGGTAGGGACATAACTGGAGAGAATTCTTCGAGACAGGGCCTACACCCACTTCGAAGCAAATGGACGTATTAGTGAGAGGCAGCATGGTTTTGTGAAGGGGGGGGGGTCGGAGGGGGGGGGGGGTGGTGTCTCACTAACTTGATAGAGTTCTTCGAAGAGGTCACAAAGATGATTGATGCAGGTCGGGCAGTGGATGTTGTATATATGGACTTCAGTAAGGCCTTTGACAATGTGAACATCGTAGACTGGTACAAAAAGCAAAGTCACACGGGATCAGGGGTGGCTGGCAAGGTGGATACAGAACTGGCTAGGTCATAGAAGGCAGATAGCAGCAATGGAAGGGTGCTTTTCTAATTGGAGGGCTGTGACTCGTGGTGTTCCGCAGGGGTCAGTGCTGGGATCTTTGCAGTTCGTAGTCTATATCAATGATTTGGAGGAAAATGTAACTGGTCTGATTAGTAAGTTTGCAGACGACACCAAGTTTGGTGGAATTGCGGACAGCGATGAGGACTGTCAGACAATACAGCAGGATTTAGATAGTTTGGACACTTGGGCGGAGAGATGGCAGATGGAATTTAATCCGGATAAATGTGAGGTAATGCATTTTGGAAGGTCTAATGCAGGTAGGGAATATACAGTGAATGGTAGAACCCTCAAGAGTATTGAAATTCAGAGAGATCTAGGTGTACAGGGCCACAGATGACTAAAAGTGGCAACACACGTGTAGAAGGTAGTCAAGAAGGCATACGGCATGCTTGCCTTCCTTGGCCGGGGCATTGAGTATAAGAATTGGCAAGTCATGTTGCAGCTGTATAGCACCTTAGTTAGGCCACACGTGGATTATAGTGTTCAATTCTGGTCGCCACACTACCAGAACTATGTGGAGGCGTTAGAGAGGGTGCAGACGAGACTTACCAGGGTGTTGCCTTGTATGGAGGACATTAGCTATGAGGAGTGGTTGAATAAACTCAGTTTGTTCTCACTGGAACGACGGAGGGGTCTGATAGAGGTGTACAAAATCATGAGGGTCATAGACATAGTGGGTACTCAGAGACTTTTCCACAGGGTAGAGGGGTCAAGTACTAGGGGGCACAGGTTTAAGGTGCGAGGGGCCAGGTTTAGAGGAGATGTACGAGGCAAGCTTTTTACACAGAGGGTCGTCGGTGCCTGGAACTCGCTGCCGGAGGAGGTGGTGGAAGCAAGGACGATAGTGACATTTAAGGGGCGTCTGGACAAATACATGAATAGGATGGAAATGGAGGGATACGGACAGAGAAAGTGCAGAAGATTTTAGTTTCGACGGGCAACATGGCCGGCCCGGACTTGGAGGGCCGAAGGGCCTGTTCCTGCGCTGTACTTTTCTTTGTTCTTTGGCCGGGCTCATTCCCCAATACCAGGTCCAGTACAGCCCTTTCCTTAGTTGGACTATTTATATACTGTTTTAAGAAGCCCTCTTGGATGCCCCTTGCAAACTCTGCCCCGTCCATAGCACTAAGTGAGACCCAGTCAAGCCCATAGCACGAAGCGAGACCCAGTCAATATTGGAGTTTAAGTCTCCAATCACCACAACCCTGTTGCTCTTACTCCTTTCCAAAATATGTCTACCTATCTGTGCCTCTACCTCCCGCTGTCTGTTGGAAGTACTGCAGCAAACCCCCAACGGTGTGACTGTACCCTTCTTATTCCTGATCTATACCCATGTAGCCGTGCTGCCCTCTGGGGTGTCCTCCCGCTGTGCAGCTCTGATATTCATCCGAACCAGGAGCGCAACTCCTCCGTCCCTTTTCCATCCCTCTCTACCACGCCCGAAACATCTAAATCCTGGCGTTTAGCTGCCAATCCTGTCATTCCCTCAACCAGGCCTCTGTTATGACAACAAGATCACCGTTCCAAGAACAAATCAAAGCTCTCCGTTCGTCTGCCTTACCTGTTATACTTCTTGCATTAAAGCATATGCACTTAAGGCCACCAGTTCTGCAGTTTTCAGCAACATTTCCCTGTCTGCTCTTCCTCAGAGCCATAGTGATCCTATTCCCTAGTTCTTCCTCAATGTTTTCACCTTCTGACCTGTTGCTCCGGTACCCACCCACCCATGCCATACTAGCTTCAACCCTTCCGTGTGACACTAGCAAACTTCGCGGCCAGGATATTTATGCCTCTCCAGTTGAGATGTAATCCGTCCTTCTTATACAGGTCACATCTGCCCGGGAAGAGCTCCCAGTGGTCCAGATAACTGAAACCCTCCCTCCGACTGCCCTATCTGCCTATTTCGAGCCTCACTGGCACGTGGCACACGGAGTCATCCCGAGATTCCAAACCTGGAGGTCCTATCTTTTAACTTTCTGCCTAGCTTCCAGAATTCCTGCTGCAGCACTTAATCCCCCTTCCTGCCTACGTCGTTACGCACCACTACCTTTGCATGTTTACCTTCCCCCTTTAAGATGCCCGCTCCCCTTTCTGAGACATCCTGGAACCTGACTCCAGGGAGGCAACATGTCATCCTGGAGTCTCTTTCACGTCCACAGAAGCGCCTATCTGTGCCCCTGACTATAGAGTGCCCTATGACTATTGCTCTACTGCGCAAAGACCCTCCCTGCTGAACATCGTAGCAAGCTGTGGTGCCATTGCTCTGACTTCTGCTGTTTTCCCCAGATAAGCTATTTCCCCCAACAGGCAGGGAGGAAGGCGTCGAGCGAGGGAACCGTGGTTTACCAAAGAAGTGGAATCTCTTGTTAAGAGGAAGAAGGAGGCCGATGTGACGATGAAGTGTGAAGTTTCAGTTGGGGCGCTTGATAGTTACAAGGTAGCGAGGAGGGATCTAAAGAGAGGGCTAAGACGAGCAAGGAGAGGACATGAGAAGTATTTGGCAGGTAGGATCAAGGAAAACCCAAAAGCTTTCTATAGGGATGTCAGGAATAAAAGAATGACTAGGGTAAGATGAGGTCCAGTCAAGGACAGGGATGGGAAGTTGTGTGTGGAGTTTAAAGAGGTAGGCGAGATACTAAATGAATATTTTTCGTCAGTATCACTCAGGAAAAAGAGAATGTTGCGGAGGAGAATGCTGAGACCGAGGCTATTAGAATAGGTGGCATTGAAGTACGTAGGGAATAGGTGTTGGCAATTCTGGACAGGCTGAAAATAGATACTCCGCGGGGCCGGATGGCATTTATCCTAGGATTCTCTGGGAAGCCAGGGAAGAGATTGCTGAGCCTTTGGCTTTGCTTTTTATGTCATCATTGGCTACAGGAATAGTGCCAGAGGACTGGAGGATAGAAAATGTGGTTCCTTTGTTCAAGAATGGGAGCAGAGACAACCCCGGCAACTATAGACCGGTGAGCCTCACGTCTGGTGTGGGTAAAGTCTTGGAGGGATTTATAAGAGACAAGATTTATAATCATCTAGATAGGAATAATATGATTAGGGATAGTCAGCATGGCGTTGTGAAGGGTAGGTCATGCCTCACAAACCTTATCGAGTTCTTTGAGAAGGTGACTGAACAGGTAGATGATGGTAGAGCAGTTGATGTGGTGTATATGGATTTCAGTAAAGCGTTTGATAAGGTTCCCCACGGTAGGCTATTGCAGAAAATACGGAGGCTGGGGATTGAGGGTGATTTAGAGATGTGGATCAGAAATTGGCTAGCTGAAAGAAGACAGAGGGTGGTGGTTGATGGGAAATGTTCAGAATGGAGTTCAGTTACAAGTGGCGTGCCACAAAGATCTGTTCTGGGGCCGTTGCTGTTTGTCATTTTTATAAATGACCTAGAGGAGGGCGCAGAAGGGTGGGTGAGTAAACTTGCAGACGACACTGAAGTCGGTGGTGTTGTCGACAGTGCGGAAGGATGTTGCAGGTTACAGAGGTACATAGATAAGCTGCAGAGCTGGGCTGAGAGGTGGCAAATGAAGATTAATGTAGAGAAGTGTGAGGTGATTCACTTTGGAAAGAATAACAGAAATGTGGAATATTTGGCTAATGGTAAAATTCTTGGAAGTGTGGATGAGCAGAGGGATCTCGGTGTCCATGTACATAGATCCCTGAAAGTTGCCACCCAAGTTGATATGGTTGTGAAGAAGGCCTATGGAGTGTTGGCCTTTATTGGTAGAGGGATTGAGTTCCGGAATCATGAAGTCATGTTGCAGCTGTACAAAACTCTGGTACGGCCGCATTTGGAGTATTGCGTACAGTTCTGGTCAACTCATTATACGAAGGCCGTGGAAGTTTTGGAACGGGTGCAGAGGAGATTTACCAGGATGTTGCCTGGTATGGAGGGAACATCTTATGAGGAAAGGCTGATGGACTTGAGGTTCTTTCCGTTAGATAGAAGAAGGTTAAGAGGAGACTTAATAGAGGCATACAAAATGATCAGGGGGTTAGATAGGGTGGACATTGAGAGCCTTCTCCCGCGGATGGAAATGGCTAGGACGAGGGGACATAGCCTTAAACTTAGGGGTAATAGATATAAGACAGAGGTCAGAGGTAGGTTTTTTACGCAAAGAGTGGTGAGGCCGTGGAATGCCCTACCTGCAACAGTAGTGAACTCGCCAACATTGAGAGCATTTAAACGTTTATTGGATAAGCACATGGATGATAATGTCATAGTGTAGGTTAGATGGCTTTTGTTTTTTGACTTCCCATGTCAGTGCCACATCGTGGGCCGAAGGGCCTGTTCTGCACTGTATCATTCTATGTTCTATGAATATTAGCAAAAAGTTCAGCCTCTTGGGGGCGGAAAAGGGAGTTTCGAATGCTGCTGCTTCAAGCGTTTCTCCTTGTTGGTTAACAAATGCATACCCTGATAATGTATCCCCCCTTGCACCGATGGATGAACTACCATCGGTGAATAGTTTCAGATCAGCATTTGGTATTGGAGAATCAGTGAGATCATCACGTAATAACGCATCGTCTTGTAGGAGAGAAAGACAGTCATGAGTCGGGGACTCAGTGGCGTTAGGCGGGTCGGAAAGGAAACTAGCGGGGTTAAAAGTAGTGCAGTGCCGGAACTGAAGTTTCGGGTTATCGAGGAGACAAATCTCATATTTATTTTGATGCGCCATAGTTAGGTGCTGAGTCTGAAGTTGACCGAGCAGGGCCGTGACTGAATGTGAACTATAAATAACAATATCCTGCTGAAGAGTGAGATTATCCGCTGACTGGAGACTGTTGTAAATAGAGGCTAAAATCAGAGTCCATCCAAGATATCCGAGTGCAACTGGATCAAGTTTAGACGAGTAATAAGGTATAGGACGGTGGCGATCCCCATGTTTCTGGGTAAGTACCGCGGTAGCACAACCGGCTAAAACAGTCCAATAAAGTTGGAAAGGTCGATCATAAAGGGGGCGTCCTAGTGCTGGCCCCCTCATTAAGGCGTATTTTAGCCGATGGAAGGCATCTTTGGCTTCCGTACTTAACTGGAACTCGCCAGCGTTATTGGTGTATGGGGGTCAATAGCCGGGTATCTAGGGCGATATTCGGAATTCATTGCCGACAATAATTAACCATTCCGAGCCATTTACGGACATCCTTAGCCGTTGTGGGTGCAAGGTACTGACAAATGGGCTGAACTCGACTTGGTGATAGCGCCCGTGCATCGGCGGATAAAAGGATCCCCAGAAACCGGACTGTTGGTTGGGCTACTACTACTTTGGCGGGTGACACAACGTATCCTAAAATTGAGAGGTAATTTAATAATTGAGCCGTATCTTCTTTACAACTTTGTTCTGACGGGCTTGCGATCAGTAAATCGTCAACATACTGTACGAGGGTGGATCCCCCTTTTAATTCTAGGGGCTGTAATTGTTGTTGGAGACAGCGGGAGAAAAGAGTAGGCGAATGTATAAATCCTTGAGGCAACCGAGTCCATGCGTATTGTTGGTTTTGATGTGTAAAGGCAAAGAGATACTGTGAATCCGGGTGCAAGGGGAGGGCGAAAAAGGCATGCTGGAGATCCACCAGGGAAAATGTTGTAGCGTCCGCTGGGACTTGGGCTAAAATGTGGGCTGGATTTGGGACCAATGCGTGAAGGGGTTGCACAATGGCATTAATTGAGCGCGGACCTTGGACGAGGCGATATTGATCTGGCTTGCCGGGCTTCGGGACTGCTAGTATTGGAGTATTACAAGGAGTGTGACACGTAACCAAAACTTGTTGCCGAAAAAGACTCTGTATAAGTGCCTCTAGTGAATTCTACAGGGATAGTCAAAAACTGTCAACTTAAAGGAACTGTCATTATTCTGAATATTGCTTTATTAATTTTAAGAAACCAACATATCTTGCTAGTAGTGCCTTCTTTAATAGAATCGACGAATTCATCTGCAGAAAACCTATATGTTTAATAAGTTATTGTGTTTGATATTTTAAAATAAATGTTTAGAATTAGCCTGGAAATTAAAACTTTAAACAATGGAAGCTGGTTTTACAAAAACCAAAACAGCTCTGATAAAAAAAAAACCAGATCGTTCAAGGCCATTTGATAACGGGAATTTGGCAGCAATCCAACTTTTACTACCAGTCCATTTGAGTGACAAATATATATATATATATATATATATATATTAATGTGGAGATGCGAATGGCATCATTCCAAGCCTCTTTTTGTCTCTGCGAGAAAATTAACCCTTTCAACAAGCTTTTGTGTATAATCCAGAAGATGTCAAAGTGCAGAATGTTGTACTTTCATTCCCAATAACTCTAAAGAAGTTAAAGATTTGGCATTACATATGCAAAAAGAAATCAAAAACTTGATCCACCCCAATTTATCTTCCAACTGTACCCCCAATCGATGAGTTTGAGCTGAAATACTATTATTGAAATGTTACTGATCAATCAACTGTTTGACTGTATTATATTGTATCATTTATTAATACTGAATCAGTAGTATCAAATTTGATTAATTTATTAATTATAATAATTATTTTGTAACGCCTGGTTGTTGGGCCCCGGGGGTTGGCAGGGTTGTATGCTATATTGGGAACTTGCCGGACGTGAAACTTACACTGCGGCTGATAATCGTCTGGGTAATCAGGGAAATCCACCTCTGATGCCCCCTCTTTTCCCGGGACTAACTCATAATTCACCTGTGGGAATTGATTAGCATGGGTTTTAGAACGAGTGTGAGTCGCCGGACCTCCTTGCGACGGTGGAGGTAGTGATAGTGGCGGGGGGAGCAGTGGATAAAGGGCTTGAATGTACACATCTTTAATGTAATCTCTAACATGGTCACACCAGAGGAATAAAGAGTTTTTTTTGTCTGAAACATCATTTGTTTTAGAACAGTTTAAACTACAATCAGAGCCCTGGGAATGTAAGGTGGAGGCGGTCGTAGTGGCGGTGTACCGGTCGGTCGTCCCCTATATAGCCAATTTTCAGGGTCATCCTCATCGTCTCCCTCGGTCAAGGCAAGGCCGGCCATTTGACCGTACGGTCCTGATTTAGAAATGTTTTTTTTTTACAGACTTAGGTCTTTTTCTATGGTGGGCACATTCCTTCATTCCTTTTTCAAAACCCCCGCAGTCTTAACAATTCCCCTTTCTGTTAATTCAATACCCAATTTTATAGCGTTAGCCTGCCAATTAGCCAGTAAAGATGCGTCTTTTCATTTTTTTTGGCAGTACTCCCGCCATAACTCGATCAATTCCTTAGCCGTGGAGCTACGGTTATGTTGCCAAATAATCTGCTGTGCCTCTATAACCGTAGGCAAATCTTTTGATCCTCCCAGGGGCCATTTCCCCTTTCCCAATTTCTGATGCAATTCTCCCGATAATTGCCGCAGCTGCTGATAATGTTCCGGATGCTATTCACAAAGGGTTTGAAGCGCGCTTCCACTATCAGAGGTCCTATCTAAAGTACTCCCCATTGCCTCCTATCCTCAGATGATCCTTGTGGTTTCCTATTTAATTTTGGTAGCGATCCTAAATCGCTTATTCAATCAAGAATTTAAACGGGGTTATCCTGCCCCGTTGCCCAATCAAAAGGCTAAATGAAATTGTTCGAAAGTGACTTTTAAAATGTCAAAGTCTGGAAATGAAACATGAAAAAAGAGAGAGAGAGGACTTTTTTAAACATACTGACAGACTCAGGGAATCAAAGACAGAACTAACAGATTTAAGAAATTGTTCGAGTGTTCCGACAGGGCACCCAATGGTCAAGCCCTGTTTATTATGTTTCCTTTAGGTGTTATCCGCACCACCATTTAAATTTTATAATATATAATTTGGACAGAGTTATCCGTTCTCCGTAATATTCAATCTGATCAACACGAAGTGTCGAACAAGTCTAGACACCGGTTGATATACTTATTTATCGAAAACCACCTTTTATCGCGAAGGTATTAGGCAACCCTAAGGATCATCATCACTAATTTACCCGGAGATTTAAGGAGGACTCTAACCTCCCAAGGTTTCCAACCCGGGACTTTAGGGAGGACTCTCACCTCCCTGGGACTCCAACCCGGGACTTTAGGGAGGACTTTAACCTCCAAAGGACTCCAACTCTGGACCTTTTAGGGAGGACTCGAACCTCCCAGGGTTTCCAACTCGGGACTTTAGGAAGGTCCAACCTTCCCGGGATTCCAAACCTTTCAACCCTTATTCGTAACGGGTTCGCCGGACTGCTTCGATTTCGTCAGAGTCTCCACCGAAACCGAACAGCAAGGCGTGGCCACACTCCGGACAGCAGAGGGGGAAACCAAAGTGGTAACAAGGGTGCTCACGTTTGTTGGCCAATTCCCTCCTCAGCGTCCCAATGCGATCAAGCTGTTACACCGTCAGGCTCCAGGGAGGCTCCTTGAATGCCCGCATTCTCCCCCAAATGAGGATTCTTTTGCAGCCAGTCCGGATGAAATGATCAGTCGAACACCTCGTCACTCTAACATATGTTTTGTTTCTCGGCCGGGGCTAAGACCACTGTATCTCTTGAGAGTTACAATAGCAAGCCAAAGTCAGTACATCTAACAGCAGTTCTTATACAGTTTTTGGCTCATTTCTGAGGGCAGCTCTCTTGCATTCCACCTGTGCCTTTTAGCTAATTTATGATTATTTTCAAGCCTAGCGCAACCCTTCCCAAGGCCGTCTGCAATTTGTCTGGTCCTCAAACAGCAATTGCAACTTGTTATCAGAAGCCTTTGACAGCCGATCTTGAAGTTTCTCAGCTTGCTATCAGAAGCTATAAAGGCCTGTCTTGACATTTCTTCACACAATGCTTTACCTAACATTTTGTTTTTCCCATAAAGTTCCAATCCATCTTGAGCCAAGCTCGCATTTATCGATCATCAGCCAAACTCTCATTTATCGATCATCAGCCAAACTCTCAAACTCATTTACCTTATTCCGAATACTACGAGCATTTAGGTAAAGTACACTTATGTTGGCTTTTTTGTTTTTAACCTCTGTTCTGAATCTTAACACGTCGATCAATAACCTATCCTAAGTTATGATGTGGAGATGCCGGCGTTGGACTGGGGTGAGCACAGTACGAAGTCTTACAACACCAGGTTAAAGTCCAACAGGTTTGTTTCGATGTCACTAGCTTTCGGAGCGCTGCTCCTTCCTCAGGTGAATGAAGAGGTCTGTTCCAGAAACACATATAGACAAATTCAAAGATGCCAAACGATGCTTGGAATGCGAGCCTAAGTTATATTTCCTCTTAAACTTTCTCCTAATTTTCCTTGTCGTTGAACCTATATCTTCATGTAACAGCCTACCGCATCGCTTACCATTTATGTTTTAGTATTCTTGGTCCTATTCACTGAGCTCCCCTCAGTCACTGTACCTTGTACTGTCGGACTTTTTGATTTTTGACTATGGCTTCTCTGCCTTACACTTTCCCCCTTACTGCCTATTGTTTCTGTCCCTTTTTTAACCAGCTTCCATCGTCCTGCATCGGTTCCCATCCCCATGCCACATTAGTTTGAACTCTCCCCAACAGCTGTAGCAAACTCCCTCCCCCCGCCCCCCCCCCCCCCCCCAGGACATCGGTTCCAGTCCTGCCCATGTGCAGACCGTCCGGTTTGTACTGGTCCCACCTCCCCAGAACCGGTTCCAATGTCCCAGGAATTTTAATCGCTTCCTGTTGCACCATCTCTCGAGCCACGCATAAATCCTCTCTATCCGGACATTCCTACTCTGACTAGCTCGTGACACTGGTAGCAATCCTGAGATTACTATCTTTGAGGTCCTACTTTTTAGTTTAACTCCTAACTCCCTAAATTCAGCTTGTAGGACCTCGTCCCGTTTTTTTACCTATATCGTTGGTGCCTATGTGCACAAAGACAGCTGGCTGTTCACTCTCCACCCCGCCCCCCCCCCCCCCCCCAGAATGTCCTGCAGCCGCTCCGAGGCATCCTTGACCCTTGCACCAGGGAGGCAACATACCATGCTGGAGTCTCGATTGCGTCCGCAGAACCGCCTGTCTATTCCCCTTACAATTGAGTCCCGTATCACTATAGCCCTCCTATTCTTCTTCCTGCCCAGCTGTCGCAGCAGAGCCAGCCATGGTGCCATGAACCTGGCTTCTGCTGCCTTCCCCTGGTGAGCCATCTCCCTCAACAGTATCCAAAGCGGTATATCTGTTTTGCAGGGAGATGACCGCAGAGGACACCTGCACTGCCTTCCTACTCGTGCTCTGTCTTTTGGTCACCCATTTTCTATCTCCCTCAGTACCTTTCACCTGCAGTGTGACCAACTCGCTAAACGTGCTATCCACGGCGTCCTCAGCATCGCGGATGCTCCAAAGTGAGTCCATCCACAGCTCCAGAGCCGTCAAGCAGTCTAACAGGAGCTGCAACTGGACACACGTCTTGCACGTGAAGGAGCAAGGGACATTGGACGCGTCCCTGAGCGCCCACATCGCACACGAGGAGCATGACACGGGTCTGAGATCTCCTGCCATATCTTAAACCTTCGGTTAACTTCAACAATTGCAATTTCCCTCCAAAAAATTAAATAAATAAATAAACAACGAAGAAAAATATATATATATAAACCAATGAAATGAAACAGAAAAACAGAAACACTACTTACCAGTCACTTGCCAGGGATAAAACGCACTTCCTCCCCACCCATCTTCGAATTCCCACCTAGATTCAAATTCCCAAAATGTGAAGTCAGACGGACTCAGAGGTGAGGTGGCAAGATGGATAAAACGCTGGCTTGGTCACAGAAGGCAAAGCATAGCCAAGGCAAACTGTGTTTTATCTGAATGAACGGTTCTGACTACTGGTGTTCCACTGGCATCTGTGATGGGGCCTCAGTTGTTTGTAGTTTACAAAAATGATTTGGTGCAAAATGTTGCTGTTCTGAATAGTAATGAAAGCAGCCGGACTCTATCAGCCTCTGCTCATAGCTAACATGTTCCTGACCAGGCAGCATCCTGGTAAACAGCCTCTGCCCCCCAGGACCTCAAGCACCGACGGGATTACCAGCCCTCTGAGTAGAGCCAGGGGACGAACACATAGGGACCGAACACACAGCGGGCAGACACACAGGGTACCAAGACCCAGGGGAAAGACAAACAGGGGACGAACACACAGGGGTCAGGCACTTATGGGACCACGACCCGCGGGGCAAACACAGAGGGGCCGGACACATAGATGACGAACACACAGGGATCGAACGCAGAGGGGTCTGACACACAGTGGACCACGTCTCAGGAGCCAGACACACAGGGGACAGACACACAGGGGGCAGACACACAGGGGACGAATACACAGGCGACAAACACACAGGTGACAACGACGCAGGGGAGAGATACACAGGGAACGAACACACTGGGGACAGACACAAGGTCCGAACACGCAGGGGACCACGACCCAGAATATACCTGACCTCGGGTCGGATGAGGAAATTGACATTCCGTCACTGCTGTCTCCTACACTCTCCAACATCTCAGAGACTATCACCTCGGTTCGGCAAAGTAGCGAGGAGGCCTCTTCACTGGTGCGCACCAGAGAGTCGAAGGGTACAGCAGGTGGAGGTAGGAGCAGACGAGGGGCGGATGGTCGAAGGTCAGCCTGGCCCCAGCAATCAGCTGCCGCCCAGAAGGCTCTCGGGCTCCTGGAATATCCATTCCCACCCACAGCACAGGTGCAGGCAGAACAAAGAACAAGAAAGGTACAGCAAAGGACCTTTCAGCCCTTCAGCCCTGCGAGCCTGCGCCGACTATGCTGCCCCTCTAATCTAAACTCGTCCACACATCCGTGGTCCGTGTCCTTCTATTCCCATCTTATTTATGTATTCGCGTCCAAGATGCCCCTTAAAGGACACTATCGTTCCTGCTTCCACCACATCAGTCGGCAGCGAGCTCCAGGCACCCACTATGCTCTTACATCTCCTCTAAACCTTGCCCCTCGCACTTAAACCTATGCCCCCTAGTAATTGACCCCTCTACTATGCGAAAATGTTTCTGACTATCCACACAATCTATGCCCCTCATAATTTTGTAGACCTCCATCAGGTCGCCCCTCAACCTCTGTCGTTCCAGTGAGAACCAACCACGTTTATTCAACCTCACGCCAACATCCCGCCACTCATCAATCATCTCTTCAAAAAACTCGATCAAGCAAGACCTCCCATTCAGAAAACGATGCCATCTATCGCTAATGAGTCAATTTGTTATGTACCTGAATGCATTTTGAATCACCCCATACCTTCCTGTTTGGATGGCAACAAGACCCAAACCATCCACACACCCTACCCGACAATCAGCTTCAACGAAGTCATTTTCTTTGGTGAACACTGATGCAAAGTACTCATTTAGTATCGCCCCATTTCATCTGGGTCAACGCATAGGTTCCCCTCATATTCTTAAGAGGCGCAATCCTTTCCCTGGCCACCGTGTTGCTTTTTACATATGAATAAAAAGCTTTGGGATTCACCGTACGGCCTGATCGTGAGACATTGCTTAATACAGTTATGGGTCCGGGATTACAGAACCCCAATGTGTTTCATGGAGTTCAACAGACCCACAACCTTTAATAGATTGTGGTATGGGAATCACACGGCGTACTCTCCAGGTGTGATACAGCAGAAATGGACACGTGGTTTTAAAAACAAAACAATGTTTATTCTATGAACTCAAGTTAACCCTTTTAAAACAAACATTGAATATCTTAACACCCATTACTTCAACGGTAACCCCAAAAGACTACAACACTAAATACTCCTTCAAACTGTTCCTTTAAACATCCAAAAGATTTCAAACCTTCAAAAATAGGAGCACATTAGGTTACATTCAATATATTTATAGACTTTGAATTGCAGAAAACAACAGACCAGCTCTGTGTTTCTACATGCAGCTCACAGCAAATCACACAGACACTCCCAACTGCGTTCTCAAAATGAAACTCAAAATGTAGAAGTGAGCTCAGCTTTCCCCCACCACCTGACATCACTTCAGTAATGTGATCAGCTCCATTTCTTAAAGGTACTTTGCTGAAACATCCATTTCTTAAAGGTAGTCTCACATGACACCTCCCCACAAAGAAAACAAAATAAACCACCGACTTCAAGATGGTTTCATTTTTCACCTTTGCACCATCAATTAGGAAATGCACACAGTAAAACACTTTACCGGTTCCAAAAAAACAACACACGCAAACATGTATAATAATATAGTCCATTTTTTTTGGTTCTTCTTCCTCCAACCGAAATCCATCTCGATTGACAGTCTCTTTGAACAAGAAAGTCTCTGCACGATCCATCCATTCCTCTACGCCTCGGCATTTCTCTTTAAAGTTAGATACTTCAGTTCAATCTGATCACAGAGTCCCTTGCAATACTCCAATACAGGAGCATCGGTTACCACAGCTTTCAGGCAGTCAAATGCATGTTGACACTCCGCTGTCCACTGGAATTTGTTACGCTTCTTGAGCAAATCCTTCAGTGGAGCGACCACACTGCTAAACCTTGGTACAAATTTTCGGTTAAATCCACTCATACCAAAACATCGCATTTTTCCCGTCGTGTCGATGGTATCAGAAACTCCCCACTAACTTTCGTTTTCACATCCCGTGGTACCACTCGACCCTGTCCGATTGCATGGCCAAGGAAAGTGACTTGGGCATTTCCAAATTCACTTTTGGCTAGGTTTATCACCAATCACGCCTCCTGAAGTCGATCGAATAACTCCATAAGATGTTTTAAATGTTTTTTCCATGTTTGGCTGACAACTACCAGATCGTCGATAGATACTGCACAATTGGGTTATACTAAAACGACTGAATTAGTTAACCGTTGAAATGTGGCTGAAACGTCATAACTTTAAATTGGTAAATACCATCTGGAGTCACAGCAGCTGAAATCTCCTCCGCCCTTTCGGATAAATAGAATCATAGAATCATAGAAGTTTCCAGCATGGAAACAGGCCCTTCGGCCCAACCAGTCCATGCCGCCCAGTTTTTACCATCAAGCTAGTCCCAGTTGCCCGCACTTGGCCTATAACCCTCTATACCCATCTTACCCATGTAACTATCTAAATGCTTTTTAAAATACACAATTGTACCCGCCTCTACTGCTACCTCTGGCAGCCCATTCCAGACACTCACTACCCTCTGAGTGAAGGAATTGCCCCTCTGGGCCCTTCTGAATCTCTCCCCTCTCACCTTAAACCTATGCCCTCTAGTTTTAGACTCCCCTACCTTTGGGAAAATGTGTTGACTATCTACCTTATCTATGCCCCTCATTATTTTATAGACCTCTATAAGATTACCCCTAAGCCTCCTACGCTCCAGGGAAAGAAATGTATCTGCCAGTAACCTTTAAGTAAATCCAATTGGGAAATAAAAGCGGATTGTCCCACTTTCCCAATGCAATCCTCCAAACGTGGGATAGGATAAGAATTCGTTCTTGTAACCGCATTCAACTTTCTATAGTCCACACACAACCGTTGGGTAACGTCTTGTTTAGGTACCATCACTATGGGTGAGCTCCATTGGCCGCAACCCACTTCAGTTATGCCATTTTTAAGCATACTCTCAATCTCTTTGCCAATTTTAAAAGACTAAGTCTATATGGATGTTGTTTGATAGGTACAGCAATTCCCATATCTACATCATGTATAGCCATTTTAGAACGTCCCAATTTATCTCTACGAACGTGCCCATGTGATATCAA
This sequence comes from Scyliorhinus torazame, assembly GCF_047496885.1. Classification (NCBI taxonomy): domain Eukaryota; kingdom Metazoa; phylum Chordata; class Chondrichthyes; order Carcharhiniformes; family Scyliorhinidae; genus Scyliorhinus; species Scyliorhinus torazame. The sequence continues at coordinate 18,154,268 of NC_092732.1, forward strand.
AACTCTTTCAGGTCAGTTCGTTTTTCTTCTGGAAGTTAACTTAACAATTCATCACAAGTTTTAACAACCTCCTCATTTTCCAATTTAATTTGAAGTATGTCAAATTCACAGTCATCTGGATTTGTTTCGTCACTTTGAGTGCGAATCATTAAAACCTCCTTCAGCTCATTTGTCCATTATTGAACCAAGGCTGTGACCCTGACGGACCCGGAACTGAACTGAGCGTCCGTGTGCGGGTGACTGCTGAGTCAGTGCTGCTTCATAGCACTGTTGATGACTACTTCCACGACTTTATTGATGATGGAGAGTAGACTGAATAGGTGGTAATTGGATTGGTTGGATTTGTCCTCTTTCTTCTGTACTGGACAGACGCGGGCAATTTTCCGCATTTCCGGGTGGATGCCAAGTGTTGTAGCTCTAATGGAACAGATTGACCAAGTCTGCAGAATGTTCTGGAGCACAAATATTCAGTAGTAATGCCGGAACATTATCAGGGCCCAGAGCATTTGCAATATCCAGTGCCTTCATATCACGTGGTGCTAATCGTACTGGCTGAAGATTGACGTCTGTGATGCTAGGGACCTCCTCTGGAAGAGACCGAGATGAATTATTCACTCGGAACCTCTGGCTGAAGATTATTGCAAATGCCTCAGCCTTTTCTTTCGCACAAATGTGCTGGGATCCTCCATCATTAAGGATGGGAATATTTGTGGTGCCTCCTCCTCCAGTGAGTTGGTTAATTGTCCACTACCATTCACGGCCGGATGTGGCAGGACAGCAGAGCTTCGACCTTGTGGTTGTGGAACCGCTTAGCTCTTTCTAATACTTGGTGATTCTGCTATTTGGCACACAGGTAGTCCTGTGTTGAAGATTCATCGGTAGGCCTGATGTTGCTCCTGGCATACTCTCTTGCACTCTTAATTTAACCAGGGTTGATCTCCTGGCTTGGTGGAAATGGTAGAGTGGACAATATGCTGAACCATGATGTTGCAAATTGTGTTTGAATACAATTCTGCTGCTGCTGATAGCCAACAACACATTTGAAAGCCCAGTCTTAAGTTGCTAGATCTGCTCGACATCTATCCCATTTATCACGATGGTAGTGCCATACAAAACGATGGAGCGCATCCTCAATGTGAGGACGGGCCTTTGTCTCCACAAGGACTGTGCAATGGTGACTTCAACTGTTACTGTCGTGGACAGATGCATCTGCAGCAGGTGACGTTCTCTCATTCTCTTCAAATTCTCCCTAACTCTCTTTAAGTCCTCCCTCACTCTCTTTGAATTATCTTGAAAACTTCAAATTGTCTTTCACTCACTTTAATTTTATCTAACTCTCTTTAAATTCTCTCTCACTCGCTTTAATTTCCCTCTCGCCCTATTTAAATTCTCTCAAACCTTCTTTAAATTCTCTCTCACTGTCTTTAATTCATCTCTAACCCACTTTAATTTGTGTCGAGCTCTCTTAAAATTCTCTCTGTCTCCCTTCTCACATTATCTCTGAGGCTCTAAATTCTTTCCCACTCTCTTTAAAGCCTCTCTACCACGTTAAATTCTCTTTCACTCTCTTGAATTTCTCTATAACTCTTTAAATTGTCTTTGTCCCCCTTTAATTCTCTCCGACTCTCCAAATTCCCTCTAATTTTCCTTAAATCGCAAGTGCTGGTCACGGTTGTTTTTAATGCGCAGCAGCCGTTGTGGGCAATCTGCGGCTCTAGCTTGTTAGTTGCGGCGCGGTCAGCTGTCAGGATTATGGATGGGATCAGGAAGTGGCAGTATTGTTTTGTTAGGGGAAGAACATATGTTACAAACATAATCAATCTTCTTTGCAACAATTACGATTGTTAAGTAACTTTCTTCTCCGGGTCTTTGAGTGCAGCGACGTTTTCACGCTGGCAATTGAGACAGTGGCGATCGCCCTTCCATCGGCAGATTTGTGGACGGGGCCCAGAGTGGTGGCAGACAGCATAGAGTCTCACTCTATGCGAATGACCAACTCCTCCAATTGTCGAAAAATTGGCTCAGTCAGTGACTGGAAAATATGGTGTTGGTGGATGGGTATGTTTGTGAATCTAAAGGTGTTTCCATTGCCGAACAACAACGGTAAGTGTTAGAGGCCCATTTGGTTTTTTATGTATCTTAAAAATTGTAAGTTAGTTGTAGAAGGCATGATCGGGATTTTTTAAGATGATGAAGAAATATCCATCTAGTTGATCTGGAAGACCAGAGCCATTGGCTCCCGCAAATATATTAATGGTGGGCGGAAAGGTGAAAAATGAAATTCAATCAGGATAACTTTGAACCAATGCGATCGTGGAGGGCGAACACAACCAGGGAATACACAATTCGCAGGAGAACTACGAGATAGGTTGATCAGGTGAAAATCATTGGAGTGTATATCCATATGTTACTGAAGGAGGTCGGAGTGGTGAGTAAAGTGGTAAATGAATCATACATAATGTGTTCCTTTATAAGACATCCGCTTCGTTCTGGATCACAACGTCTTCACCTTCGACAACAAATTCTTCATCCAGACACACGGAATGGCCATAGGGACCAAATTCGCACATCAATATGGCAACATCTTCATGCACAAGTTTTAACAAGACCTCCTCACCGCAAAGGACCTTCAACCGACGTTATTATACACCAAAATACATCAATGACATTTTTATCCTTTGGACGTACGGCGAAAAATCACTGAAACGACTACACGATGACATCAATAAGTTCCATCCCACTATCAGACTCACGATGGACTACTCTCCAAAATCTGTTGCATTCTTGGACACACTCATCTCCAGCAAGGACGAAGGACGGTCACCTCAACACTTCGCTTTTCCGCACGCCCACGTATATCCTCACGATGCTCCACTTCTCCAGCTTCCACCCAAACACATTAAAAAAGCCATCCTCAATGGACAAGCCTTCCGTATACACAGGATCAGCTCAGACGAAGAGGAGCATAACAGACATCTACAGAGGCTGAACGATGCCCTCGTATGAACGGGATATGGCGCTCGACTCATTGATCGACAGTTCGAACGCGCCAGAGCAGAAATCCACATCGACCTCCTCAGAAGACAAACACGGGACATAAGCAACAGAATACTCTTCACCGTCCAATACCAACCAGGAGCGGAGAAACTACGACACCTTCTTCGCAGCTTTCAACATGTCAACGATGAAGATCAACACCTTGCCAAGGTCATCCCCACACCCGCACTACTTGCCTTCAAACAACCGCGCAACCTCAAACAAACCATTGTTTGCAGCAAACTACCCAGCCTGCAGAACAGCGAAATGACACCACTCAACGCTGCATGGAAATCTCTGCAAGGCGTGCCAGATCATCGACATGGGAACCACCATTACACGTGAGAACACCACCCACCAGGTACGCGGTACATACTCGTCCGACTCGGCCAACATTGTCTACTTCATACGCTGCAGGAAAGGATGTCCCGTAGCGTGGTACATTGGCGAGACCATGCAGACGCTGCGACAACGAATGAACGGACATAGCGCGACAATCGCCAGGCAGGAATCTACCCTTGAAGCCGGGGAATGCATTCGAGGGCATTCAGCCTGTGATCTCCGGGTAAGCGTTCTCCAAGGCGGCCTTCAGGACACGCAACAACTCAAAATCGCCGAGAAGGGGCTGTTTATCACAGGGCTAAATCGCTGACTTTGAAAGCGAACAAGACAGGCCAACAGCACGGTTCAATTCCCGTAACAGGCTCCCCGAAGAGGCGCCGGAATGTGGAGACTAGGGGCTTTTCACAGTAACTTTATTTGAAGTCTACTTGTGACAATAAGCGATTTTCATTTCATTTCAGAAATTTATAGCCAAGTTCCGCACACATGAGTGCGGCCTCAACCGCGACCTGGAATTCATGTCCATTACATTCATCCCACACCACCTGGCCTGGGCCTGCGAAGTCCTACATACTGTCCTGGCTTGCGACAATTAACACCTCCTTAACCTGGGGTTACCCCTATCTCTGGATCTGTAAAGAATTAAATACCCGCAAATGCTCGCATTGGAAGTATTGGCTTGCATCTTTGACATTGTATATATATATGTTTCTGGTACCTACCTCTTCATTCTCCTGAGGAAGGAGCAGTGCTCCGAAAGCTAGTGTTTGAAACAATGCTGTTGGACTTTAAGCTGCTGTTGGAAGATTTCTTACTGTGCTCACCTCAGTCCCCCGCCGGCATCTTCACATCATTCATAAGACATGATATTAAATTGAATGTAATTCTGGGTGGCGCGGTGGAATGGTATATTATCACTGTTGCCTCGTGTGGCACGGTGGCGCAGTAATTCAATCCCGGACTCAGGTCACTGTGTGAGTGGAGTTTGCACATCTTCCGTGTCTGCGTGGGTCTCACCACCACCAGCAAAAGCAGGTGTAGGTGAGGTGGATTGGCCACATTAAATTACCCAGAAATTGGAAAGGAAAAACAATTGGGTACTCTAAATGTATTTTGGTCAATCACTTTTGCCTCACAGCGTCGCGGCCCCGGGTTCAGATTCGACCTTCGGTGACTGTCTGTGTGGAGTTTGCACGTTGCCCCCGTGTCTGCCTTGGGATTCACGGGTGCGCTGGTTTCCTCCCACAACCCACAATGTGCAGTTTGGGTGGATTGGCCACGATAAAATAAATGCCTCTCAGTGTAGCCTATGTGGGGGTTCAGGCATCGCAGGTGGAGTGTGCCACGGTAGAGCTCTTTCAGAGGGTCGGTGATGAGCTGAATAGCCTTTTTTTGCACTCTAAGAATCTATGATATCATTGTCTGAAGAGCTCTTGTATTACTGGAAGGGTATAATTGCTCTGGAGAATGTACAGCGGAGATTTCCTCGGCTTTAAAATCACAGCAATGCGGAGGAATGGATAGGACAGTTGTTTTCCTCAGAGCAGAGAAGGCTCACGATGACACATTTGAGGTTTACATAATTCTAAGGTGCTGGGATTGGGTAGACAGGCAAGAGCTGTTTCCGCTTGTTGAGAGGTCATTAACAAGGGGGCATATGTATAACATGGCTCAAGAAAGGGTCAGAGGGGATATGAGGAAATTATTTTCAACCGGAAGTGATGTAGTACGCATCTGGAATTATTTGGCATGGGCAAGTTCTATGTGCTCAATGATGTTTCTATGGGTCTAACACAACTTAAAAAGTTACAGAGACAGAGATTGATTTTTCTGTAGTGAAGGTCTCTAAAGATTTACAATACTTGTCAATGATAATTTGTTACTATAGATGTTTATGCTGGGCACGAAGCATCAACAAAAGGTCTGGAAGTTTAAATAAAATAAATATGATTTAACGAGTTTTGCTATTTATAGCGTTATACTATTTACAAAAAAAGGGTAATTTATTGTGAATTATTATAATAACCGATAATTTTGCAAATGCCAATAAGTCTGACAAGTCATGGCAAGAATTCATTGAAGATAATACATGATTGTAAATAATGAGTTGTGGTCCATTTGATCGGTTTAGTTAATGTATAATACGAACACTAATGATTTCGGAAAGTTTCCAGTCGGTTAAATTACAGAAAACGTAAGATGCAATGTATTTTAATGTGTTCGAATGTTTTATAACGCATTTTAAAAAATGACCAAAGAAAATAAATAGGTTAAAAATAGTAATGATAATAATATGCTTATTCTCACAAGTAGGCTTCAATGAAGTTACTGTGAAAAGCACCGAGTGGCCACATTCCGGCGCCTGCTCCGGGAGGCCGCTGCGTGAAACTAATCAAAAGAATAATATGAGTCCATTTAAAAATGAAGATAGATGTTTGGCGCTGATGCCTCTGGTATCTCCCCATCTTACTGTGTTTCTGCTCCAACAGTGTGAGCATTGTATAGGTCATGCCCTGCCCTGTGATCAGCCCACCTCTCTGTGTCATTATAGAACATAGAACATTACAGCGCAGTACAGGCCCTTCGGCCCTCGATGTTGCGCCGACTTGTGAAAGCACTCTAAAGCCCATCTACAATATTCCCTTATCGACCATATGTCTATCGAATGACAATTTGAATGCCCTTAGTGTTGGCGAGGCCGCTGCTGTTGCAGGCAGGGCATTCCACGCCCTTACTACTCTCTGAGTAAAGAAGCTATCTCTGACATATGTCTTATATCTATCTCTACTCAATGAAAAGCTATGTCCCCACGTGCTAGACATCACCATCCGAGGAAAAGGTATGTCACTGTCCACCCTATCCAATCCTCTGATCATCTTGTATGCCTCAATTAAGTCACCTCTTAACCTTCTTCTCTCTAACTAAAACAGCCTTGTACCCCAGTCTTTCCTCATAAAATCTTCCCTCCTTACCAGGCAACATTCTGGTGAATCTCCTCTGCACCCTTTCCAATGCTTCCACATCCTTCCGATAATGCGGCGACCAGAATTGCACGCAATACTCCAAATGCGGCCGCACCAGCGTTTTGTACAGCTGCAACATGACCTCATGGCTCCGAAAGTCAATTCGTCTACCAATAAAAGCTAACACACCGTACGCCTTCTTAACAACCCTCACAACCTGGGTGGCAACATTCAGGGATCTATGTACATGGACACCGGGATCTCTCTGCTCATCCACACTGCCAAGAATCTTACCATTAGTCCAATATTCTGTCTTCCTGTTATACCTTCCAAAATGAATAACCTCATACTTTTCTGCATTAAACTCCATTTGCCACCTCTCAGCTCAGCCCTGCAGCTTATCCATGCCCCTCTGTAACTTTTAACATCTTTAACACTGTCCACAACTCCACCGACTTTAGTGTAATCTGCAAATGTACTCACCCATCCTTCTACGCCCTCCTCCAGGTCATTTCTAAAACTGACAAACAGCAGTGTCCACAAAACAGATCCTTGTGGTACACCACTGGTAACTGGACTCCAGTCTGAACATTTCCCATCAATCACCACCCTTTGTCTTCTTCCAGCGAGCCCATTTCTGATCCAAACTGCTAAACCACCCTGAATCCCATGCCTCCGTATTTTCTACAGTAGCCTACCATGGGGAACCTTATCAAACTCTTTACTGAAATCCATATACACCACATCAACTGCTTTCCCCTCATCCACCAGTTTGGTCACTTTCCCAAAGAACTCAATAAGGTTTGTGAGGCACTACCTACCTTTCACAAAATCGTGTTGACTATCTCTAATTAAATTATTCATTTCCAGATGATTATACATCCTATCTCTTATAAACCTTTCCAAGATTGCGCCCACAACAGAAGTAAGACTCACTGGTCTATAGTTACTGGGGTTGTCTCTACCCCCCTTCCTGAACAAGGGGACAGCATTTGCTATCCTCCAGTCATCTGGCACTATTCCAGTAGACAAAGATGACTTAAAGATAAAAGCCAAAGGCTCAGCAATCTCCTCCCTAGCTCCCCAGAGAATCCTACGATAAATCCCGTCCGGCCCAGGGGACTTATCTATTTTCACACTTTCCAGAATTGCTAGCACCTCCTCCTTATGAACCTCATGCCCTTCTAGTCTAGTAGCCTGAATCTCAGTATTCTCCTCGACAACATTGTCTTTTTCCTGTGTGAATACTGACGAAACATATTCATATAGCACCTCTCCTATCTTCTCGGACTCCAAGCACAACTTCCCACTACTGCCCTTGACTGGCCCTCCTCTTACCCTAGACATTTGTTTATTCCTGACATATCTATAGAAAGCGTTAGGGTTATCCTTGATCCTACCTGCCAAAGACTTCTCATGTGCCCTCCTGGCTCTTTTTAGCTCTCTCTTTAGGCCCTTCCAAGCTACCTTGTATCCCTCGAGCGCCTTAACGGAACCTTCATGCCTTATCTTTACATAAGACTCCTCCTTCCTCTTGACAAGTGTTTCGACGGCTTTAGTAAACCACGGCTCCCTTGCTCGACCACTTCCTCCCTGTCTGACAGGGACATTCTTAACAAGGACACGCAGTAGCTGTTTCTTGAACAAGCTACACATTTCCGTTTGCCCATCCGCTGCAGTTTTCCTCTCCATCCGATGCATCCTAAGTCATGCCTCATCGAATCATAATTGCCTTTCTCCCCGATATAAGTCTTGCCCTGCGGTATAGACCTATCCGTTTCCATCACTAAAGTAAACGTAATCGAATTGTGGTCACTATAACCAAAGTGCTCACCTACGTCCAAATCTAACACCTGTCCTGTTTCACTACCCAGCACCAAATCCAATATGGCCTCGCATCTCGTTGGCCGATCTACATACTGCGTCAGGAAACCCTCCTGCACGCATTGGACAAAAACGGACCCATCAAAACTACTCGATCTATCGCGTTTCTAGTCAATATTTGGAAAGTTAAAGTCCCCCATAACAACTACCCTGTTGCTTTCGCTCCTATCCAGAATCATCTATCCAATCCTTTCCTCTACATCTCGAGAACTTTTCGGAGGCCTGTAGAAAACCTCTAACAGGGTGACCTCTCTTTTCCTGTTTCTAACCTCAGCCCATACCACCTCAGTAGACGAGTCCTCATCAAACGTCCTTTCTGCCACTGGAAGACTGTCCTTGACTAACAATGCCACCCTTCCCCCTCTGTTACCACCTTCACTGAGCTTACTGAAATATCTAAACCCCGGCACCTGCAACAACCATTCCTCTCCCTGCTCTATCCATGCCTGCGAAATGGCCACAACATCGAAGTCCCAGGTAGCAACCCAGGCCGCAAGTTCAACAAACAAACAAAGAACAAAGAAATGTACAGCACAGGAACAGGCCCGTCGGCCCTCCAAGCCCGTGCCGACCATGCTGCCCGACTAAACTACAATCTTCTACACTTCCTGTGTCCGTATCCCTCTATTCCCATCCTATTCATGTATTTGTCAAGATGCCCCTTAAATGTCACTTTCGTCCCTGGTTCCACCACCTCCTCGGAAGAGAGTTCCAGGCACCCACTACCCTCTGTGTAAAAAAAACTTGCCTCGTACATCAACTCTAAACCTTGCCCCTCTCACCTTAAATCTATGCCCCCTAGTAATTGACCCCTCTACCCTAAGCAAAAGCCGCTGACTATCCACTCTGTCTATGCCCCTCATAATTTTGTAGACCTCTATCAGGTCGCCCCTCAGCCTCCGTCGTTCCAGTGAGAACAACCCGAGTTTATTCAACCGCTCCTCATAGCTAATGCCCTCCATACCAGGCAATATTCTGGTAAATCTCTTCTGCACCCTCTCTAAAGCCTCCACATCCTTCTGGTAGTGTGGCGACCAGAATTGAACACTATACTCCAAGTGTGGCCTAACGAAGGTTCTATACAGCTGCAACATGACTTGCCAATTCTTATACTCACTGCCCCGTCCAATGAAGGCAAGCATGCCGTATGCCTTCTTGACTACCTTCTCCACCTGTGTTGCCCCTTTCAGTGACTTGTGGACCTGTACTCCTAGATCTCTCTGACTTTCAATACTCTTGAGAGTTCTACCATTCACTGTATATTCCCTACCTGCATTAGACCTTCTAAAATGCATTACCTCACGTTTGTCCGGATTAAACTCCATCTGCCATCTCTCCGCCCAATTCTCCAAACAATCTAAATCCTGATGTATCCTCTGACAGTCCTCATCGCTATCCGCAATTCCACCAATCTTTGTGTTGTCTGCAAACTTACTAATCAGACCAGTTACATTTTCCTCCAAATCATGTATATATACTACAAACAGCAAAGGTCCCAGCACTGATCCCTGCGGAACACCACTGGTCACAGCCCTCCAATTAGAAAGCATCCTTCCATTGCTACTCTCTGCATTCGATCACCTAGCCAGTTCTGTATCCACCTTGCAAGCTCACGCCTGATTCCCTGTGACTTCAGCTTTTGTAATAGTCTACCATGAGGGACCTTGCCAAATGCCTTACTGAAGTCCATATAGACAACATCCACTGCCCTACCTGCATCAATCATCTTTGTGACCTCCTCGAAAAACTCTATCAAGTTAGTGAGACACGATCTCCCCTTCACAAAACCATGCTGCCTCTCACTGATACGTCCGTTTGCTTCCAAATGGGAGTAGGTCCTGCCGCGAAGAATTCTCCCAGTAATTTCCCTACCACTGAAGTAAGGCTCACCGGCCTCTAGTTCCCTGGATTATCCTTGCTACCCTTCTTAAACAGAGGAACAACATTGGCTATTCTCCAGTCCTCCGGGACATCACCTGAAGACATTGAGGATCCAAGGATTTCTGTCAAGGCCTCAGCAATTTCCTGTCCGGCCTCCTTCAGTATTCTGGGGTAGATCCCATCAGGCTCTGGGGACTTATCTACCTTAATATTTTTTAAGACGCCGAACACCTCGTCTTTTTGGATCTCAAAGTGACCCACGCTATCTGCACAACCTTCTCCAGACTCAACATCTACCAATCCCTTCTCGTTGGTGAATACTGATACAAAGTATTCATTTAGTGCGTCGCCCATTTCCTCTGGCTCCACACATAGATTCCCTTGCCTATCCTTCAGTGGGCCAAACCTTTCCCTGGCTCTCTTGCTTTTTATGTACGTGTTAAAAGCCTTGAGATTTTCCTTAACTATATTTGCCAATGACCCTTCGTGACCCCCTTCTAGCCCTCCTGACTCCTTGCTTAAGTTCCCTCCTACTTTCCTTATATTCCACACAGGCTTCGTCTGTTCCCAGCCTTTTAGCCCTGAAAAATGCCTCCTTTTTCTTTTTGACGAAGCCTACAATATCTCTCGTTGTCCAAGGTTCCCGAAAATTGCCGTATTTATCCTTCTTCCTCACAGGAACATGCCGGTCCTGAATTCCTTTCAACTGACACTTGAAAGCCTCCCACATGTCAGATGTTGATTTGCCCTCAAATATCCGCCCCCAATGTAGGTTCTTCAGTTCCCGCCTAATATTGTTATAATTAGCCTTCCCCCAATTTAGCACATTCATACTAGGACCACTCTTATCGTTGTCCATCAGCACTTTAAAGCTTACTGAATTGTGGTGACTGTTCCCGAAATGCTCCCCTACTGAAACGTCTACCACCTGGCCGGGCTCATTCCCCAAGACCAGGTCCAGTACCGCCCCTTCCCTAATGCACTAACGTTATTCCGGATGCCCCTGGCATTGAAGGCGTCATGCTTCCACCACTCTTACCATTGCTGCATCTTCTGCTCTCCGCATTGTCACCACATCAATAGCCCCGACTCAGCATCTCAGCACAGCGTGAATGCCAGCCATTAGCGCTGGAAACAGTAACACTCAATGCATCAATTCTGCTCATAATTAATTGTTTTGTCCCGATTGAATAAATATATAGTTCAGTAATTTGGTGAGTGCCCCGCCATAAGTACAGCTGTTCCTTAGGAGCCGCATGAAGGCCATTTGTCCGAACTACTGGGTGTGGTACTGGAGTCCAAACCTCGAACCAAAACATTTACTCCCAGAGAGAAGACAACATTAAAATAGTGCATAATCGAATCAAAATCTTCATAAATATCTGTGTGGGTTAAAAAAGAAAGACTTGCTTCAGTGGATATTCCGATTTCTCCCAATATGAAAGCAAGCTTCTGGCTGAGAATGCATTTGGAATATACCATCCCTGATCTATATGTCACTGTTTAAAACTGTACTTAATTCTTCTTTTGTATACAGCATCATTATGAACATCGCATACATTAGGTGGCACGATATTGATGAACAGACCAAAATAAAAGCTGAGTTGCATCTTCTATGAATGATTTTCCGGCGCCTGAATTGACAATGTGGACGTGCAAGGAATACTTAGACATAGACATAGAATTTACAGTGCAGAAGGAGGCCATTCGGCCCATCGAGTCTGCACCGGCTCTTGGAAAGAGCACCCTACCGAAGGTCCAAACCTCCACCCTATCCCCATAACCCAGTAACCCCACCTAATCCCCATAACCCAGTAACCCCACCCTACGGGCAATTTTGGACACTATGGGCAATTTAGCATGGCCAATCCACCTAACCCGCACATCTTTGGACTGTGGGAGGAAACCGGAGAACCCGGAGGAAACCCACGCACACACGGGGAGAACGTGCAAACTCCGCACAGACAGTGACCCAAGCCGGAATCGAACCTGGGACCCTGGAGCTGTGAAGCAATTGTGCTAACCACCATGCTACCGTGCTGCCCCTTCGCATTTATTTTTATTACATATTATAATTAGATCTGAAAACTGTCGGTAATTCTCTTTACTGATCCCAGATGTTGGTGTTCTTCACTAATTTAAGGGTTGTCCCTTCTGAAATAATTTAACAACCAAGAAAATCGGATATTTTAACACAGCCGTGAACTGCTCCCTGAACCTGCTCTGGGTAACCCCATAAATAAAGGTATTTGTGCAGGAACTTAGATTTTGCATCATAAATCCGATACGAGCAAGTCTGTGCAGTGAATCACTGTAAACTAACGGGGTTGTTTCTGCAATGACATAATATAAAAAATCTACGACATACGGCAACCACAAAATGATGAAGCTGCCTGAAATAGTAAAGAGCAAAACAGCGGACTTCCTTCTGCTCTCCATCTCAGGGTCACTCTGTTTCTCCCCATTGCTCTGACACCTCAGACCCTTACGGACTTGACTGGCCAGTAAAATATGTCTGACTGTCAGAGTATTGAGCAGTATTATTAAACCGAATGGGAGAATCGGAGTTAACATTGTATCAAACCAATCAAAGGCCACCCATTTTGGCTCAGTAAAATAGCTCGGTTTTACCTCGCAGAACCACGGGACATTGTCGATTATCTCCCGAGGTTCGTATATAAAATACCAAACAGTACTTTTCAAACTCAGAAGAATGCATGTTGTTGATATAATTGCAGACGCAGTTCTCTTCGTGCAGTACTTTGTCTTCTGCTTCTGGCAACAAATAGCAATGAAACGATCAAAAGAAAAAGTGATTGTTAACCAAACTGAGCTGTCCCTCGATGCTCGAGTCAGAACAGCGACAACGCTGCAGGCAGGGGTAAGGGACAGTCTCGAACCGGGGTAAAATTCATAACCTATCCGAAATAATATGACTTCAGTGGTAATAACCATTAGGTCGGTAAGCACCATCGCCAGCATATAACTTACGATGCATTTGGATAGACCACACTTTCCTCGGGATAGGATCACAGTCGCAATCACGTTAACTGCAAAGGGCAAGACAGAAAAAAGCGGGAAATAAGACGGGAGGTCACTGATAAATATCAATATTTAATTATGTGATCCCATTCTAGAAACTAGACATTCTTTGCGGCAGGGCATTGCAAATTGAATGGAATAAACAATCTGAGTTTCGCTGAGCACTGCCGTGTTCCCAATCGCTGGCCGTTATCAGATAAAGTAAATGGTATGAAATCAAAGACCAGAGAACAAAGAAAAGTACAGCACAGGAACAGGCCCTCCGGCCTTCAAAGTCCTCGCCGACCATGCTGCCCGACTAAACTAAATATTCTACACTTCCTGGGTCCATATCTCTCTATTCCCATCCTATTCATGTATTTTTCAAGATGCCCCTTAACTGTCACTATCGTCCTGTTTCCATCAGCTCCTCCAGTAGCGAGTTCCAGGCACCCACTACCATCTGTGTAAAAAACTTTCCATGTACTCATAATCTTACCCCTCGCACCTTAAACCAATGCCCCCTCGTAAATGATCCCTCTACCCGGGGGAAAAGCCGCTGACTATCCACTCTCTCTATGCCCCTCATAATTCTGGAGACCTCTATCAGGTCGCCCCTCAACCTCCACCGTTCCAGTGAGAACAAACTGAGTTTATTCAACCGCTCCTCATAGCTAATGCCCTCCATAACCAGGCAACATTCTGGTAAATCTCTTCTGCACCCTCTCTGAAGCCTCCACATCCTTCTGGTCGTGTGGCGATCAGAATTAAACACTATACTCCAAGTGTGGCCTAACTAAGGTTCTATACGGCTGCAACATGTCTTGCCAATTCTTATACTCTATACCCCGTCCAATGACGGCAAGCATGCCGTATGCCTTCATGACTACCTTCTCCACCTGTGTTGCCCCTTTCAGTAACCTGTAGACCTGTACACCTAGATCTCTCTGACTTTCAATACTCTTGAGGGTTCTAACACTCACTGTATATTCTCTACCTGCATTAGACCTTCCAAAATGCATTACCTCACATTTGACCGGATTAAACTCCATCTGCCATCTCTCTGCCCAAGTCACCAAACAATCTAAACCCTGCTGTATCCTCTGACATTCCTCATCGCTTTCCGCAATTCCACCAACCTGTGTGTCGTCTGCAAACTTACTAATCAGACCAGTTACATTTTCCTCCAAATCATTTATATATACTACAAACAGCAAAGGTCCCAGCACTGATTCCTGCGGGACACCACTACTCACAGCCCTCCAATTAGAAAAGCATCCTCCGATTGCTGCTCACTGCCGTCTGTGACCTAGCCAGTTCTATATCCACCTTACCAGCTCACCCCTGATCCCGTGTGTCTTCACGTGTTATACTAGCCTACCATGAGGGACCTTGTCAAATGCCTTACTGAAGTCCATATAGACATCGTCCACTGCCCTACTTGCATCAATTATCTTTGTGACCTCTTCGAAAAACTCTATCAAGTTAGTGAGTCACGACCTCCCCTTCAGAAAACAATGCTGCCTCTCACTAATACGTCAATTTGCTTCCAAATGGGAGTAGATTCTGTTTCGAAGAATTCTCTCAAGTGATTTCCGTACTACTGACGGAAGGATCACCGGCCTGTAGTTCCCTGGATCAGCCTTGCTACTCTGTTCAAACAGAGGAACAACATTGGCTATTATCCAGTCCTCCGGGACATCACCTGAAGACAGTGAGGATCCAACGATTTCTGTCAAGGTCTCAGCAATTTCCTCTCTAGCCTCCTTCAGTATTCTGGGGTAGATCCCATCAGGCCCTGGGGACTTATCTACCTTAATATTTTTCAAGACGCCCTCAAGACGTCTTTTTGGACCTCAATGTGACCCAGGCTATCTACACACCCTTCTCCAGACTCAACATCTACCAATTCCTTCTCTTTGGTGAATGCTGATGCAACGTATTCACTTAGTACCTCACCCATTTCCCCTGGCTCCACACAGACATTCTCTTGCCTATCCTTAAGTGGGCCAACCCTTTCCCTGGCTACCCTCTTGTTTTTTATGTACGTGTAAAAAGCCTTGGGATTTTCCTTAACCCTATTTGCAAATTACTTTTCGTGACCCCTTCTAGCCCACCTGACTCCTTGCTTAAATTCCTTCCTACTTTCCTTATATTCCACACAGGCTTCGTCTGTTCCCAGCCTTTTAGCCCTGACAAATGCCTCCTTTTTCTTTACGACGAGGCCTACAATATCTCTCGTTATCCAAGGTTCACGAAAATTGCCGTATTTATCCTTCTTCCTCACAGGAACATGCCGGTCCTGAATTCCTTTCAATTGACACTTGAAAGCCTCCCACATGTCAGATGTTGATGTACCCTCAAACAACCGCCCCCAATCTAGGTTCTTCAGTTCTCGTCTAATACTGTTATAATTAGCCTTCCCCCAAGTTTGCACATTCACCCTAGGACAACTCTTATCCATGTCCACCAGCACTTTAAAAGTTACTGAATTGTGCTCACGTTCCCGCAATGCTCCCCTACTGAAACTTCTACCACCTGGCCGGGCTCATTCCCCAATACCAGGTCCAGTACAGCCCCTTCCCGAGTTACACTGTGTACGTATTGTTTTAAGATGCTCTCCTGGATGCTCCTTACAAGCTCTGCCCCGTCTACGTCCCTGGCACTAAGTGAGTCCCAGTCAATATTGGGGAAGTTAAAGTCTCCCATCACAACAACCCTGTTGTTTTTGCTCTTTTCCAAAATCTGCCTACCTATATGCTCGTCTATCTCCCGCTAGCTGTTGGGAGGCCTGTAGTAAACCCCCAACATTGTGACTGCACCCTTCCTATTCCTGAACTCTACCCATATAGCCTCACTGCCATCTGAGTTGTCCTCCCGTCGTACAGCTGTGATATTCTCCCTAACCAGAAGCGCAACTCCGCCACCCCCTTTACATCCCCCTCTATCCCGCCTGAAACATCTAAATCCAGGAACGTTTAGCTGCCAATCCAGCCCTTCCCTCAACCAGGTCTCTGTAATGGGAACATCATAGATCCAAGTACTAATCCAAGCTCTAAATTCATCTACCTTACCGTACTACTTCTTGCATTAAAACATATGCACTTCAGGCCACCAGACCCGCTGTGTTCAGCAACTTCACCCTGTCTGCTCTGCCTCAGAGCCATTCTGGCCCTATTGCCTAGTTCTCCCTCAATACTCTCACCTTCTGACCTATTGATCCCGTGCCCACCCCCCTGCCATACTTGCTTAAACCCGACAGTGTGACACTAGCAAACCTCGCGGCCAGGATATTTATGCCTCTCCAGTTTAGATCCAACCCGTCCTTCTTATATAGGTCACACCTGCCCCGGAAGAGCTCCCAGTGGTCCAGATAACGGAAACCCTCCCTCCTACACCAGCTGTTTAGCCACGTGTTGAGCTGCTCTATCTTCCTATTTCTCACCTCACTGGCACGTGGCATAGGGAGTAACCCCGATATTACAACCGTAGCGGTCCTGTCTTTTAACTTTCTGCCTAGCTCCCTGGACTCCTGCTGCAGGACCTCATGCCCCTTCCTGCCTATGTCGTTAGTACCAATATGTACAACGACCTCTGCCTGTTTGCTCTCCCCCTTCAGGATGCCTTCTACCCGTTCGGAGACATCCTGGACCCTGGCACGAGGGAGGTAACATACCATCCTGGAGTCTCTTTCACGTCAACAGAAGCGCCTATCTGTCACCCTGACTATAGAGTCCCCTATGACTATTGCTCTTCTGCGCGTTGACTCTCCCTTCTGAACATCAGAGCCAACCGTGGTGCCACTGCTCTGGCTGCTTCTGTGTTCCCTTGATAGCCTATCACCCCCACCCCAGGGGTATACCTGTTCGAGAGGGGGACAACCTCAGGGGATTCCGGCACTGACTGCCTGCCTTTTCTGGTGGTCACCCATTTCTCTGCTGCACCTTGGGTGTGGCCACATTTATATAACTGCTGTCTATGACGCTTTCCGCCACCTGCATGCTCCTAAGTGCATCCAACAGCTGCTCCAACCGAACCATGCGGTCTGTGAGGAGCTCCAGTTGGATGCACTTTCTGCAGATGAAGCCACCCGGGACGTTGGAAGCCTCCAGCCATTGGATTCCACATCTCACAGTCAGATCAATGAATCCCTCTAAATGACATTGCGTCAATTAATTAGTAAATTAAAGTTAACGGTTTAAAACAAAGTTACTGTTAACTATATTTTTCCCAGCACTAGATTTCTACTATAAATGTGAAAGCTAAATACAGTACTCTCCGATCTCTGGCTTAGATACCCATCAAAATCATAATTAGGTAATTATGTATAATTAGTTTACCAATGCTTATTTTTTAAAATTTAGTGTAGATTCCCAACCAGCCAATTAGGTCACAGCTTTCCTGTGATGTCACTTCAGTATCTCACCCCCCCCCCCCCCCCCAACACACACACACAGACAATTTGAAAAGGTAATAAAAGTAAAAATTAGTAAAAATCACTTAGTAACCTTCTGAGGGTCTCAGATGCTCTCTGGTTCTCTCCCTGCAGATTAAAAGTTACAGGCCAGAAGAAAGAGAGAGAACAAAACAGTAGGGACAAAGCACCTTCTCCCACTCTGCACCGAATTACTTCACTGCACCAAATTACCAACTTCCAAATTCCCACTCTGGATGTGTCTCACTCAGGCTGTGTCTCTTTGAACTTCCTGCCGCATCAAGGAACAGGAATTATCCTCTACTCAATTGGCTGCGACACAACGATCAAGCGGTACACATTTAAAGGTCTGTCCAATTGGCACGGGAAGCATGGTGAAGATATCTATTTTAGGCAGTATGAGGTTGGACTCAAAGCTTGACTGAGCATGAAGCAAAGCATTATTGTTTATAAAATCTGATGATGGAAATAATCTTGCAAATCGAAGGAGATAGCGACGATTAAGGTATTTTAAAAATAAATTTAGAGTGCCCCATTAAGTTTTTCCAGCTAAGGGGCAACTTACCGTGGCCAATCCGCCGAACCCGCACAACTTTGGGTTGTTGGGACGAAACCCACGCAGACACGGGGGAATGTACAAACTCCACATGGACAGTGACCCAGAGTCGGGACCTTACTTGGAAACACGGCGCCGTGAGACAGCAATGGTAACCAGTGCGCCAGCGTGCTGCCATGATGATTAAGGTTTTTGATTGGCTAACTCCAGAGGTAGCTGTCATGAGCTCCATGACCAAATGGCCTTCTTTTGTGTTCTGTTATTTCACTGACTCTGTCTCATCGATACACATGTTTCTGAGCGAGATGCACATATAATGGAACAATATTTCATAATGCGCACTGTAACTGAAAAAGTAATTTCGGACACGATCCTGCCTTGTGAAACGAATACAGTTTGATGTAAAATTATCGATCGATCACATCACACTTTCAATTAAAATTGTCGGCAACCGCGTTATTCTTGAACATGAAGGCTTGATTGGCCCCTGTCGGCCTGATAAAGATTGGGAGGCCTGAAAACCGGTTCCGGCACATTCTGCGCAGGGGCTAACAGAGTGCCTTCGTCAGAATTGAGTGCACATAAGTCATTTCAGTTCTCTGTGAACATGTAAAAGAGAGCAGGAAAATTTACTTAAGACTCTGCAACATTGTCAAGAGGAAGAAGGAGGCTTATGTAAAGATGAGACATGAAGGTTCAGTAAGGGCGCTCGAGAGTTAAAAGTTAGCTAGGAAGGACCTAAAGAGAGAGCTAAGAAGAGCCAGGAGGGGACATGAGAAGTCTTTGGCAGGTAGGATCAATAATAACCCTCAAGCTTTCTATAGATATGTCAGGAATAAAATAATGACTAGAATAAGAGTAGGGCCAGTCAAGGACAGTAGTGCGAAGTTGTGCTTGCAGTCCGAGGAGATAGTTGAGGTGTTAAATGAATATTTTTCGTCAGTATTCGCACAGGAAAAAGACAATGTTGTCGAGGAGAAGACTGAGATTCAGGCTACTAGACTAGAAGGGCTTGAGGTTCATAAGGAGGAGGTGTTAACAATTCTGGAAAGGGTGAAAATTGATAATTCCCCTGTGCTGGATGGGATTTATCCTAGGATTCTCTGGGAAACTAGGGAGGAGATTGCTGAGCCTTTGGCTTTGATCTTTAAGTCATCTTTGTCTACTGGAATAGTGCCAGAAGACTGGAGGATAACAAATGTTGTCCCCTTGTTCAAGAAGGGGTGGAGAGACAACCCCGGTAACTATAGACCAGTGAGCCTTACTTCTGTCGTGGGCAAAACCTTGGAAAGGTTTATAAGAGATAGGGTGTATAATCATCTGGAAAGGAATAATTTGATTAGACATAGTCAACACGGTTTCGTGAAGGGTAGGTCGTGCCTCACAAACCTTATTGAGTTCTTTGAGAAGGTGACCAAACAGGTGGATGAGGGTAAAGCAGTTGATGTGGTGTATATGGATTTCAGTAAAGCGTTTGATAAGGTTCCCCACGGTAGGCTACTGCAGAAAATACGGAAGCATGGGATTCAGGGAGATTTAGCAGTTTGGATTAGAAATTGGCTAGTTGAAAGAAGACAAAGGGCTGATGGAAAGTGTTCAGACTGGAGTCCAGTTGCTAGTGGGGTACAACAAGGATCTGTTTTGGGGTCACTGCTGTTTGTCATTTTTATAAATGACCTGGAGGAGGGCGTTGAAGGATGGGTGAGTACATTTGCAGGTCACACTAAAGTCGGTGGAGATCTGGACAGTGCGGAAGGATGTTACAAGTTACAGAGGGACATAGTTAAGCTGTAGTGCTGGGCTGAGAGGTGGCAAATGGAGTTTAATGCAGAAAAGTGTGAGGTGATTCATTTTGGAAGGAATAACAGGAAGACAGAATACTGGGCTAATGGCAGTGTGGATGAGCAGAGACACCTCGGTATCCATGTACATAGATCCCTGAAACTTGCCACTCAGGTTGAGAGGGTTGTTAAGAAGGCGTACGGTGTGTTAGCTTTAATTGGTAGAGGGATTGAGTTTCGGAGCCATGAGATCATGTTGCAGCTGGACAAAACTCTGGTGCGCCCGCATTTGTAGTATTTCGTGCAATTCTGGTCGCCGCATTATAGGAAGGATGTGGAAGCATTGGAAAGAGTGTAGAGGAGATTTACCAGAATGTTGCCTGGTATGGAGGGAGATCTTATGAGGAAAGGCTGAGGGACTTGAGGCTGTTTTCATTAGAGAGAGGAAGGTTAAGAGGTGACTTAATTGAGGCAGAAAAGATGATCAGAGGATTGGATAGGGTGGGCAGTGAGAGTTTGTTTCCTCGGATGGTGATGTCTAGCACGAAGGGACATAGCTTTCAATTGAGGGGTGATAGATGTAAGACAGATGTCAGAGGTAGGTTCTTTACTCAGAGAGTAGTAAGGGCGTGGAATGCCCTGCCTGCAACAGTAGTGGACTCGCCAACACTAAGGGTATTCAAATGGTCATTGGATAGACATATGGACGATAAGGGAATAGTGTAGATGGGCTTTAGAGTGGTTTCACAGGTCGGCGCAACATCGAGGGCCGAAGGGCCTGTACTGCGCTGTAATGTTCTATGTTCTATGTTCATGCAATAGAGCAGGCAGTTGAGAGAATTAAGCGAAAAATAACATTGCCAAATTCATCAGCACAGTTACACACCACTGAGAGGTAAAGGTGAGACTCACCAGGAATTCCAACTGCTGCGAGAAGAGGATAGTAAATTCGCTCTATCGGCAGAATGAATGTATATCCCATGATAAAGAAACAGTGAATGTTGTTACTGGATCCACAAACGTACTCCACACGTCGAGCTTTTAATTTATATCTAGTTCCCATGAGTTACACAATTTTAAAAACTGTGGTGCCATGGCAATACCATGGATCATTGTAATTAGTTGCGTGCACTTGAACAAACATATTAAATCAGCAGATTAAACTCCAAAACAAACAACAGGTTGTATAAGTCACACACACCTCAAACTACAGGAAATTTTAATAATCGAATGTTGGAATTGAATCATGCTAATGTCTGCAAGAATACAGAATTCATCCAACAATGAGTGGATAGATTGAAGCTTTTATCCTGTTGAACCACTTCAATGCTTTCGCTTCATGAGCAAATGTTGCTGATTGTTTTACAAAAGTGGACATAGTACACACAGGCATAAGCAGATCGGCCACAATGCTCCCTTGCGTTTCACAACCTGGTTCAAGGATTAGTAAAGCCCACGTTCATGAGTGCAGCCTATAAAATTCTGTGATTGATATAAGTGGTTTGGGGGAGGGGAGGTAATGAACACACACCGTTGGCATTCCTCACTCCATTTGGTCACAGCACACAGCATGTTTCTTCCACAGTAGCAAAAAATTCCGGTTTAATCAGGACTTTGGCACCACAGGACTTCGGTCTCCAGTTCATTCTGCGTCCATAACATACATGATTGCCGTGATGGATGAATTTTATTGACACAGTGAGGTTTTTCAAGGTACGAAACGTGCAACGGGTTAAGATGGAAGTATTATATCGAGGCCATGACGTGTAAGGTTTGGTGCCCAACCAATGCGTGAGGATCCATCGCTAGACAGTGTTTTGTGAACTGAAGAGTAGTCCCACAGAAAAGGACATTGGTCGCTCAGAGGAACTCACTGCAGTGACAAAGGTGAATGACTACTTCTAGATTTCACCTGTTCACCAACACAGAGCACCATAAACTCTAACCCTGCTGTCGACAGTAACCGTGTTTGAACAGAGAACTATTGAGTTTAATCGGAACCGAAACTACGATTAAAATTTTGCATTTCATAGTATTGTTGTGATGTAAAATGAGTGTGCAGTATAGTCGACCAGCTATCGATGAATTAGAACAGGACAATTTAATGGTAGATATAAAACAAATCTGTACCAATGCGAATGTGTCTTATAGATGATTGAAATAAATGGATGTTAGTTTATTCTGTGTTGTGTATTTATAGGACATGAATGATAAAACGTTGAAGGAAAGTTTGCAGAGAGAAACAGCGTGTTTCCCTATTGATTCTGGGTGAGATGCATCAGTCAATCCATATCTCTACAATCAACATCTCCTATTTCTGATTTTACTGAGTTGGAGAAGTGGATTAAATGGAAATATCCTCCGAATATTGGAAACTTCATAGAACCTACTACAAATGCGTAAACAAATGTTTCATATTTTAGGAATAATTTAATCGGACAGAGATAGAATTAAGAAAATAAAATCCTGAAATATATATCTACCCGCCCTATTTTCCTGGCTCCTCTGTCCTGCATGCTAGTTAAGAAATAGAATCGAAGTCTCCATTGGAACCGTAGTTGCTCTCTGTCGATCAGTCATGAAAATGATTCTCTGCCTTCAAGTGGCCGTGTGGTTGGCGACTGTGGTCGCTGAGAGTGCAGTTCAGCTGCTACAAAATTGAAAGCCCCGTTCAAGTCCAATTCTGAGTCAGGATGTTGTCGGCTCATGTCCCAATCCAGGGTATTGAGCTTGAAATACAGAGTGGCAATCCTGTGTTCAGTCCACAAAGCCATAAGACAAAGAAACGTAATTTAACCATTTGCCCATCGACTCTGCTCGGCCGCTCAATTGTGGCTGATATGTTTCTCATCCCCATTCGCCTGTTTCTTCCCATACACCCTGATCATCATATCAATCAGGGAGTGTGGCACTGCTGGAAGTGCTGCCTTTCATGAGACATCGAATAGTAACATCAGCTGGGTTGCAATGCTACCGTCCTATATTCAACTCAATTAAAATTATTATTATAACGTTCCTTCTCGTAATATGCTTGAAAGCGTTGTTCTTTGCCAAGTGCATCAGTATATTTAGTAGAATGCATGTGCAATTAACTGGAATCAGTTATCACAGCGACTACACGGCTCTTAACAAATTAAGAAATTGTGTGTGTAGTAGCCATAACATATCCTTTTGTCTCCCCTCGTCCTTCTTTCCCTATCTGCAACGTTTGGTGACCAGACCGATCTCGTCTGAAACATCGTCCACTCTAATTTGGCTACATAGTGTTACACACACCAGGTTTCATTCAAATTAATTACACCGAATCCCCCCAAAACTACTCTGCTTACCATGTCTGCACCGAACGTTATTGATGCCACAGTTATTTTTTGCTCATTGGCGACGTCATAGAAAAGCATAGCATTCGTTTACAAAGTGGAGCCAATAAAAACTGTTTTTAGTCTCTTTCATTTCTGGTGACCAAGGCAATATCTCTAAATTGACTGGCTGTTCGTCAAATATCAAACACTGAATGGCATCATTACTGTTAGAACGTACTTTAAAAGCCGATGTCATTCTCTTCAGAGATCGCGAGTACCTTATTCCCTACCGAACCAATACATTTATTTGCAAGGCTTAATCAAACAGATCACATCCTTGGTTAGTTATGTGAACAAGAAATTAAAGACTCGATTTTATTTGATTCCTTTTTCCTCTTGGCCTAAACTCCTTCAGGGTCCGTATTGCTACTTAACATCGAATTATCCTTCTTCGCCTATACCTTCCAACTTTATTCCTGTGTACACTTCGGATAACCTACCTACCACCTCCACAGTCCCAGACGATTCCGCGAGCAATGGACTCCTCCAATCTTTGTATCGATGGATCGCCGGCGGAATTGGCTGACAGCTTTCATTTAGCTGAAACTATTACCAGTCAGTAATTACTGAGCCTCTTTCAGTCTCTCTCGCGGTCTTTTAGACATGCATTGAGACCTTCAAATTTGTCCAACCACCTGTTCTATCCGAACATTTCCAGAGGCGTTTGTAAATCAATGTTTGAATATGTTTATCCCGCCAAGTGTCCAGGAATGATTTACTATCAGTTTGCGTTGCCCTTGTACCTCTCTACATTGTTCTCTTTCCGAACATTAAACCATTCATTCTAACGAATAAAACGTCTTCATCTTCTTCTTGGGCAGTCCCTCAGATTCGACGATGGCTATTCAACGATCAACGTCGACTATGACTATTCACCCCCGCAGAAACCATCGCACCGGACTCGCCGGGAACGTGGTTTCTGCCGGGTTGAACAGACTAATCCTGGGTCAGCAGACACTGCCACAGGTTTCGCAGGTGTTTTTGATGAAGTGGGTTGTGGGACGGTCTGGCTTCTGCTCTGTCTTGCCGCTGTTTACGCTTGTTCTCCACATGTTCCATCCTATTGTTCGAGGTGATTGACGCCATTGCAGATGCCTTTTCCACAATTTGTGTGTTCTAAGGCGAACGATTCCCACCTGCCAATGGCGATGTTGCATTTATTTCGGGAGGTTCTCAGAGTGAACTTGGAGCATTTTCCCTGCCCTCCATTGCCATTGCAGAGCTCTGAGTAGAGCACTTGTTTGGGAAGTCTTGTGTTGGACAAATCGGCCCGTCCATCGCAGCTGCTTGACCGTGATCAGAGCCTCGATACTGTGGAAATAGACCTGGGAGAGACGCTCACATTAGTACGCCAATCATGCTAGTTGACCTTGTGCGGAGACAGTGTTGGTGATATCTCTACAGGATTTGAGGTGTATGTTCATGTTTCATACACACAGGAGGGCCGGGACCACCATTGGCCTTGTGCTGGGTTTAAGGTCTCCATGTTCGAACACTGTTCCTCAGACGTACGAAAACTCTACTGGCGAATTGGAGTCGATAGTGGATTTCGTTATCAACGTCTGCTCGTACTGTGAGGAGGCTCGCGAGGTATCAGAAATGAACAACATGGTCCAAGGGCTCACCGGGGATCTTAATGGTTAAGTGGGGCAGTTTTGTGTGGCAGAAGCGAGCTGGTAGAGCAACTTTGTTTTCGGGATGTTGGGTCTGCGGTCCATTCTTTCAACGGCCTCGGTGAATGCGTCGACTATGGTTTGTAGCTCGGCCTCTGTTTTTGCCGACACACAGACGTCATTCGCGCACTGCAGCTCCATGACAGAGGTCGGGGTGGTTTTAGTGATGTAGCATCAGAGATGGAGCAGCTTCCCGCTTGCCCGCTATGTTAGCTCCATTCCAGCGGCGAACCTCGGGGTGGCGGAGTGGACTGTATCTGCGAGGATGCTGTATAAGAGCATTGGTGCAATTACGCAACACTGTTTGACCTCAGTTTGTACACGTATTGGGTATGTGGTCGTTCCATTGGTCAGGATCACGGCTTGAATGTTTACATGGAGCAGGTCGAGAAAAATTTCAGCAGGGAGCCAAATTTGACGAGGCGGATCCACAATCTCTCACAGGTGGAGTAAAATGCCTTTATCAGATCGAAGAAGGCCATATACAGTGGTTCATGCTGCTGCTTTAAATTCTGCAGGATTTGTCACGTGCTAACTATCATTTCCATTGAGTGTCTTGATGGGCGGAAGCCGAACTGAGACTCTGGGAGGAGTTCTTCAGCCACTGGGAGGAGGCGGTTGAGGAGTATTGTCGTTCTGATCTTTCCCGTGGTGGAGGGTAGGGTAGTCCCTCTGTAATGTCGCAGTCGGACCTGTCTTCTTTCTTCAAGATGATCACACTTAAGTAAGGTCGCCTGACATGCTGTCTGCCTTCTAGACAATGTCAATGAGGATGTAGATGATTATCAAGTATGCCTCTTAACCAGCATTGGAGTACATCTGCGTGGAGTCCATCTGCGCCTGAAGCCTTGTTGTTCTTCAGCTGTTGGTTGGCCTTTTCGACCTCACAACGAGTTGGGATGATGCTGAGAGGGCGGCGGGGAGCGTGTTGCGGGATGATGTCGATGGAACTTGTGTTGAAGGCTGAGTCTTGGTTGAGGAGGTTTTTCGAAATGCTCACTTCAGAGGAGAAACGGTAGACTGCCTCTCCGTTTTTTTTCTCAGTGGGGTGCATGGTTGGACCGCAGGTGGCTTTGATTGCGCTGAAGAAGCCGTACACATTGTAGTTTTAGGCTAGTTGCGTGTCTTCTGTGCTCGTTCCACCAATATCTTTTCTTTCGGCTGCGAGTCATTTTTTGTACCTCGGCCTTCCGTTGCTTGCAGCTTTGTTTCCACTCACTGGAGTTTTTGTGGAGCTGACAGTTCAGGGACGCATTGTTTTTGCCTCCTGGTCATTTTCGTCACACCAGCCTTGGTTTTTCGTCGTCTAGCGCCTTAGCTGTGAGGCACCAACTGAGTAACGCTTTCTTCTCAGCGTCTTTGAGCCCAGCCACATTGAGCTGTCGCGGGAGAGTTTTGTTCTGCCTGTGACGGTTTGGGACCATGGTGATGCAGATGGATGAGTGGCTTAGTCTGTGATCAGCCGAGCAGTCATTGGCTTTGGTCGTGGCGTCAGTGACGATGACGCGTTTGCTGACCCTTGCTCGGACAATAATGTCGTCCATTGCTTTGGGCGGAGGTATTGCCATTAGGTCTTCTGTTTGTTTCTCTCGTCGAACAGATGGTTCGTGATGAACAGTTCAATTTCAAAACGATCCTCAGCTGGCCCTGACATTAATTTAAAATTAAAAGTAAAAAATTCGATACGCTCAAGAAACAATCTGCTATCTTCATGTAGAAATGATGTGCAGATGCCGGCGTTGGACTGGGGTGAGCACAGTACGACGTCTTACAACACAAGGTTAAAGTCCACCAGGTTTGTTTCGATGTCACTAGCTTTCGGAGCGCTGCTCCTTCCACAGGTGAATGAAGAGGTATGTTCCAGAAACAAATATATAGACAAATTCAAAGCTGCCAGACAATGCTTGGAATGCGAGCATTAGCAGGTGATTAAATCTTTACAGATCAAGAGATGGGGTAACCTCAGGTGAAAGAGGTGTGATTGTGTCAAGCCAGGACAGTTGGTAGGATTTCGCAGGCCAGATGTTGGGGGATGAAGGTAATGCAACATGAATCCCAGGTCCCGGTTGAGGCCGCACTCATGTGTGCGGAACTTGGCTATAAGTTTCTGCTCGGCGAGTCTGCGTTGTTGCGCGTCCTGAAGGCTGCCTTGGAGAACGCTTACACGGAGATCAGAGGCTAAATGCCCTTGATTGCTGAAGTGTTCCCCGACTGGAAGGGAACATTCCTGCCTGGTGTTTGTCGCGCGATGTCCGTTCATGTAGAAAGGTGAAGACAATTAATGATAATAGGGTAGCGGGAGATTAACTCTTTGCTCAATTTGGAGCCGGCCAGAACAAGGGAGCAAATATTTGAAACTTAGAAGGAGGTAGTTTACGGGTGACGTATAGAAGCATTTCTTCAAAGAATGCGGAGTGAGAATTTAGACCTCTCTCTACCAAAGAATCGCTGCTGATCTATAGGTCGAGGGGCAGAGTCTGTAGGTGGAGGTCATGAGGGCCATTTGGAAATGCCAAATCTGAGATGAACATATTTTTTGTGGGGAGGGTATTAAGAGTTTTCGGAGTTTTGGGAAGAGTGAATGAAGGCGCAGATGAGTCATTATCCAATACATCGGGAGGTACCGCTGTGAGGGGTGTAATTGTCTCTTAAGAGTAAGATAGATTATGAGAGTAAACTTGCTCAGAATATAGAAACAGATAGTAAAATTTTCTACAAATATATAAAACAAAAAAGAGTGGCTAAGGTAAATATTGGTCCTTTAGAGGATGAGAAGGGAGATTTAATAATGGGAGATGAGGAAATGGCTGAGGAACTGAACACGTTTTTTGGCTCGGTCTTCACAGTGGAAGACACAAATAACATGCCAGTGACTGATGGAAATTAGGCTGTGACAGGTGAGGACCTTGAGCGGATTGCTATCACCAAGGAGGTAGTGATGGGCAAGCTAATGGGGCTAAAGGTAGACAAGTCTCCTGGACCTGATGGAATGCATCCCAGAGTGCTAAAAGAGATGGCTAGGGAAATTACAAATGCACTCGTGATAATTTACCAAAATTCACGGGACTCTGGGGTGGTCCCGGCGGATTGGAAATTAGCAAACGTGACACCACTGTTTAAAAAAGGAGGTAGGCAGAAAGCGGGTAGACATAGACATAGACATAGAACATACAGTGCAGAAGGAGGCCATTCGGCCCATCGAGTCTGCACCGACCCACTTAAGACCTCACTTCCACCCTATCCGCAGAACCCAATAACCCGTCCTAACCTTTTTGGTCACTAAGGGCAATTTGTGATGGCCAGTCAACCTAACCTGCACATCTTTGGACTGTGGGAGGAAACCGGAGCACCCGGAGGAAACCCACGCACACACGGGGAGAACGTGAAGCTCCACACAGGCAGTGACCCAGCGGGGAATCGAACCTGGGATCCTGGAGCTGTGATGCCACAGTGCTATTCACTTGTGCTACCGTGCTGCCCTATTATAGCTTATTATAGGTAATTATAGCTTAACTTCGGTAGTAGGGAAGATGCTGGAATCTATCATCAAGGAAGAAATAGCGAGGCATCTGGATGGAAATTGTCCCATTGGGCAGTCGCAGCAAAGGGCAGGTCGTGCCTAACTAATTTAGTGGAATTCTTTGAGGACATTAACAGTGCGGTAGATAACGGGGAGCCAATGGATGTGGTACATCTGGATTTCCAGAAAGCCTTTGACAAGGTGCCACACAAAAGGTTACTGCATAAGATAAAGATGCATGGCATTAAGGGGAAAGTAGTGGCATGGATAGAGGATTGGTTAATTAATAGAAAGCAAAGAGTGCGGATTAATGGGTGTTTCTCTGGTTGGCAATCAGTCGCTAGTGGTGTCCCTCAGCGATTAGTGTTGGGCCCACAACTGTTCACAATTTACATAGATGATTTGGAGTTGGGGACCAAATGAAATGCGTCCAAGTTTGCAGACGACACCAAGATAAGTGGTAAAGCAAAAACTGCAGAGGATACTGGAAGTCTGCAGAGGGAGTTCGATAGACTAAGTGAATGGGCTAGGGTCTGGCAGATGGAATACAATGTTGCCAAATGTGAGATTATCCATTTTGGTAGGAATAACATCAAAAGGGATTATTACTCAAATGATAAAATATTAAAACATGCTGCTGTGCAGAGAGACCTGGGTGTGCTAGTGCATGAGTCACAAAAAGTTGGTTTACAGGTGCAACAGGTGATTAAGAAGGAAAATGTAGGTGTGTCCTTCATTTCTCGAGGGATGGAGTTTAAAACTAGGGCGGTTATGCTGCAATTATATTAAGGTATTAGTGAGGCCACACCTGGAGTATTGTATTCAGTTTTGGTCTCCTTACTTGAGAAAGGACGTCCTGGCACTGGAGGGTGTGCAGAGGAGATTCATAGGTTAATCCCAGAGCTGAAGGGGTTGGATTACGAGGAGACGTTGAGTAGACTGGGACTGTACTCGGAATTTAGAATGATGAGGATGAGGGGGGGGGGCGTGGGATCTCATAACAACATATAAGATCATGAAGGGAATAGATAGGATAGATGCGAGCAGTTTGTTTCCACTGGCGGGTGAAAGCAGAACTGGGGGGCATAGCCTCAAAATAAGGGGAAGTACATTTAGGACTGAGTTTCGGAGGAACTTCTTCACCCAAAGGGTTGTGAATCTATGGAATTCCTTGCCCAGTGAAGCAGTGGAGGCTCCTTCATTAAATGTTTTTAAGATAAAGATAGATAGTTTTTTGAAGAATAAAGGGATTAAGGGTTATGGTGTTCGGGCCGGAAAGTGGAGCTGAGTCCACAAACGATCAGCCATGATCTCATTGAATGGTGGAGCAGACTCGAGGGGCCAGATGGCCTACTCCTGCTCCTTGTTCATATGTTTTTTGTTCTTATAACATTTATTGGCCTCAAATTCTATTTGTGGAAAATAATTCGACAGGCTCAACAATCTGTGTTATGGCATTTTCCCTCATCTTAGTCCTAAATATTTTACCTGTAACCTTCGACTGGTTCCCGCATCTATTCTGTCTGGTCCTGTTGAACAATTTTGAAATTTCTCTGAGATTCCCTTCAGTTTTCTGAATTCCAGAAAATTTAATCCTAACCTATAATCCTCCATTTACTCTTCATACAATATTCCCGCCATTTCAGATAACAGTCTGGTAACCCAATCTGGCTGCACTCCATCTGGAGAACGAATATCGTTCGGCAAATAAGGAGAACTTAATTGCACACAGTATTCTCGGTGTGGTCTCACCAAGGTCTGTGTAAATGCAACAAAACAGCCATGCTCCTGCACTCGAATCCAGTCGCTATGAAGGTCAACATGGTATTTGCCTTGTTTGCTACCTGTTGTACCTGTATGTTTACTTTCACTGATTGGTGAAGAAGGACTTGCAGCACATTCCCATCTACCAATGTATAGCAATATAGACAATAATCTGCCTTTCTGTTTCGGCGAACGATGTGATAACCTCACAATTATGTACAATGTACTGCATCTACCATGCATGTATCCATTCGTTCAACTAGTCTCAGTCACATTGAAGCATCTGTGCTTCCTCCTCAGAACTCACCCTCTCATCCAGCGTTGTGCCATTTGCAAATTTTGGCGATATTACATTTAGTTCATTTCGGGTAATTATAGGCCTGTGACCTTAACTTCGGTAGTAGGGAAGATGCTGGAATCTATCTTCAAGGAAGAAATAGCGAGGCACCTGGATGGAAATTGTCCCACTAGGCAGACACAGCATGGGTTCATAGAGGCCAGGTCGTGCCTAACTAATTTAGTGGAATTTTCTGAGGACGTTACAAGTGCGGTAGATAACGGGGAGCCAATGGATGTGGTACATCTGGATTTCCAGAAAGCCTTTGACAAGGTGCCACATAAAAGGTTGCTGCATGAGTTAAAGATGCATGGCATTAAGGGTAAAGTAGTAGCATGGCTACGGGACTGGTTAATTAATAGAACGCAACGAGTGGGGATTAATAGGTGTTTCTCTGGTTGGCAATCATAGATAGTGGTGTCCCTCAGGGATCAGAGTTAGGCCCACAATTGTTCACAATTTACATAGATGATTTGGAGTTGAGGATCAAGGGCAATATGTCCAAGTTTGCAGACGACACTAAAATGAGTGGCAAAGCAAAAAGTTCAGAGGATAATGGAACTCTGCAGAGGGAATTGGATAGGTTAAGTGAATGGGTTACGGTCTGGCAGATGGAATGCAATGTTGACAAATGTGCGGTTATCCATTTTGACAGGAATAACAGCAAAAGGGATTATTATTTAAATGATAAATTATTAAAACATGCTGCTGTGCAGAGAGACCTGGGTGTTCAAGTGCATGAGTCGCAACACGTTGCTTTTCAGGTGCAACAGGTGATTAAGAAGGCAAATGGAATTTTGTCCTTCACTGCTAGAGGGATGGAATTTATGACTAGGGAGGTTATGCTGCAATTGTATACGGTGTTAGTGAGGCCATACCTGGAGTATTGTGTTCAGTTTTGGACTCCTTACTTGAGAAAGGACGTACTGGCATTGGTGGGTGTGCAGACGAGAGTCACTAGGTTAATCCCAGACCTGAACGGGTTGGATTACGAGGAGACTGGGACTGTACTCGTTGGAATTTAGAAGGATGAGGGGTGATCTTATAGAAACATATACAATTATGAAGGGAATAGATAGGATAGATGGGGGCAGGCTGTTTCCACTGGCGGGTGAAAGCAAAACTAGGGGGCATAGCCTCACAATAAGGGGAAGTGGATGTAGGACTGCGTTTAGGTGGAACTTCGTCACCCAAAGGGTTGTGAATCTATGGAATTCTTTGCCCATTGAAGAAGTAGCGGCTCCTTCATTAAATGTTTTTAAGATAAATATAGATCGTTTTTTGAAGAATAAAGGGATTAAGGGTTACGGTGTTCGGCCGGAAAGTGGAGCTGAGTCTACAAAAGATCAGCAATGATCTCATTGAATGGTGGAGCAGGTTCGAGGGGCCAGATGGCCTGCTCCTGCTTCTAGTTCTTATGTCCTTATGTTCTTATGTTCTTATCTAAATAATTAATATACATTTTAATAACTGGGGTCCTAGCACTGATCTCTGAGGTACCGCATTATCCGCTGCCTGCCACTTCGAATTAAACATTATTCCTCCAATTTGTTTCCTGTCCATTACCAGTTTTATATTAATCTCGAAAAATTACCGCGAATCCAATGCGCTGTTTCACTTCTTTAGGGACTTGTTGATCGCTTTAAGAATGTTCATGCCAACCACATATACTGGTTCTCATTTATCAACTCTTCAAGATGATTCCAGCAGAATTGACAAGCATGATTTCCCTTTCGTAAATCGAGCTGACTCTGTCCGACCTTGGCATATCTGCTATTAAATCTTTTTGCACGGACTCCAGCATGTCTCTCACGACTAACGGCAGGCTGGCTGGTCTATACTTTCCTTTATTCTCTCGCCCTTCCTCTTTAAATAGTGAGGTTACATTAGCTCCTATCCAATCCATAGGATGGGCCCCTGACTCTTTAAAATCGTGGAAGATGACCAACAATGCTACCATTATTTCCAGGGCCACTTCATTAAGTATTCTACGATATAGATTATCACACACTGGTGAATTATCGGCCTTCAATCCCATTGATTTATCCAACACCAATTCCCACAAATACTGATTTCCAACCTCCCACTCACTAAACCATTTCTCTCCCAACAGTTTTGGTTTGTTATTTGTGTCGTCCTTTGTGAAGACGTATGCATTTAAATGGTCAGCCATTTCTTTGTTTTCCATTTTAAATCGCAGTATCTAACTGCATTTGCATCAACGAATGTCATTCTCTTCAAATAGCTGTTTCTGCTTTTCACATATAATCCCATGGAATCGCTACAGTGGAGGTGGAGGCCATTACCACCATCGAGTCTTCACTGACCATCTGAACGAGCAGCGTACCTTGGACCAGTCCCCCGGCCTACCCCCATATCCTAACCTAACATGGATATATTTGGAGAAATCTTCCGTCTGTTTTTATGTTCTGCGCAAGCTTACTCTCACATTCTATTTCTCCTTTCTTAATCAATCCTTTTGAGCTACTTTGCTGAATTCTAAACAGTCCCTAATACTTAACTCTGTTAATTTTCTGGCCAATGTATATGTCTCCTCCTCACAATTAATACTGTCTCTAATTTGTCATTACAGGCATGGTTTGACCACCGATCCATTTTGTTTCTCCGCCAGGCTAGATTGAATTGTTGTGACTATAAAGTCACCCCCAATATCTCCACTAGGGTTTGGTGGCATATTTACAACCCCCGCTAACGTTGTTCTTTGTCCTCGTGAAATTGGAAGACATGAATTCAAACAGCGGAAAACCGTACAGGGCAACCTATTTTCACAGCAGTTACTCGGCGTAAAATTAACTAAAGCAGTCTCTGTTCACTTCATAATATGATTTAGAGCTAGGAAAATATACTCTAAGGCGTATGTATTACGTTCATAAATAATAATTTATAATGCACATTCGTTTACATGACATGCTGCTTTGTCGGAACCAAAAATAATTTTGCGAGGGTATTTCTTGTGTATTTCTGTGGATTCTGCTCATCTCCGGATATGTTTTGAATTTAACTTCTTTTGACATTGGAAATTTCAATCCATTGTTCTGCTTATTATTCCAACATTGAAAATCAAATCTCTCTAGTCCCTCTCTATGCCTACGTCCCCGACCAAGAAGTGTTGCGGGCTCGTCACTTCTCTCATGAATAGAGCAATGACCAATGCCCATTTACCTCCACTCTCCGCCGTTTGGCTGGACCGGTCCTCTCACTGAACAACTCCTCTTTAACTTGTCTCACTTCCTCCAAACCAAAGGGGACTTAGGTCCCTGTATTGGTCCCAGTTTTTACCTGTTTCTTTAGGGGCTATGTGGAATATTCGCTGTTCTGCTCCTACTCCGGTACCATCCACAACTCGTTTATAGGTACATCGACGACAGTTTTGATGCCGTTACATGTTCCCTTCTGGACCTGGAAAAGTTTATCAATTTTGCTTCCAATTTCTACCCTCGATCATCTTCACACGGTGCATCTGTGGCACCGCCATTCACTTTTTTGACCTCTCTGTATTCATATCTGTGGACAGACAGTCCACTCATATCCATTACCAGCCCACCGATTCTCAAAGCTACCTCGACTACAGCACTTCACACATCCTATAACGATTCCATCTCATTCTCCCAGTCTTCGCCTCCATCATATATGTTCCGACTATGCCACTTTACAAAACGGTGCTGCTGGAATGTCTTTATCGTTCCCTAATCGAGGTTTCCCAAGGAAAGTGGTTGACAGGACTTTCAACCATGTCCAACTAATCTGCCTCACCTCTGCTGTCACCCTTTTCCCTCCATCGCATAATCATTTTTTTGGTATCAGAGTAACCCCTGCTCCTCACCTTTCACCCCAGCCACCTCCGCATTCAAAGGATCATCCTCCACCAGTCCCGGCAATTCTAACATTTTCATTCCCTTCCTGCCCCTGTCAGCATTCCGCAAGAATTGTCTACTCCGGCATACCGTAATCCACGCCTCCACAAATTCTAAACATCAACCTCCCCCTACTCCACCTTTTCATGCAAACGCAAAAGGTGCAACACCTGCTCATTGACCTCCTCTCTGCTCATCATGCAACAGCCTAAACGCTCCGTTCAGGCGTGGCAACGTTTGACACCCACCTCCTTCGATCAGGTGTATTGAATTCGCTGCCCCAATGCCGTCTGGACAACATTGAAGAGACTAAACGGAGACTGGGTGACCGCTTTGCAGAATACCTTCCGTCCATCCACCAGCAGGAATCAGACCTTCCTCTCGCTTGCCATTTAAATTCACGATTCTACTATTAAGTCGAGATTTCCGTTCTTTGCCTCCTACAATGTTCCAGTGAAGTAACCTGCAAACTGGAATAACATCACCTCCTGTTCCAGTGAGGCACATTGCAGCATTGAGTTCAACAACATCAGATTAACATCTCTCCTCCACCTTCACCCCATTTTATTTCTATCATTTTATTTTCATTTCACCCATTCATTTTTCCCTCAACATTATTTCCCCTTCCTCGCTCCACTTTAGACCATCTGTTCCCTGTTCCAAGGTATCCTGCGGCGCATTCATTCTGCAATGTTATTCCAATAATGCATTCTGATCTCTTAATGAGCGACTATATGAACCCATCTTAGTAATTATCAGCAACAAATAAATTCCCCATGTATTTTTGTCCGCAATATCTTTATTAATCTCCACCCATTGCTGGTCCACTATCCAGTCCCATTGCGCTAGTCCACCGACGATTAAGTTTTGACAAAGAGTTAAGCGGGCTCAAAGAGTTAGCTCCGTTCTCTCTTCAAAGACAATGTCAAACCTGTTGATATTGTTCAGCATTTTCTGTCTTTGTTTCCAAAACAATGATCATGTTATTTTCATTTTTAAACAAGACACCAAGGCGAACTAGATTTGTGATTTTTCGACGACATAGTCTTGGAAAACATCAAACATTTTGTTTTACAGGATTACAGCTGGTATTGATCCTTACGCGCCTCTGTTCAAGCTCTCCAAATGTAATTTAGATTGGCTAATTAATCTAACAATAAGAACATAAGAACATAAGAAGTAGGAGCAGGAGTAGGCCATCTGGCCCCTCAAGCCTGGTCCGCCATTCAATGAGATTATTGCTGATCTTTTTTGGACTCAGTTCCACTTTCCGGCCGAACACCATAACCCTTAATCCCTTTATTCTTCAAAAAACTATCTATCTTTCTCCTAAAACATTGAATGAAGGAGACTCAACTGCTTCACTGGGCAACGAATTCCATAGATTCACAACCCTTTGGGTGAAGAAGTTCTTTTTTGGACTCAGTTCCACTTTCCGGCCGAACACCATAACCCTTAATCCCTTTATTCTTCAAAAAACTATCTATCTTTCTCCTAAAACATTGAATGAAGGAGACTCAACTTCTTCACTGGGCAACGAATTCCATAGATTCACAACCCTTTGGGTGAAGAACTTCCTCCTAAACTCATTCCTAAATCTGCTTCCCCTTATTTTGAGGCTAAGCCTCCTAGTTCTGCTTTCACCCGCCAGTGGACACAACCTGCCCGCATCTATCCGATCTATTTTCTTCACAATGTTATACGTTTCTATAAGATCTCACGCATACTTCTAAATTCCAACGAGCACAGTCCCAGTCTACTCAATGTCTCGGAATCCAACCCCTTCAGCTCTTGGATTAACCTCGAGAATCTCGTCTGCACATCCGCCAGCGCCAGTACGTCCTTTCTCGGGTAAGGAGACCAAAACTGAACACACCCAAGGTGCAGGCAGAGAAATGGGTGACCACTAGATAGGGCAGGCAGTCAGTGCAGGAATCTCCTGTGGCTGTTCCCCTCTCGAACAGGTATACCCCTTTGTATACTGTCGGGGGGGGGGGGGGCGGGGGCGGGGGGTAGCCTATCAGGGGAAACGGCAGAAGCCAGAGCAGTGGCACCACGGCTGGCTCTGATGTTCAGAAGGGAGGGTCAAAGCGCAGAAGAGCAATAGTAATAGGGGACTCTATAGTCAGGGGCACAGATAGGCGCTTCCGTGGACGTGAAAGAGACTCCAGGATGGTATGTTGCCTCCCTGGTGCCAGGGTCCAGGATGTCTCCGAACGGGTATAGGGCATCCTGAAGGGGCGGGCAAACAGACAGAGGTGGTTGTACACATTGGTACTAACGACACTGGCAGGAAGGGGAATGAGGTCCTGCAGCAGGAGGTCATGGAGCTGGGCAGAAAGTTTAAAGACACAACCTCTAGGGTTGTAATCTCGGGATTACTCCCTGTGCCACGTGCCAGTGAGACTAGAAATAGGAAGATAGAGCAGCGAAACACGTGGCTAAATAGCTGGTGTAGGAGGGAGGGTTTCCGTTATCTGGACCACTGGGACCTCTTCCGGGGCAGGTGTGACCTATATAAGAAGGACGGGTTGCATCTAACCTGGAGAGGCATAAATATCCTGGCCGCGAGGTTTGCAAATGTCACACGGAACGGTTTAAACTAGTATGGTAGGGGTTGGGCATCAGAGCATTAGGTCAGACGGTGAGAGCATTGAGGGAGAACGAGGGAATAGGGACAGTGTGGCTCTGAGGCAGGGCAGACAGGGAGAAGTTGCTGAAAACAGCGGGTCTAGTGGCCTGAAGTGCATGTGTTTTAATGCAAGAATTATTACGGGTGAGGCAGATGATCGTAGAGCTTGGATTAGTACTTGGAACTGTGCTGTTGTTGCCATTACAGAGACCTGTTTGAGGGAATGGCAGGATTGGCAGCTAAACGTTCCAGGATTTAGATGTTTCAGGCGGGATTGAGGGGGATGTAAAGGGGGTGGCGGAGCTGCGCTGCTGGTTAGGGAGGATATCACAGCTGTACTGCGGGAGGACACCTCAGAGGGCAGTGAGGCTATATGTGTAGAGATCAGGAATAAGAAGGGTGCAGTCACAATGTTGGGGGTTTACTACAGGCCTCCCAACAGCCAGCGGGGGATAGAGGAGCAGATAGGCAGACAGATTTTGGAAAAGAGTAAAAACAACAGGGCTGTGGTGATGGGAGACTTCAACTTCCCCAATATTGACTGGGACTCACTGAGTGCCAGGGGCTTAAACGGGACAGAGTTTGTAAGGAGCATCCAAGAGAGTTTCTTAAAACAATACGTAGACAGTCCAACTAGGGAAGGGGCCGCACTGGACCTGGTATTGGGGAATGAGCCCCGCCAGGTGGTAGAAGTTTCAGTAGGGGAGGATATCGGGAAGAGTGACCACGATTCAGTACGTTTTAAAGTGCTGGTGGACAAGGATAAGAGTGGTCCTAGGGTGAATGTGCTAAATTGGGGGAAGGCTAATTATAACAATATTAGGCGGGAACTGAAGAACCTAGATTGGGGGCGGATGTTTGAGGGCAAATCAACATCTGACATGTGGGAGGCTTTCAAGTGTCAGTTGAAAGGAATTCAGGACCGGCATGTAGCTGTGAGGAAGACGGATAAATACGGCAATTTTCGGGAACATTGGATAACGAGAGATATTGTAGGCCTCGTCAAAAAGAAAAAGGAGGCATTTGTCAGGGCTAAAAGCTGGGAACAGACGAAGTCTGTGTGGAATATAAGAAAAGTAGGATGGAACTTAAGCAAGGAGTCAGGCGGGCTAGAAGGGGGTCATAAAAAGTCATTGGCAAATAGGGTTATGGAAAATCCCAAGACCTTTTACGTGTACATAAAAAGCAAGAGGGTAGCCAGGGAAAGGGTTGGCCCATTGAAGGATAGGCAAGGGAATCTATGTGTGGAGCGAGAGGAATTAAGCGAGGTACTAAATGAATACTTTGCATCAGCATTCGCCAATGAGAAGGAATTGGTAGATGTTGAGTCTAGAGAAGGGTGTGCGGATAGCCTGGGACACATTGAGATCCAAAAAGACGGGGTGTTGGGCGTCTTAAAAATATTAAGGTAGATAAGTCCCTAGGACCTGATGGGATCTACCCCAGAATACTGAAGGAGGCTGGAAAGGAAATTGCTGAGGCCTTGACAGAAATCTTTGGATCCTCACTGTCTGCAGGTGATGTCCCGGAGGACTGGAGAATAACCAATGTTGTTCCTCTGTTTAAGAAGGGTAGCAAGGATAATCCAGGGAACTACAGGCCGGTGATCCTTACTTCAATGGTAGGGAAATTACTGGAGAGAATTCTTCGAGACAGGATCTACTCCCATTTGGAAGCAAATGGACGTATTAGTGAGAGGCAGCATGGTTTTGCGAAAGGGTGGTCGTGTCTCACTAACTTGATAGAGTTTTTCGAGGAGGTCACAAAGATGATTGATGCAGGTAGGGCAGTGGATGTTGTCTATATGGACTTCAGTAAGGCCTTTGACAAGGTCCCTCATGGTAGACTAGTACAAAAGGTGAAGTCACACGGGATCAGGGGTGAGCTGGTAAGGTGGATACAGAACTAGCTAGGTCATAGAACGCACAGCGTAGCAATGGAAGGATGCTTTTCTAATTGGAGGGCTGTGACCAGTGGTGTTCCGCAGGGATCAGTGCTGGGAGCTTTGCTGTTTGTAGTATACATAAACGATTTAGAGCAAAATGTAACTGGTCTGATTAGTAAGTTTGCAGACGACACAAAGGTTAGTGGAATTGCGGAAAGCGATGAGGACTGTCAGAGGATGCAGCAGGATTTAGTTTGTTTGGAGACTTGGGCGGAGAGATGGCAGATGGAGTTTAATCCTGACAAATGTGAGGTAATGCATTTTGGAAGGTCTAATGCAGCTAGGGAATATACAGTGAATGGTACAACCCTCAAGAGTATTAAAAGTCAGAGAGATCTAATTGTACAGGTCCACAGGTCACTGAAAGGGGCAACACAGGTGGAGAAGGTAGTCAAGAAGGCATACGGCATGCTTACCTTCATTGGCCGGGGCATTGAGTATAAGAATTGGCAAGTCATGTTGCAGCTGTATAGAACCTTAGTTAGGCCACACTTGGAGTATAGTGTTCAATTCTGGCCGCCACACTACCAGAAGGATGTGGAGGCTTTAGAGAAGGTGCAGAAGTGATTTAGCAGAATGTTGCCTCGTATAGAGGGCATTAGCTATGAGGAGCGTTTGAATAAACTCAGTTTGTTCTCACTGGAACGACGGAGGTTGAGGGGCGACCTGATAGAGGTCTACAAAATAATGTGGCGCATAGACAGAGTGGATAGTCAGAGGTTTTTCCCCAGTGGCGAGGGGTCAATTACTAGGCGGCATACGTTTAAGCTGCGAGGTGCAAGGTTTAGAGGAGATGTACGAGGCAAGTTTCTTTACACAGAGGGTAGTGGGTGTCTGTAAATCGCTACCGGAGGAGGTGGTGGAAGCAGGGATGATAGTGACATTTAAGGGGCATCTTGACAAATACATGAATAGGATGGGAATAGAGGGATACGGACCCAGGAAGTGTAGAAGTTTGTAGTTTAACCGGGCAACATTTCTATGTTCTTTGTTCTTTTGTTCTAATACTCCATGTGTGTCCTCGCTAACACTTTATGCAATTGCAGCATAACCACCCTTGTCTGAAACTCCATCCCTCGAGCAATGAAGGACACACCTCCATTTGCCTTCTTAATCACCTGTTGCACCTGTAAACCAACTTTTCACGACGCATGCACTCGCACACCCATGTCTCTCTGCACAGCGGCATGAATTTATATTTTATCATTTAAATACTAATCTATTTTGCTATTATTCCTACCAAAATGGATAACCTCACATTTGTGCGCAGTTGGAAATCACACAAAACTGGCAAACACCCAATTAACTTGATTTACAATGCAGAAAGAGGCCATTCGGTCCACCATGTCTGCACCGACCCTCTGAAAAAGCACCCGATTTATTGGACATTCCCCCACCCTATCCCCATAATCCCACCTAACCGACTCGAACGGGTAATTTTATCATGATTATTCCAGCTAACCTGCACATCTATGGACTGTGGGAGGAAACCGGAGACCCCGGAGGAACCCAGGCAGACACGGGGAGAAAGTGCAAACGCCACACAGTTACCCAAAGCAGGAACTGAACCTGTGTCCCTGAGTTGTGAGGCAGCAGTGCTAACCAGTGGGCCACCGTACCAACTCTTGTTGTTTTCTTTAGGTGTCCAGGCAATGAGGATGCTTGGTAGAACAACAACCGTTCTACGTTATCGTTTTACGCATTAATTAGATTGTTGCAACACATTTCACAGCACCTTTATGTTATTGATAACCACATTAATGTTCCATTAGGGCGTAGAATATAGAACATTACAGCGCAGTACAGGCCCTTCGGCCCTCTATGTAGCGCCGACCTGTGCAACCAATCTAAAGCCCATCTACACTATTCCCTTATCGTCCAGATGTCTATCCAATGACCATTTGAATGCTCTTAGCGTTGGCGAGTCCACTCCTGTTGCAGGCTGGGCAGTCCTCGCTCTTCCTACTCTCTGAGTAAAGAACCTACCTCTGACATCTGTCCTATATCTATATCCCCTTAATTTAAAGCTATGTCCCCTCGTTCTAGGCATCACCATCCGAGGAAAAAGGCTTTCACTGTCCTCCCTATCTAATCATCTGATCATCGTGTATGCCTCAATTAAGTCACCTCTTAACCTTCTTCCCTCTAACGAAAACAGCCTGAAGTCCCTGAGCCTTCCGTCATAAGATCTTCCCTCCATACCAGGCAACATTCTGGTGAATCCCCTCTGCTCTCTTTCCAATGCTTCTACATCCTTCCTATAATGCGGCGCCCAGAATTGCACTCAGTACTCCAAATGTGGCCGCACCAGAGTTTTGTACAACTGCAACATGACCTCATAGCTCCGAAACTCTATCCCTCTACCAATAAAATCCTCCAGTCTTCTGGCACCGTTCCTGTCGACAAATATGACTTAAAATCAAAGCCAAAGGCTCAGCAATCTCCTCCCTAGCTTCTCGGAAAATACTAGGATAAATCCTATCCGGCCCAAGGGACCTATCTATCCTCACACTTTCCAGAATTGCCAACACCTCCTACTAGTCTAGTAGCCTGAATCTCAGTATTCTCCTCGACAACATTGTCTTTTTCCTGTGTGAATACTGACGGAAAATACACATTAACACCTCTCCTATCTCCTCGCACTCCACGCACAACTTCCCACTACTGTCCTTGACTGGCCCGACTCTTACCCGAGTCATTCTTTTATTCCTGACATATCTATCGAAGGCTTTAGGGTTATCCTTTATCCTACCTGCCAAATACTTCTCATGCCTCCTCCTGGCTCTTATTAGCTCGCTCGTTAGGTCCTTCCTAGGTAACTTGTAACTCTCGAGCGCCCAAACTGAACCTTCATGTCTCATCTTTACATGAGCC
Organism: Scyliorhinus torazame; assembly: GCF_047496885.1. Taxonomy (NCBI): domain Eukaryota; kingdom Metazoa; phylum Chordata; class Chondrichthyes; order Carcharhiniformes; family Scyliorhinidae; genus Scyliorhinus; species Scyliorhinus torazame. Next base: position 18,196,146 of record NC_092732.1, read on the forward strand.
TTCTTCTTCCTCTTGACAAGTGTTTCGACTGTTTTAGTAAACCACGATTCACTCTCTCGACCACTTCCTCCCTGCCCGACAGGTACATACCTATGAAGGACACGCAGTAGCTGTTCCTTGAAAAAACTCCACATTTCCATTGCGCCCATCCCCTGCAGTTTTCTTCTCCATCCGATGCAGCCTAAGTCTTGCCTCATCGCATCATAATTGCCTTTCCCCCAGATATAACTCTTGCCTTGCGGTATGTACCTTTTCTGATCCTTTAGATCAATGTTCAAGTCCTCCAGGAGTGGGTTTGAATCCTCAGAATCACCATTCTCCACTTCCAGAAGCCATCCATGTCCCCTCTTCCTGAAAGTAAACGTAATCGAATTGTGGTCACTGTCACCAAAGTGCACACCTACCTCCAAATATTACATCTGTCCTGGTTCATTACCCAAATTCAATATGGCCATGCCTCTCGTTGGCCTATCTACATACTGTGTTCAGAAACCCTCCTACACACTTTGGACAAAAACGGATCCATCTTAAGTACTCGAACTATAGCGTTTCCAGTCAATAGTTGGGAAGTTAAAGTCCCCCATAACAACTACCCTGTTGCTTTCGCTCCGATCCAGAATCATCTTTGCAATCCTCTCCTCTACATCTCTGGAACTTTTCGGAGGCCTATAGAAAACACCTAACAGGGGGACCTCTCCTTTCCTGTTTCTAACCTCAGCCCATACTACCTCAGTTGACGAGTCCTCATCAAACGTCCTTTCTGCCACCATAATACTGTCCTTGACTAACAATGCCACCCCTCCTCCCCCTATTTTACCATCTTCCCTGAGCTTAGTGAAATATCTAAACCCCGGCACCTGCAACAGCCATTCCTGTCCCTGCTCTATCCATGTCTCCGAAATGGCCACAACATCGAAGTCCCAGATACCAACCCATGCTGCAAGTTCACTCACCTTATTCCGGATGCTCCTTGCATTGAAGAAGACACATTTTAAACCACCTGCCTGCCTGCCGGTATACTCCTGCAACTTTGAAACCTTACTCATGACCTCACTACTCTCAACCTTCTGTACACTGGAGCTACAATTCCCAATCCCCTGCTGAATTACTTTAAACCCTCCGGAAGAGTATTAGCAAATTTCGCTCCCAGGATATTGGTACCCCTCTGGTCCAGGTGTAAACCATCCCGTTTGTAGAGGTCCCATGACCCCCAGAATGAGCCCCAATTATGCAGAAATCTGAAACCCGGCCTCCTGCGCCATCCCTGTAGCCACGTGTTCAACTAATCTCTCTGCCTATTCCTCGTCTCGCTAGCACGTGGCACGGGTAACAACCCAGAGCTAATAACTCTGTTTGTCCCAGATCTAAGTTTCCACCCTAGCTCCCTGAATTCCTGCCATACATCCCGATCCCTTTTCCTACCTATGTCGTTGGTACCTATGTGTACCAAGACTTGGGGCTGCATCCCTTTAAGGATCCCGAAAACACGATCCGAGACATCACGGACCCTGGCACCTGGGAGGCAACGCACCAACAGCGAGTCTCTCTCGTTCCCACAGAATCTCCTCTCTATCCCCCTAACTATGGAATACCCAATGGCTAACGCTCCAGTCCTCCCCCCCCCTTCCCTTCTGAGCAACAGAGACAGACTCTGTGCCAGAGAGCTATACCCCATGGCTCCCCCCTGGTAAGTCCCCCCCCCCCACAGTATCCAAAGCGGTATACGTGTTACTAAGGGGAACGACCACATGGGTTCCCTGTACTGGCTGCTTCCTCCCAGCCCCTCTCACCGTCACCCGTCTATCTTTATTCCTCGGAGTAACTACATCTCTGAAGCTTCTATGTATAACCATTTCTGCCTCCCAAATGATCCGAAGTTCATCCAGATCCAGCTCCAGTTCCCTAACGTGGTTTCTGAGGAGCTGGAGATGGGTGCACTTCCCACAGATGAAATCAGCAGGGACACTGACGGCGTCCCTCACCTCAAACATTCTGCAGGAGGAACATTGCACTGCCTTCCCTGCCATCCCCATCTAGATAAAAAAAGAAAAAGAAAGCAAGAGCTTACCTGTTATTCACTCTATCCCTTAGGTTAAAGGAGGTGGAAGGGTGGGGGACACTACAAGTGTAGTGTCTCTGGTTTCGAAACTGTCCAACTTAAATACAGGTAAAAATAAAACACTTAACCAGCAACCACTGCGCCCCACCGGAAAAAAGCAATCAGCTGTTATGGGCCTGCGCAAACAAGTTACATCTTTACTACTTACCCAGCAGTCACTCTGTCCTCACCGCGACTGGATTCAGCTGGAAACTCCCGACCATAAGTTTTTTTAAAAATGTTCTCGCTTCTCAGCAAGCACTTACTCAATTAACCACAGCGCCCCGCACGACAACACCTCAGGGAAAAGAAAAACTACTTACCAGTCATCAGTCAATCACTTACCTGCGGGATGTGACGTCACGGTTCAACTTCTTTCTACTTCTACCTGCTCTCTAGCCTTCCTCTCGGCTGGGATCCTTACAGCGCTTGGGTTTTTTTGGTTAAATGACGGGGTAGAGAGGGAAACATTGAAGAAGTGTTTCAGGTTTAAGTGCCACTTGACAACAGCTTCTCCACAAAACACCTTCAAGTTACGGTGACCACAATGCAGGTATGCAAATTCCCCCCGCAACAGCCAATCAGCAGCTACGCTCCACTGCCCTCTGCTGGATGCTTGCCTTCACTTGAACAGCTAGGGTCTCTTGCACAAGTACACCTTCAAGTTACGGTGACCACAATACACGTATGCAAATGTCACCCGCAACAGCCAATCAGCAACTCCGCTCTACTTCCCTCTGCTTGGAAAGGGTATAAGGACGATTTGGAAGAAGGAAGGGTGTATAATTTGGGAGGGTGCGTGGGGGATGTTGCAGGTACGTCAAAGGAGCTCTGCGGAATCCCCTTTGGATGTTCAAAGATAAGGTTTGCACAGCAATAGCACAGAATTGCAAATTTCCCCTCGGCAATCTCGCTGCTTTGCGAGCCATGGGTAAATACCATGATAACTCCCACTGTGGATATGGATTCACATGACGGCACCAACGTGAACGTAAGTGTGCATTATAAGTACATTGAATTACGTACTTTAACGAATAATGTTTTTAAAATGCTTTACTGAGGACTTTAAATAAATTCCTGACTCATTCCAGTCCGCTCAACTCCCCCACCCACCTTCCCGCATTTCCACTTAACTTCGTTGCGAATGGAACATTTGTTCGGGAAAGGTGCGGCCTATCCAAATATATTACTAGCTGCATTCTGGCATTGATGGCGACAGATCTGACCTGTTGTTTTTTGTCACTGGCGTTGTAATGCTTCGGAATTGTTATGAATTTTACCCTTGAACTTTACTCTTATTTAACAAAAGTAAATTACTGCGGATGCTGGAATCTGAAACCAAGACAAAATGCTGGAAAATCTCAGCAGATCTGGTAGAATTTGTAGGGAGAGAAAAGAAGAAACGTTTCGAGACCATATGACCTTTTGTCAAATCTTTCGAACTCAGAATGTCCAATTCACCGAACAAGCACGTTTTTAGGCACTTGTGGGAGGAAACCGGAACACCCGGAGAAAACCCACGCAGACACTGGGAGAACGTGCAGACTTCGCACAGATAATGTCCCAAGTTGGGAATCAAAGCTGGGACCCGAGCACCGTGAAGCAAAACTGCGAACCGGGTCGCCAACTTGTTTACACTTTACAAACATATTTATTTACAAACTGACTCAGAGCAGATTCAGAGACCAGTTCAGGAACTTGAAATATCCGATTATTCGGATTTCACAATTAGTTAATAATAAAACATTTGTGCTCAGTTCAGAGTAATGACGATCGTTTGCATATCGAATAATAGAAGATGAAATTAACAATAGAAATACAATAGACCTTAAAAATGTTATAGAATCATTGCAGTACGGAAAGAGGTCATTCAGCCCATCGAGTCTGCACCCACACTAAGGCCAGGGCGCAACCCTTAACCCAGTAACTTCACCTACTGTTTGGACACTAAGGGACAAGTTAGTAGGTCTTTGTTTTGATAGACCTATATTTTTATTCAGGATCCAGAAATACATTTCTGGGAAATTCCGCTCAGCTCTTCGTTTCGTTAGCAGCTCCGTATCTTCCAACAAGATAAGTGTCACATTCATAATGATCCACCATTATTAGAAAAAAACAGAAAAAGATGTTTGATCTTATGCTTTGAGGCTTTTCCGACATGGCTTTGTGCCTTTTGTCAATCACTATTGTGCCCCATTGCGCACGAGGGGAGAACATTGGATGACGTCAGCAATGGTACACCGAACATCCGTCTCCAGGGAAACCAGAAAGCGGCATCATGTTTTTATCGTAATCTGATATTACTACGTAATATTTTATTACGATTGATTTGGGACTGTTAGTATTTAAAACAATTCAGAATATCTCTTTCTCAGTAAATATGATTTAACCACAATGTTGGCCACTTTGAAGAACTTAAATATTACTTATTTCCAAAACAATTAGTGGGGTGATATGCATGTACACATAAATATATATAGTTATAGATCAGTGCACTTGGTTACGGAAGGACCTCCGACCAGTAGGTGGTGTCAGACATCCATCACGTGACTGAGCACACCTGCGAAATCATAATAGGACGCACGAGAGTTTTTCCAGCATAACTCATTTAATAGTTATTGCCTGTTTTCAAATCTATCAGTTATCTTTCCACGTGTATGTCAATAATGAACTGCACGTTCTGTGCATCTCAATCCCACGGCCATTTAACAGTACACAACAATTAGTTTTGCTGAAGCAGACACGGGGAAACTTTCCATATTGCACTGATCAGATCACTCCTGGTCTGGGGTCAATTGAAGACCAACTTGGCGCAACACAATTGAAAGCATATTTTATTTTTAAGAACCTGTAGCCCATTGTCTCCCCCAGAAACTGCAGTCAACAGCTCGGGAATTTCAACACAGCTAACATTTCAGTGTTTACCAGTTAAATAACTGTTTAAGAAACTATCCAATAGCCCTTTCTGACCAACACCCCCTTTCCAATTCGCCTCAACAATAAATACACACACAAACACACACAGGGCAACATACAGGCAAAGAGAGGTGGAGACTTGAGAAAATAATGATCAAACAAAAAGATAATGATGCACTAAGATCGTTTCCACTTATTGTTTTTTTCTGGAGTTCAAACTTTTAATTTGTATTCTTCTGCTTCTAGGTTTGAAATCATTTTCTCTGGCACGGTTGTCCTCTTTATCTGTAGATTGAAGAGCATTTAAAATTCATAGTAACGATATGCCAGGCACTCACTGGGTTTCATAGAAACAGAGGAAATAGAAGCAGCAGGAAGCCATTTGGCCCTTCGATCCTATTCCGCTATTTATTATGATCATGGTTGATCATCAAGTTCAAAACCCTGATTCCGCCATTCCCCCATAAACGTTAATCCCTTTTGCCCCAAGAGTTATACATAAATACTTCTCGAAATGACATTAATTGGCCTTAACTGCTTTCTGTGGCAGTGAATTCCACAGATTCAGCAATCTGTGGGTGAAGAAAACTGTCCTCAGACCAGTCCTAATGAGTTGATGCAGTTGAGGCACCTCATTGAATGTATGTAGGCCAAGGATAGATATATTTTATGAGCAGTTGAAGAATTAAGAGTATTGGTGAGGGGGCGGGTAAGTCGAAATGAGTCCACGAAGATATCAACCATGATCTCATTGAATGGCGGAGCGGGCTCGAATGGTCTGATGGCCTACTCCTACTCCTGGTTCTTATATTCTTATCCTCAAACTAAGGCCCCCTAATCCAGGACTCCCCCAGCTTCGGGATAATCCTAACCGACGTAGTCGCTCCTCATATGACAGTCCTGCCATCCCAAGAATCAGCCGGGTAAACCGTCACTGCGCTCCCTCCATAGCAAGAACATCCTTCCTCAGATAAGGATACCAAAACTGCTCACACTATTCCAGCTTTGGCCTGACCAATGTTCGAAACAGATGTAGTAAATCATTTCAATTCCAGTGCACAAATCCTCTTCCTATGAAGGCCAAAATATCATGTGCCGTCTTTAGTGCCTGCTCTTAGTGCACAGCTGCTTTCAGGGGCTGATGCACGACGACACCAAGGTCTCGCGCAATATCCACCTCTCTCAATTTACACCCATTCAAATAATAATCTGTCTTCCTATTTTACCAATAAAATGGATAATCTAACATTTTTCCAGATTATATTGCCTCTGCCATGCATGTGTCCACTCATTCAGCCTGTAGAAATCCCGCTGAATCATCTCTGTCTCCTCCTCACAGCTCATCTCCCATCTAACTTTGTATCATCTGCGACTTTTAAGATAGTATATAATCTGAACAGTTGGGATCCAGCAAAGATCCCGACAACTACTCCACTAATCATAGCCTGCAAATCTCAAAAAGACCCATTTATTCCAACGTTTTGCTTCATGTCTGAAAACCAGCATTTAGTCCATTTTACGGCACTACCCTTAATTCCATGGGCTTTTGCTTTACCTATTAGTCTGTTTTGTAAGACCTAGTCAAAAGCCTTCTGAAAGGCTAAATAAAGTACATCCACCGGTTCTCCATGGTTAACTCTACTAGTTGCATCTTCAGTGAGTTCAAAGACATTTGTGAAGCATGATTGCCCTTTCGTAAATCTATGCTGACTTTCTATCATTACGTCTAATGTTTTCCTAATGCTGTGCTATGAAATTCTTGATAATGGACTTCACTAACTTCCCTACATCCGACGTGATGCTCACTGGTCTATCATTCTCTGTTTTCTCTCGACCTCCCTTTTTGAATAGTGGGTTTAAATACTTTACCCTCCAATCTGTAGGAAACATTCCAGAGTCCAAGGAATTTTGGAAAATGACAACCAATGGATCTACTATTTCTCAGGTCACTTCCTTCAATTCTCTGGGATGAAGATTACTATGCCCTGGAGATTTTGCCACTTCAATCCCAAATTTCCCCCAACCTATTTATTTACGAATACTGATTTCCTTGAGTTCCTCACTGAAAATTGTGTTTCTCAGAACGTCCGATACATTATTCATGTCTTCCTTGTGAAGACAGAGAACCATACGAATTTAGTTCCTCAGCCATTTATTTGTTCGCTGTTATGAATTCCCCCGTTTCTGACTCGAAGCGGCCCACAGTAGATTGCAGTAATATTTTTCTATTAACAGAGCTACAGAAACAAACAAAGAACAAAAGAACAAAGAACACCGAACAAAAGAAAAAAGAACAAACAAAAGTACAGCACAGGAACAGCCCCTTCGGCCCTCCAAGCCCGTGCCGACCATGCTGCCCGACTAAATTACAATCTTCTACACTTTCTGGATCCGTATCCCTCTATTCACATCCTATTCATGTATTTGTCAAGATGCCCCTTAAATGTCACTATCGTCCCTGCTTCCACAACCTCCTCCGGCAGCGATTTCCAGGCACCCACTATACTCTGTGTAAAACACTTGCCTCGTACATCTACTCTAAACCTTGCCCCTCGCGCCTTAAACCTATGCCCCCTAATAATTGACCCGCCTATCCTGGGGAAAAGCCTCTGACTATCCACTCTGTCTATGCCCCTCATAGTTTTGTAGACCTCTATCAGGACCCTCCTCAACCTCCGTCGTCCCAGTAAGAACAAACCGACATTATTCAACCGCTCCTCATAGCTAATGCACTCCATACCAGGCAACATCCTGGTAATTCTCTTCAGCACCCACTCTAAAGCCTCCACATCCTTCTGGTAGTGTGGCGACCAGAATTGAACACGATACTCCAAGTGTGGCCTAACTAAGGTTCTATACAGCTGCAACATGACTTGCCAATTCTTATACTCAATGCCCCGGCCAATGAAGGCAACCTTGCCCTATGCCTTCATGACTACATTCTCTGCCTATGTTGCCCCTTTCAGTGAACTGTGGACCTGTACACCTAGATCTCTCTGACTTTCAATGCTCTTCAAATGAATGAAACGAAATGAAATGAAATGTAAATGAAAATCGCTTATTGTCACATGTAGGTTTCAGTGAATTTATTGTGAAAAGCCCCTAGTCGCCACATTCCGGCGCCTGTTCGGGGAGGCCGTTGTGGGTTCTACCATTCACTTGAAATTCCCTACCTGCATTAGACCTTCGAAAATGCATTACGTCACATTTGTCCGGATTAAACTACATCTGCCATCTCCCTCCGCCCAAGTCTGCAAACGATGTAAATTCTGCTGTACCCTCTGACAGTCCTCATCGCTATCCGCAATTCCACCAACCTTTGTGTCGTCTGCAAAGTTACTAATCAGACCAGTTACATTTTCCTCCAAATCATTTACAAATACTACGAACAGCAATAGTCCCAGCGCTGATCCCTGCGGAACACCACTAATCACAGGCCTCCAATTAGAAAAGCACCCTTCCATTGCTACGGTCTGCCGTCTATGACCTCGCCAGTTCTGTATCCACCTTGCCAGTTCACCCCTGATCCCGTGTGACTTCACCTTTTGTACCAGTCTACCATGAGGGAACCATGTCAAAGGTCTTACTGAAGTCCATATAGACAACATCCACTGCCCTACCTGCATCAATATTCTTTGTGACCTCTTCTAAAAACTCTGTCAAGTTAATGAGGCACGACCTCCCCTTCACAAAACCATTCTGCCTCTCACTAATACGTCCATTTGCTTCCAAATGGGAATAGATCCTGTCTCGAAGAATGCTCTCCAGTAACTCCCAACCACTGACGTAACGCTCACCGGCCTATAGTTCCCTGGATTATTCTTGCTACCCTTCTTAAACAAAGGAACAACATTGGCTATTCTCCAGTCCTCCGGGTCATCACCTGAAGACAGTTTTTATGGCCCTGCTAGTTTACTTTCAATTTGTATTTTCCCTTTCTTATTCATTCCCTTGGTTGCCTTTGTTGAATTTTATACTGTACCCAATCCTCAGGCCTGTTGCTTTTGAACGATAATTTGTATGCCTCTTCTTTCAATCGAATATTATCTCTAATTCCACTTGTCAGCTACGATTTGGCCCCAGTTCCCTTTGTAATCTTGCCCCAAATGGAAATAACCAAATTTTGGAGTGTATGTTTTCGTCCCTTGACAGCCTGTCATTTCCTGCCGGCTGTCCTTCATTTCATAATGTTTAAGAGTCTGTCATAGCTCAAGCCTCATACCATGATAGTTACCTATGTAACTATGTAAGGGGCTGTACAGCACAGGGCTAAGTACTGGCTTTGAAGACAGACCAAAGCAGGCCAGCAGCACGGTTCAGTTCCCGTACCAGCCTTCCCGAACAGGCGCCCAAATGTGGTGATTAGGGGCTTTTCACAGTAACTTAATTTGAAGCCTACTTGTGACAATAAGCGATTTTGATTTTCACTTTTACTGAGTTTCAGGACCCAGGACTCAGAATGAACTACCTCGCTATTCATCTTGATAAAGAGTTCTGCCATATTGCCGTCCCACAAGGGTTCTCTCACTACTAAATAGCCAAGTAATCATTTCTCATTGCACAACACCCAATTCAATGTGGTCTGTTCCCTTGCTTGTCCGTCAACATGCTTGTCCGTCAACATACTGGCCCAGAGAAGCATTCCCGATACACTCCAGAAACTCCACTTCTATTGTATAATTAATAATTTGACTCACCCAATCTATATGCAGAATAAAGTCACCCATGATCACAGGTGACCCTTTATCACGTGTATCTCTGATTTCCAGTCGAACGTTATTCCGAACAATACCATTGCAGTTTGGCGGCCCTGCCCAGATGTGACCCGTCCAGTATGTACAGGTCCCACTTCCCCATAACCGGTTCAAACAATAAAGCGTTTCTTTAGAGCGTGTGGCAAGGGGATGGCAGATTAGGAAGTTAGAGGTCAGTAAAGAGGCAGCAACTAAAGCCAGTAAGGTACCAGATAATAAACTCATTGTGACTAAGGGGAAGAGTAGACAGGGAAGAGACGATGAACGCAAAGGGACAGGTGGTCTGAGGTGCATTTGTTTTAAAGCAACTTGTATATCAGGTAAGGTATATTAATTTCGGGCTTGGATTAGTACCTGGGAATATGATGTTATTGGGATGACTGAGACTTGGTTGACGGAATGGCAAGATTGACAACTAAATATCCCAGGGGAGAGAAGCTTCAGGGGGGATAGAGAGGGAGGTAAAAGGTGTGGAGGAGTTGCATTACTGGTCAGAGATGATTTCACAGCTGTGATTAAGGAGGGCACTCTGGAGGATTCGAGCACTGAGGCACTATGGGTAGAGCTAAGAAATTGGAAGGGTGCATTAACATTGTTTGGTCTTTACTACAGGCCTCCCAAAAGAGAGCATGGAGTAGAGGTACAAATATGTAGACAGAGTATAGAAAATGTACGAGCAATAGGGTGGTCGTGAAGGGACATTTTAACTTCCCCAACATTGAATGGGACTCATGTAGTGTTGGAGGCGTAGATGAAGCAGAATTTGTAAAGAGCATCCAGGAGAGGATTTTTTAGAGCAGTTTGTATATAGTCCAATTCGAGAAGGGGCAATACTGGACCTGGTATTGGGGAATGATCCCGGCCAGGTGGTTGAAGTTTCAGTCGGTGATTACTTTGGGAATAACGATCTCAATTCCGTAAGTTTTAGAATACTCATGGACAAAGAGGAGAGTGGTACTAAAGGAAGAGTGCTAAATTGGGGAAAGGCCAAGTATAATAACATTCGGCAGGAGCTAGGGAATGTGGATTGGGAGCAGCTGTTTCAGGGTAAATCCACATTTGAAGTGTGAGTCTCCTAAGGAAAGCTTGGTTAGAGTCCAGGACAAACATGTCCCTGTGAAAATGAGGGATAGAAATGGCAAGATAAGGGAACCATGGTTGACGGCTGGAATTGTGAGACTAGCTCAGATGAAAAAGGCAGCATACATAAGATATAGGCGACTTAAATCTGATGAAGCTTTGAGGAATATCGGGAAAGTAGGACAAATCTCAAACGCACAATAAAGAGGGCTAAACGGGGTCATGAAACATCTTTGGCTAACAGGGTTAAAGAAAATCCCAAAGTATTTTATTCGTATATAAGGAGCAAGAGGGTGACTAGAGAAAGGATTGGCCCACTCAAAGACAAAAGAGGGAATTTATGGGTGGGGTCAGAGGAAATGGGTGAGATACTTAATGAGTACTTTGCATCGGTATTCACCAAGGAGAGAGACATGACGGGTGTTGAGGTTAGGGATGGATGTTTAAATGCTTTAGATCAGGTCGGCATAAGGAAGGGGGAGGGTTTGGGTATTCTAAAAGGCCATTAAGGTGGACAAGTCCCCAGGTCCGGATGGGATCTCTCCCAGGTTACTGAGGGAAGCGAGGGACGAAATAGCTGGGGCCTTAAGAGATATCCATGCAGCATCCTTGAGCACGGCGAGGTCCCGCAGGACTGGATAATTGATAAAGTTGTCCCTTTGTTTAAGAAGGGTAGCAGGGATAATCCAGGGAATTGCAGACCTGTGAGCTTGACGTCAGTGCTCGGCAAACTGTTGAAGAAGATACTGAGGGATAGGATCTATTCACATTTGGAAGAAAATACACTTATCAGTGATAGGCAGCATGGTTTTGTGCAGGGAAGGTCATGTCTTTCAAACATAATAGAATTCTTTGAGGAAGTGACAAAGTCAATTGACGAGCGAAGGGCTGTAGATGTCATCTCAATGGACTTCAGTAAGGCGTTTGATAACGTTTCCCATGGCAGCTTGGTGGAAAAAGTGAAGTCGCATGGGGTTCTGAGCGTAGGAACTAGATGGATAAAGAAATGTCTGGGCAGCAGGAGACAAAGAGTAGTGGTGGAAGGGAGTGTCTCAAAATGAAGAAAGGTGACTAACAGTGTTCCACGCGGATCCGTGCTCGGACCACTGTTGTTTGTGATGTACATAAATAGTCTGGACGAAAGTATAGGTGGCCTGATTAGTAAGTTTGCAGATGATATTAAGATTGGTGGAGCTGCAAATAGCGAGGGGGACCGTCAGAGATTACAGCAAAATATAGATAGGTTGGAGAGATGAGAAGAGAAATGGCAGATGGAGTTCAATCCAGGCAAATGCGAGGTGATGTATTTTGGAGGAGCCAATTCAAGAGCGGGCTATCCGATCAAAGGAAGAGTCCTGGGGAAAAGTGGTGTACAGATAGATCTGGGTTTTCAGGTTATTTGTACTCTGAAGGTGGCAACGCATGTCGATAGAGTGTTCAAGAAGACATACAGCATGCTCGCCTTCATCGGACGGAGTATTGAGTACAAGAGTCGGCGGGTCATGTTGCAGTTTTATAGGGCTTTTGTTTGGCAACATTTGGAATACTGCATGCAGTTCTGGTCGCCACATTACCAGAAGGATGTGGATGCTTTAGAGAGGGTGCAGAGGAGGTTCACCAGGATGTTACCTGATATGGAGGGTGCTAGCTATGAAGAAAGGTTGAGTAGATTAGGATTATTTTCGTTGGAAAGACAGAGGTTGAGGGGGGGACCTGATTGAGATCGACAACATTATGGGAGATATGGACAGGGTGGATAGCAACAAGCTTTTTTCCAAGAGTGGGGATATCAATTACAAGGGGGTCACGATTTCAAGGTGAGAGGGGGAAAATTCAAGGGAGATGTGCGTGGAACGTTTTTTACGCAGGGGGTGGTGGGTGCCTGGAACACATTGCCAGCGGAGGTGGTAGAGGCGGGCACGATAGCATCATTTATGACAGATATCTGAACGGGCGGGGAACAGAAGGAAGTATATCCTTGGAAAAAACGCGGCAGGTTTAGATAAAGGACCTGGATCGGCGCAGGCTGGGAGGGCCGATGGGCCTCTTCCTGTGCTGTAATTTCCTTTGTCTTTGCTCTTTGTTCTACTCTGCAGGGAGGGAGAGAGAGAGAGAGAGAGAGAGATAGAGAGAGATTCCCATTCATTTTCAAGGTCGACACATTTCGATCCAGCTCGCCAAGATGTATCACGGTAGTAGCAATCACTGACTCTTGTCAGGTCGAAAGCTCTCCTTGGCCAATCCATAGATTTCCAGCCAGCCAATCGAATCATCTTCTTCCAAAGCTGGTTCTTAAGATTCATTCGGCGCTGACGAGTCTGTTTTGTCCTATCTAACATATAAAACCAGGAACACACTGTCCTGACGAGCAGGCGACTTCAGCTGTAGTCCTCTGCTGAAAGACACATTCCGATTATGGGTCCACGGTCCAAAATAATAAAATAGAATAAATGGAAAGAATAAAAATACAGGAATGACTCTTACAAAGGAGAGTATAATAGATCCCGAATTTGGGTCACTCTCCGTGTAGTGTTTGCGCATTCTCCCCGTGTTTGGGTAGGTTTCGCCCCCACACCCCAAAGATGTGAAGGGTAGGAAGATTGGCCACTCTAAATTGTCCCTGAATTGGAAAAAATGGATTCGGTACTCTAAATTTATATGAAAAAGAATGGAAAAATATATCTCATTGCCTCAGACGAGATTAATGGTTGATATGAAAGTGGACCTTCGTTGTTTTCAAGAATGCACCAGTGGACAATGACCAGCAGATACTTCTCAAACATTGCTTGAAATTTTAATCAGACAAGTTGCGTCTGATTGTTCAACGCATTGCCTTCAGAAATTAGTCAGCAATCGGCTGAAATGTACCCTGATGAGCTGAAACAGGTTTAGTGTGGATACGTCTTTTGTCTGTTTTCAAATAACAGGGCTTTGTGTATGCAGCTTCCAATGTATGCAATGAACGAGGCGGCGTGACCCACTGGTAATCTTCGTTCGGTCGTCAGCGTAATTGACAGGGATTTACTTCCCTCTGCCCCCCCCCCTCCCCGTTCATATATCTGTCCAGATGCAACATAAATTATGCTATCATGCCCGCTTCTACCACCTCCGCTGGCAACGCGTTCCAGACACCCCCCACCCTCTGCGTAAATTGACAGCTGGATTTTGCAAATGTTGTGAAATTGCCGAATCACAACTAATGTTGGATACGCTGTGTTCAGTTTTGCAGGCACGGGCTGGTAAGAAAGGGAACGCCGGCTGGGACATTTTGTTTTCTACGATATGCCAAATTAAAGGACTTAAGGCATACGCACTCAGCATCACACTCTTACTAAACACATATAGCACTTGTGTCCAAAGCAGGAAATAGTTTAGGCTCAATTGAAGTATTCGGATAGGAATGAAATCAATAGTGTATCTAATGCATAGTAACATTGGAACGTTTCACTTGTTTCAGCTGAACAAAATCAATGACTGAAATGCGCTGATTTATTCCCAAGGGAAATGTGTTCACCAGTCAGTTGAACCGTCTGGTTTCGTGTTCAACCAATGCCTGACAGTAATCTACCAATCAACATCAACTGCTGCATTGACCGGTCGTCTCATAATCAGATTCAATTTACCAACCAATCAGTACAGTGCTCTGGGGACCCGGATTGGAATCACGCCATGGAAGATGGTGATATGTGGCATAAAACAAAATCTGGAATGAAATGAGGGAAAAAAATCATTGTCCGTTGTCGAAAAAACCCAGCTGTTTTACTGTTGTCCTCGAGGGAAGGAAATCGAGGGTCGGTGAGTGCCTGGAACGCGTTACCAGTGGAGGTTGTCGAAGAAAACTCATTGACGACGTTTAAAAGGCATCTTGGCAAACACATGGAAAAGGATGGGTATAGAAGGATAAGGCAGAAATAAGTACTCAGGGTTGTGCCAAAGGTTGGTATCATTACACGCACAGGTTCTGACGGCCGAAGGGCTTGTTCCTATGTCGTATTGTTTTTTGTTCTTTGTTCTTTGTTCAATCGAGTTTAAAGGCGTAAGAAACGACTTTACCAAAACCTTTTTGATCTTTAAGGATATTGATAGGGTGGATATGGAGTTTCCTCTTGACGGATCGTTTTGGAAACGGGGCCATAGTTTAAGTACAAGGCGTTGTTCATAAAAGACGGAGATGTGCCGGCGTATTTTCATGCAGATGTTCACCAGTCTGTGGAAATAAGGGGCGGTACGTGGCACCGTGGTTAGCACTGCTGCCTGCGGCGCTGAGGACCCGAGATCGAATGTCAGCCCTCGGGTCACTGTTTATATCGATTTTGCACGTTCTTCTCCTGTCTGCGTGGCTTTCACCCCCACAACCCCAAAGATGTGCAGGTTACGTGGATTGGCCACGCTAAATTTGTCCTTCATTGGAATAAAAAAAATCGAGGACTCTAATTATTTTAAAAAAGCAGTCTCTGGAAATCTATTCCTCAAAAGAAAGTAGAAGCAGAATATTTTAATATTTTAAAGGCTGAGTTAGACAGATTGTTTATTAACAATGGGGGAATGCCAGGATATGAACTTGTGCTTAACTTCAGATTATCATCATCACAGAATTTACAGTGCAAAAGGAGACCATTCGGCCCATCGAGCCTGCACCGGCTCTTGGAAAGAGCACCCTACCCAAGGTCAACACCTCCACCCTAACCCCATAACCCCACCCAACGCTAAAGGCAATTTTGAAAACGAAGGGCAATTTTATCATGGCCAATCCATCTAACCTGCACATCTTTGGACTGTGGGAGGAAACCGAAGCACCCGGAGGAACCCCACGCACACACGGGGAGGATGTGCACACTCCGCATAGACAGTTACCCAAGCCGGAATCGAACCTGGGACCCTGGAGCTGTGAAGCAATTGTGTTAACACAATGCTACCATGCTGCCCCTTGATCAACCATGATCTTAATAAATTATAGTGGAGGTTTGAAGGGCCGAATGCCTTTCTCCTGCTTTGAATTCGCGACTTCGAATATTGCTAGGTTGAAACCTTCTGCTACCCCACCTGTTTATTGTTTTAGATATTCTGGGTGTTGTCAACTGTTAATCACCTTACTGCGTGCAGTTCCGGTCGCCACATTCCCAGAAGGATGTGGATATTTTAGATAGGGTGCAGAGGAGGTTCACTAGGATGTTGCATGGTATGGAGGGTGCTAGCTACGAAGAAAGATTGAGTTGATTAGGATTGTTTTCGTTGGAAAAACGGAGCTTGAGGGGGGGGACCTGATTGAGGTCTACAAAGTTATGAGAGGTATGGACAGGCTGGATAGCAACAAGCTTTTTTCAAGAGTGGGAGTGTCAGTTACAAGGGGTCACGATTTCAAGGTGAGAGGGGGAAAGTTTAAGAGAGATGTACGTGTAAAGTTTTTTACGCAGAGGGTGGTGGGTGCCTGGAACGCTTTGCCAGCGGAGGTGGTTAAGGCGGGCACGATAGCATCATTTAAGATGCATCTAGACAGATATATGAACGGGCGGGGAACAGAGATCCTTGGAAAAAAGAAGACAGGTTTAGATAAAGGATCTGAGCGGCGCAGGCTGGGAGGGCCGAAGGGCATGTTCCTGTGCTGTAATTTTCTTTGGTCTTTGTTCTTACTATTTCAACACTTATTACTCCCAGGACTACACTTCACATCCAAAATAATAACGTGTAGCACTTTCATCATATTTACAACAATTTTCAACATTTGTTTGCAATGTTCTTTACATTTTGGAATTCAATATATTACCTGAATCATATTCTGATACCCGTAACGTTTGCCAATTTTCAGATTTTCAAATAAACGGCATATTTCTGATATCTCTTCACGATTTCATAGCCGTCAATGATCCACAAGCCATTCAGTTCAATAGGCAAGTCAGAATTGTTAATAATTTCTGGCACAGCCGGCGATGTCAACGTCCCAGAAATAAATAATAAATATTAATTTACAATAGTCTATATATAGTTTTAACCTTATGTAATTGTGGATAAAATGTTATGAACATTCATATTTCTTGGTAATGTCATGTGAGAGTACTTTTAAGACATGGTTGTTTAAGCAATGTACATTTAACAAAACAGTAATGTCAGAGAGTGGGTGGGGCTGAGGTCAGGTCAGCCATTTTGCAGTTTGGGTTTGCAGTTTGAAGAGTGCCTGGCTGGTTTTGCTGAGAGGAGCTAAAAAGTGCCTGGCTGGTTTTGCTGAGGGCAGCTTAAAAGTGCCTGGTTGGTTTTGCGGAGAGCAGTTTAAAAGTAGAAAGCCAGTTTGAGACAGCAGCTTGGGCGTGTCTGTGTGTTTCCAGAGAGTTTGGAGGAAGAAAGCAAGGTGCAGGAGCTGAAGTCACCCAAGCTAATATATCTCTGCCATTCTACAGAAAATATAAATATCCTTTACCCTGATGTGATTTTTTTTGCATGTGTTAAGTCTCTTGGAAGTATGAAGGAACATTTTAAGGAGTAATTTACTGTTGCAATATTTTCTGAGTTATCTTTGAAGTAAGGGGTTCTAAGAGATCCAATGTTTATTTAAGATGTTATGTTGAGTTCATGGAATAAACAGTGTTTTGTGTTTAAAAACCCACGTGTCCATAATTGTAGTCCCACACCTAGGGAAAATGCCGTGTGCAGGGAAAAGCAACAAATTCATTAATGGGAGTACTCCATGATACATTTTGGTGTTCTGAAAACGCCTCGCCCATAAAAGTAAGCTTCAACATTTGAGCACATGATCGCACTAAGATAATGTCTTACATTTGAAAAGTCTGTTTATGACCTATAGTCAAGTATAATATTATGAAACTCTCATAATATGTCTGAAATGGTATTGACAAACTAAACCGATAAACCACATTATAGTTGATGATGGAATGAGTCTCCGCAGCGGCATTTGTGCACAGCAAGATCACACGCAAGATAACATGTTTCTGACACTGATTATGCTTTCAGTTGAGGGACACATCACGCACCGACAGACACCGGAGGGAATCCCCGGTCTTCGGTTTAACATCTCATGCCAGTAGATCGCAGTCTGTTGATAGGGGAACGATTTGTTCAAAATAGCATAATTCACTCCTTGAAAATAAAACCATCATAATCTTTATTATTGTCACAAGTAGGCTTACATTAACACTGCAATGAAGTTACTGTGACGAGCCCCTTGTCGCCACATTCCGGCGCCTGTTCGGGTACACGGAGGGGATATTCAGAATGTCCAATTCATCTAAAACTACGTTTTTACGGACTTGTGTGAGGAAACGGGAGCACCCGGAGGAAACTCACGCAGATACGTGGAGAACGTGCAGACGCCGCACAGACAGTGATCCAAGCCAGGAATCGAACCTGGGACCCTGGCGCTGTGAAGCAACAGTGCTAAGCACTGTGCTCCCGTGTCGCCGGTTATTATTATTAAACAACTTAGATATTGGAGGACTGTTCTGCTCGCCTGACTATCTCCATGGTCTGAGGACTGCAGTGAGATTCATGTTGCAGAAGCAGGCCATTTAACCAATGGAATGTGCAGCGGCCTTACGGAAAGAGCGCCCTACCTAGACGCAGTGCCCCCACTATCCCTCCCCACCCTCGATCCCGTAACCTCAAATAACCTGCACATCCCTGGGCGCCATGGGGCAATTTAGCATGGCCAATTCAGCTATCCGGCATTTGTTTGGGCTTTGGAAAGAAACCGGAGAAAACCCACGCAGAAATGAGGGAAAAGTACAAACTCCTCGCAAACGGTGACCCAAGGCCGACACAGAACCCGGACCACTGTGCTGTGAGGTGGAATGAGAAGCGAAGAAGACACTTACTCTGAGAGAAATGTAGCAATGCACATCACATTATGCAGCTCATGCTCGCCGATTCCGGTGACGGTTACTGTCAAACGAATATGGTTTCATCGCTTCGGGTACCAGCATGTACGCTCGCCAGCCCGGAAGGCTTAGTGAACATATTGATTTCTTAGATGTTTCATAGAAGTTACAGTGCAGAAGGAGGCCTTCCGGCCCATCGAGTCTGCACCGGCCCTTACACAGATTACCTTAGTAAAGCCCACGTATCTACCCTGTCCCGTAACCCAGTAACACCTAAATATTGTTTGGAGACAAAGGGAAATTTAGCAGGGCCAATCCAACTAATCCGCACATTTTGGGATTGTGGGAGAAAACCAGGCCACCCAGAGGAAACCCTCACAGACACGGGGAGAACGTGCAGATTCCGCACAGACAGTAGCCCAAACCGGGAATCGAACCTGAGACCTTGGAGCTGTGCTAACCACAATGCTACCGTGCTGCCCACTTATAGGCAGTGGCTTCAGCCTTTAAAAATAATAAACTGGGAATTTCAGTGCGCCGCATATTGTTGCTCGGCATTTCCTGTTTATAAATTAGGTGCCCACAAACAGTTCTGCCAGCAAAGGGAACACGTCACAGGTCGAGTTAAACAAGTGTGAAATGCGATGCGCAGTTCAGATCATATCAGATTGGACAAAATCATATAGTGCTGAATGCAACAATATTCTGCTTGTGGCTTTAGCGGGGGCAGAAAAGAAATGTCCCCGATTCAGAGTGCTGTGTTTCATTCACGCAAAACACAATATTTATTCTATTTTCAAAAAAAACAGCAGATTTTTAAAAATACACGAATAACGTGCTAACATGTGACTGCAATTATATCCAGGACCTCTCGTCCGCCTGCCTATTATTATCAGAGCTGTTCACGTGGGGCAAATGGGCTTCATTATCTGCTCCGTGTTGGTGTTTATCCTCCTCACGAACCTCCACCCAGCCAATCTTCAACTCATTCCATCAGCATATCCTTCACATGCTTCCTCCCTTACGTGATTACCAATTTTCCACTGAATTACCTCTCTCCTATTCACCTCGGCCACTCATTGTGGTCGCGATTTCCGCATTCCCACCATGCTCTTCGTAGGGAGGATTCTCCTCAGTTCCCGGTTTAATTTAACAAAAACCCTTTTAAACAGATGGCTCCCTTGGTCTATTTTCTCCCCCACAATTGAAAACATCGACTCTATATCTACTCTAATGAAATCTCAATAAATGTAAATATCTCTATGAGTTTTCCCAACGCCTTCTACAGGTAGAACGTCGTTCTGTATAATGTTTCCCGCTAGTTATAAC
The DNA here is from genome assembly GCF_047496885.1 of Scyliorhinus torazame. Lineage (NCBI taxonomy): Eukaryota > Metazoa > Chordata > Chondrichthyes > Carcharhiniformes > Scyliorhinidae > Scyliorhinus > Scyliorhinus torazame. The sequence continues at coordinate 18,216,149 of NC_092732.1, forward strand.
CTCTAAACTGGGGCCAATAATCTCGTGACACGATGCAAAACGTTCAACCTGGTTTCCATTCACCCGCATTTTCTAATATTCTGAAACATCGAGATATCCAGTCTGGGGGAAGTATCGGAATAGCAGGTTACGTCGCAGGCCAATAGGCAATTAAACATTGCAATATTTCAGTCAACCCATTTCCGGCATTGAAACTTGTCTCATTGTGAAAAATAAATTATACCTAGGGATAGGGTAACAGAGTGTTTTCGGATACAAACCTCAAAACCTATCATTAAAATATTGAATCTTTAAATGTCAATTGGAAACAACGTTAAGTGCATCACTAAAGGACGCATGGATTATTTGTAGTCAACTTGTCTCAAAGCAGATTAACGATTCAATTGAAAAAAATAAAACTTGGTTGTTTGCTGGGTCGCTCAGTTCATCAACCAAGATGTGTCGGCTCGCTATTCTTGTCCTTGTTACCTGCACTTTTTTGTACGTGAGTGGAAGACGCGTGAGCCGAGGTTCATTCCTGTCAATCTCCATGCAACATTCCAGTTTAGAATGAGCACGATATCGACAATAAACAATCAATGTAAATCCTCAGTGGAGCCACGAGAAAAGGCGCAGTAATGTCGGTTTGCTTTGGTTCTTCCAACCCAATATTTCTAAAGGAACATTGCCATGGTGACGGAAACTCTGATTTCCTGTATCCTAGTTCGCACCCAAGACTCATGAACGCATGACCATTGAGTCGTGTGAAAAACGGTCACTGGAGGGGTCCCATATGACAAGAAACCCCGATTTCCGCAGAACTAGACTAAGAAGTGGAAACTAAATCGCTCACTGGCTGCATTAGGGTGCAAAAAGCCCCATTACAGGACTTGGCATGATGCAGAGTAGAATCAAAATGCCATAAGAAATACAGATAATAATTAAAATGAGGTAATGCATTTTGGAACGTCTAGTGCAAATGTGTGGGAATGCATTTTGGAAGGTCTAATACACATGTGAGGTACTGCACTTTGGAAGGTCGAATACAAATGTTAGGTAATGCAGTTTGGAAGGGCTAATACAGGTAGGGAATATACAGTGAATGGTCGAACCCTCAAGAGTATTGACAGTCAGAGAGATTATCATAGAATTTACAGTGCAGAAGGAGGCCATTCAGCCCATCGAGTCTGCACCGGCTCTTGGAAAGAGCACCCTACCCAAAGTCAACACCTCCACCCTATCCCCATAACCCAGTAACCCCACCCAACACTAAGGGCAATCTTGGACACTAAGGGCAATTTATCATGGCCAATCCACCTAACCCGCACATCTTTGGACTGTGGGAGGAAACCGGAGCACCCGGAGGAAACCCATGCACACACGGAGAGAACGTGCAGACTCCGCACAGACAGTGACCCAAGCCGGAATCCAACCTGGGACCCTGGAGCCGTGAAGCAATTGTGCTATCCAGAATGCTACCATGCTGCCCCGAAGATCTAGGTGTACAGGTCCACAGGTCACTTAAAGGGGCAACAGAGAGGAGAAGGTAGTCAAGAAGGCAAACGGCATGCTTGCCTTCATTGGCCGGGGCATTGAGTCTAAGAATTGGCAAGTCATGTTGCAGCTCTATTGAACCTCAGTTAGGCCACAGTTGGAGTATAGTGTTCAATTCTGGTCGCCACACTACCAGAAGGATGTGGAGGCTTTAGAGAGGGCGCAGAAGAGATTTACCACGATTTTGCCTGGAAAGGAGGGCATCAGCTATGAGGAGACGTTGAATAAATTCGGTCTGTTCTCAGTGGAACGACGAAGGTTGAGGAGCGACATGATTTAGGTATACAAAATTATGAGGGGCATAGACAGAGTGGATAGTAAGAGACTTTTTCCCAGGGTAGAGGGGTCAATTACTAAGGTTCATAGATTTAAGGTGCGAGGGGCAAGGTTTAGAGTAGACGTACGAGGCAAGTTCTTTGCACAGATGGTAGTGGTTGCCTGGAACTCGCTGCCGGAGGAGGTGGTGGAAGCTGGGACGACAGTGAAGTTTAAGGGGCATCTTAACAAATAGATGAATAGGATGGGAATAAAGGGATACGGACTCCGGAAGTTCAGATAATTTTAGTTTAGACGGACAGCATGGTCGGTGCAGGCTTGGATGGCCTGTTCCTGTGCTGTACTTTTCTTTGTACTTTGTTCTTTCGTAAAGCTTGGAGAACTTGGAAAATGCAAAGCTGTTGATTGTTGATAATGTGGAATTGGACACACTAAATACTAATACACTGAACAAATCTCTTGCTCATTTTTGTTCGGTGGGAAAAACCTTTCCAGATGGATGTCGTGTATGAACCTTTCCAATTTGCACCTTTTAGCAAATGTTTCCAAAATCTCTTTACAACATCAGCTCAGAATGGCTTTTTTTTTTACAGCTGTTGTCAATTTGAGAATTTGTGATCCGCTGGCTGTTTATGAAGGTCAGAGTCAGGAAGAGTTTAATAACCACCCTATTTAGGCAGCACTCATCACGCTAATGGTTTTCAATCCCGCCTTTACATGTTTATGGCATTATATTTATCAGGGAAATATATTTCATCATCTTAATGGGACGTCATGTAAGGTTTAGTCGAACATTTGACTGCACTCCTTATTGTGAGGAGCGTACTGTGTTAATGATTGTTCATGATGAACATCAGCAACACACCACTTTCACTGACAGCCCGTGATTGTGCTGTGCGCTGCTGGGAGCGATGCCGCAAGAGGGCTTATTCTCAGGGTCATAGAACATAGAACATTACAGCGCAGTACAGGCCCGTCGACTCTCGATGTTCCGCCGACCTGTCCCCTCAATTTAAAGCTATGTTCCCTCGTGCTGGACATCATCATCCGAGTAAAAAGGCTCTCACTGTCCACCCTATCTAATCCTCTGATCATCTTGTATGCCTCAATTAAGTTACCTCTTAACCTTCTTCTCTCTAACGAAAACAGCCTCAAGACCCTCAGCCTTCCCTCATAAGATTTCCCTCCATAGCAGGGAACATTCTGGTACATCTCCTCTGCACCCTTTCCAATGCTTCCACATTTTTTCTATAATGCGGCGACCAGAATTGCACGCAATACTCCAAATGCGGCCACACCAGAGTTTTGTACAGCTGCAACATGACCTCTTGGCTCCGAAACTCAATCCCTCTGCCAATAAAAGCTAACACACCGTAAGCTTTCTTAACACCCCTCTTAAACTGGGTGGCAACTTTCAGGGATCTATGTACATGGACACCGAGATCTCTCTTCTCAACCGCAATACCAAGAATCTTACCATTAGCCCAGTACTCTGTCTTCCCGTTATTCCATCCAAAATGAATCACCTCACACTTTTCTGCATTAAACACCATTTGCCACCTTTCAGCCCAGCTCTGCAGCTTATTTATGTCCCTCTGTTACTTGTAACATCCTTCCGCACTGTTCACAACTCCACCGACTTTAGTGTCATCTGCAAATTTACTCACCCATCCTTCTACTCCCTCCTCCAGGTTAATTATAAAAATGACAAACAGCAGTGGCCCCAAAACAGATCCTTGTGGTACACCAGTGGTAACTGGATTCCAGGCTGAACATTTCCCATCAACCACCACCCTTTGTCTTCTTCCAGCTAGCCAATTTCTGATCCAAACTGCTAAATCACCCTGAATCCCATGCTTCCGTATTTTCCGCAGTAGCATACCATGGGTCACCTTATCAAACGCTTTACTGAAATCCATATACACCACATCAACTGCTTTACCCGCATCCACCTGCTTGGTCACATTCTCAAAAAACTGAATACGTTTTGTGAGCCACGACCTGCCCTTCACAAAACCGTGTTGACTATCTCTCATCAAATTATTCCTTTCCAGATGATTATACATCCTATCTCGTCTTGCCCTTTCCAAGTCTTAGCCCACAACAGAAGTAAGGCTCACTGGTTTATCGTTACCGGGGTTGTCTCTACACTCCTTCTTGAACAAGGGGACAACATTTGCTATCCTCCAGTCTTCTGGCACTATTCCTGTAGCAAAGATGACTTACAGATCAAAGCCAAAGGCTCAGCAGTCTCCTCCCTAGCTTCCCAGAGAATCCTAGGATAAATCCCATCCGGCCCAGGGGACATATCTATTTTCACACTTTCCAGAATTGCTAACACCTCGTCCTTATGAACCTCAAGCCCTTCTAGTCTAGTAGCCAGTATCTCGGTATTCTCCTCGACAACGTTGTCATTTTCCTGTGTAAAAACTGACGAAAAATATTCATTTAGCACCTCTCCTTGGTGCTGGTTTAGCACACTGGGCTAAATAGCTGGCTTTTAAAACAGACCAAGGCAGGCCAGCAGCACGGTTCAATTCCCGTACCAGCCTCCCCGAACAGGCTAGGGACTTTTCACAGTAACTTCATTGAAGCCTACTTGTGACAATAAACGATTTTCATTTTCATTTCATTTCATTTCATTTCATTTTCATTTCATTTCATTTCATTTCCTATCTCCTCGGACTCCACGCACAACTTCCCACTACTGTCCTTGACTGGCCCTACTCTTACCCTAGTCATTATTTTATTCCACACATATCTATAGAAGGCTTTAGCGTTATCCTTGATGCTACCTGCCAAAGACTTATCATGTCTCCTCCTGGCTCTTCTTAGCTCTCTCTTTAGGTCGTTCCGAGCTAACCTGTTACTCTCAAGCGCCCTAACTGAACCTTCACGTCTCATCTTTTAAAAAGCCTCCTTCTTCCTCTTGACAAGTGTTTCAACTTCTTTAGTAATCCACGGTTCCCTCGCTCGATCACTTCCTCCCTGCCTGACAGGTACATACATATCAAGGACACGCAGTAGCTGTTCCTTGAACAAGCTCCATATTTCCATTGTGCCCATCCCCTGCAGTTTTCCTCTCCATCGGATGCATCCTAAGTCTTGCCTCATCGCATCATAATTGCCTTTCCCCCAGCTGTAACTCTTGCCCTGCGGTATATACCTATCCCTTTCCATCACTAAAGTAAACGTAATCGAATTGTGGTCACTATCACCAAAGTGCTCACCTACCTCCAAATCTAACACCTGTCCTGGTTCATTACCCAGTACCAAATCGAATATGGATTCGCCTCTCTTTGGCCTATCTACATACTGTGTCAGGAAACCCTCCTGCACACATTGGACAAAAACGGACCCATCTCAAGTACTCGAACTAAGCGTTTTCAGTGAATATTTGGAAAGTTAAAGTCCCCCATAACAACTGCTCTGTTACTTTCGCTCCTATCCAGAATCATCTTTGCAATCCTTTCCTCTTCATCTATGAAATCTATGAAATCTCTGGAACTTTTCGGAGGTCTATAGAAAACCCCTAACAGGGTGACCTCTCCTTTCCTGTTTCTAACTTCAGCCCGTACTACCTTGTGAGGAGATAGTTCGATTGTGGGATTAACGGGAACAGTCAATGTGCCGGGAACTGGCGTCATGGGCCAACTAACCTCCGTGGGCACTTTGCTGACCGCGACCTCATCGAATGGCGAAGTATAGTGGATGAGTTGAATGCCTCAGTTCTTCCACGACGTCTTGGTGTCTAACTAATGGTACAACTTTCAGAATAATGCGGACTAAATCTTCAAGCAAGATCCTCGCTCATTCCTATTATTTTGTGAATTGATCCAATAAAAATCCTGAGCACATATTCTCAAAATAATAGAAACAAAACTTGAATCACAAGGACCACGTTCGTTTTCAAATCTGTTTTAATATATTGGTAATCCGGACGGGGTGCGTTAAAAAAGTTAGTTGAATAATAAAACGCTAGGGAATTGTAAAAAGTGCACGATAAAATTGAAGTATAACAGAAAGAAAGTAGAAACCTGGAAATGTCCTCAGTGTAACTGCGTGCCATATATTTTATCGTTAGAAGAGAGGACATTAAGCGATAGTTCCACTTCTGCTTTGCGTGCAATCATAAAATTGTGGCGAAAATGTGCAGGAACCCACGCTCTTTGGACGTTCGGATTTTCGAGCCCAAAAGGGAAAACTTTCTGCAACTCATCTTGTCTAGGCAGCAGGTTTCCGCACGTTTCCCTTGATTAAGAGTGTGAAATCCTCTTTAATGGCCAGGTCAGCATAAATTGTCTGCCGAGAAAAATTAACAGATTGCATTAAATAATCGATAGCATCGTTAGAGAGACAGGAGGAGATCATTGGGCTTTCCCAATGCATTCCACTAGTTCATGGTTCATGGCTGATCCCGCCCACCAACCATCGTTCCATTGCCCTTCGGTCAATTCCCCAGTGGATATCTAGCAATATCAGTTTCAACGTTTCCAAATTACACCCAAGACTCAAAACGTTTTTGGGGGGATAGAGCTTTAGATTTCCTTTCTTATTTTATTGCCTTACCTCTTGTTTTGAATGGCTCAATTGTTTAAACATTGCCTCCCTGTTCTGGATTCCCTCAACCAGAGCAAATTATATCTCCCTGTCAAGCTTATCGAATCATGTAACCAACTTAAATTCATGAAACAAACTTCAATAAATCCTCTCAAATCGGGAGAATACCAGCGTTGTTTGTGTTGTGCTGCCGTGCCGACTATGCAAAGATATCGAGGATCATGTGACAATTATATGAAACCCGTGATTAAATATCACTGCAGTGTACCTACATGTAATAACAACAACAAGTCAATACTTTTACCTCCTTATTCTGATGCTGTGATCTGGAGACTGCTAGTTCGTCATCGCTGTTCATGATTCCTGCCAGAAAGAACATTTTATACAGATTATACATTTCACATTGAGGCGGTTGAAATACCGAATGAACCAGTGATGAAGGAATGGATGGAGCGCGCCGAGGAATTATAAAATCATTACCTGTCTGCCTCTTCCTGAAACTCCTTCTCGGGACCACAAAAAAGAATCCAAGAAGTAGTAGCGCTGCCAAAATACCAGACATCGTGAAAATACAGAATGTAGATAACAAAGTATCAGCAACTGCAAAAAAAAACGAACATTAAAAAACAACGTTTGGGAAATAATTGAATAAATTAAGACATTGTAACATCTGAATAGAGTCATAGAGTCGTACAGGTATACAGCATGGAAACATGCCCTTCTGCCCAACTTGTACATCTCGCCAGGTTTGACCACTACGCTGGTCCCAATTGCCCGAATTTGGTCCATATCCCTCTATACACAGTGTACCCATATAAAAGTTGAAATGATTTTTAAAAGTCAAGATTGTACCTGCTTCGACTACTGCCTCTGGCAGTTCGTTTCAAACAATCACTGCCCTTTGTGTGATGAAACTTTCTCTCTGGGCCCGTTTGTATCCCACCCCTCTCACATTAAACCTATGTCCGCTAGTTGCAGACTCCACTAGCATTGGGAAAATATGTTGACTATCTACCTTATCTATGCACCTCATTATTTTATACACCTACATGAGTTAACCCCTAAGTATCCAACGTTCCAGGGGAAAATGTCCCAGTCTAACCAGCTCCTCCTTATAACTCAAACAATCAAGTCCCGGTAGCATCCTCGTAAATATTTTCTGCACTCTTTCTAGTTTAATAATATCCTTTCTATAATATGCTAACCAGAACTGTACACAGTATTCCAAGTGTTGCCTCACGAATGTCTTGTACAACTTTACCAAGACGCCCCATCCCCTGTATTGAATGTTCTGAATAATTAAACCAGTCATACCGAATGTTCTCTTCACCACCCTGTCCACCTGTGACTCCACTTGCAAGGAGCTATGAACCTGTACCACTAGGTCTCTTTGTTCTCCAACTCTCTCCAACACCCTACCATTAACTGAGTAGGCCCTGTCCCGAAACGATCTACCAAAATGCTTCACCTGACATTTATCCAAATTAAACTCAATCTGCCATTCATCCGACCACTGGCCCAATTGATCAAGATCCCGCTTCAATCTGAGATAACCTTCTTCACACTGCCACTTACTAAGCATGCCTCTTAAATTCTCATCCAAATCATTGATATAAATAACAATCTGTAATTTGGCTGGCAACAGAGAATATGCTCGTAGCTCTACGTTTTACTCGCTGGCAAAGCAGGCACTGAACGATACGGCCAAACCATGCACGTGAGCTCAATTATTAGGAGCATGATTAAATCAGTCGGCCTATCACGGCCGCTTCGCCACTCAATACGATCATGGCTTATTGGTCACATTAACTTAACTTTCCCCATATTCTTATTTGCCCTCGTGTTCAGTGATAGAACATCCACAGCTCCATGGAATACAAATCTCCATGGAGATTCTCAGTCGGCGGAATCCTCGGATTCGCGAATTTTCCGTCGGCGTGGGGATGCCCACATTGGAAAACCTCATTGGCCGGCTGCCGGTGTGCAGGATCCCGCAGCCGGCAGAGGTGCGCTGCACCCGAAAATGGGTGCGGCGGGAGGGAGAATTCAGCCCACATCAAACAAAACTCTGAAAGATTGAGAGGTAGTGATAGTTGAATTATGAGACAATTATGCATTAGCACACACGAAAAGAATGACACTGTAATTTACACACATACATTTCTCTAAGAAAAGCCTCGCATTAGCAGTAAATAGATTGGTAAAACGTTACTCTGAGCAGCTACCTCTATGAGATGACACACTTTCACTGAGAAGTAATTCACTGGCGTTGATTTGAACGGCACAAACACAGGGAGTTCCACTCCTCCAAGAATCCACCAAGAGACTGGTGTAACTCCTGATGGTGTAGGTCCCATCTGGCTCTATTGTCGCGGAATCGCTCTGTCCCTCGGTGTCCCGTCCAGACACGTTCCAGCGGACGGGAAATGAATCGGGATTCAAGCCTCTGACCAAACACAACAACGGGATCCTTTCCATGGAGGTAATCACATCCTGCGGAGGGATGAGGAGGAATATGCTGGGGGAACCCTCTAAAAGCAGAAAGTGAAATGGAATCCCATTAATATTTGGAACTCCTCATATTCAATTGTCACAATTAGAAATTATACGGACTAAAAATGTAATTTACCTGTAATCACTAACTTGGAGCCCTTTGCGAATATTCGCCCCAGTTTGTAGTCGTGGGTTGCACAGTAGTATATTCCAGAATCATTCCTCTGGGCATTTGCAATGAGCAGTGAATAATTACCCTCTTTCTCGTGAATCTCGCTGGAAAACCTGCCCTTTGCTGAGAGATACTTGCCCGCGGTGTAGACCAGCTTCATATCGTTTCTCTCCCTCTGTTTGTACCAGAAGACGGTTTGAGCCATTGTACTCCCAATTCGGCAGCTAAATTTAGCAAGACTACCGGCAGGGTGTGCCTGAACCGGCGGAGACAGGGACATGATTGGCTGAGGCAAAATAACTGGGCACAGGAGAGAAAACAAGGGACATATCAGGTAATGGCGCGCCCTCCGCAGCCTCACCGCACCCCGGTCCCCCACCACCATGGCAAGTTTAGGCGAACATGGGCCCAGAGGAAAACCGGTATTGTTAAAGTATCGTCTATCTCCAAAAACGCTCAGCGCAGGACAACATGTCCATTGATTTGGGCGTTAATAGCGTCGCTTTCCCCTTTATTCTCCGAAGGCAGAGTCGGAATCCATTAACCAGTAAAGCTGGCTTAATGACTGTGATCGACACAGGGGAACTGTCGTCAGTTAAAAATTTAAAGAGATTAATCAAAGCCAAAATTTGCAACAATTACTTTTTCCCTGAACACCTCTTCCGTTCCTTCTCCTCTCAGCTGGCGTTGGGCGCTGGAGTTTGTTCACATTACATCTTGTTATAATGGTTTGCATGCAAAGCTCCCCTCTGTCCACAAGAATCACAATTTAACTCAGGTATTTCAAATTCCGGATTAATTACCTAATTAATTAACTGATGCAAGGCATTTTCTACTCTGTCTAATAAATCTTTTTTTCTTGATTAAACGTGCACACTGATGTACAATAATGTCACCGCACAGCACGTAAGGAGGCGAGATGGCTCTTTGTATCTGTTCTGACTCATTTCAAGATTTGTCCCCTCTCCCGCGCTTCTCTTCAGTCTGGCGTGCAGAATCTACTTCCTATTCAAGTTATTATGCAGATCATTCTTTTGCTGAGTATCTTCAATCTTTGACCCACTGCTTGCCACCTTTCCTGCCAGCAGAAGCATTATATCCTTATTTTACCGACCCAAATCCTGCCCTTCTCTATCTGAACACACCAGGATAACTCACCCTGGAAGAGGTGGAACAATGAACAGACACCGAGGACGCTCATTGTCCGTGATACAGACTCGAGACTCTGAGCCCCAATTGAAACGTCACCGTGAACTCGTTCTTCTTCTCTCTGTGTGAAGGAGGTGTGAAATATGCAGAGTGAATAGCGCTCCATGTTTATTAATACATACACGATTGGGGTTGGAACATCTTACCGAGGTAGGCAGCTCTCTGCGGTTTTCCTGTTTACTACAGGTCGAAGTGCTGGCACATATTCTGAATATGCTTTGCAATTTACCACAGTATCAAGCCACACTTTGAGGATAGCGCACCGAGCTGCATATTCTAGAAGGACACAGTGCACTGAAAAAGGTGCAGTAAATATTTCGCAAGGGTGACGTAAGAACCGAGAAGAGACAGCTATCAGGAAAGAATGCGATGGCTAGAGCTAATTTCTTCATTGAAAGAAAAGATGGAGGTTTGTTTGATCGATGTTTGCAGAGTTATGAATTGAGCCAAAAACTCAGAAGTAGGGAAGATGCATCTGCAGGATTACAAAACTATCAGTCATCGATATCAGATGGAGAGCATTATATCCAATCAAGAATTCAGGGGAAATGTGGTGGCAATTTCATAGGGAGTAGGTAGGAAACGTCCGTGGTTTCCACAAGGCGTGACATGGTGAATTGCAAAGATGCAGTTGACGGGAAAGCTAGATATCCGCATGATGGAGTAAGGAATGGAGCAATATGTTGTTGCCCGTGAGTTGAAGAGGGGATAGGTTGCAGGAGGATCCCGCGATGCTTGATCGTCCGGAAGGGACAAGTCGGGCCGAATGTCTTATTCTGTGCCATAAAGTGTTAAGGAATAACTTCTTAAATTACAAATAAAAGGCTCGGTCCAGCCCAGATTGTGAATTAATGCCTCTGCTTAGTACAATATACATAATCCTTCTCTGAAGAGAAGCCTTGTCGAGACACCATGTGAAAGTTGAAAGCTGAAAGTTGAAAGCCTTATTATATTGGTTGGTAATCAGGACATTTTGGTCATGAATTAGATGCGATAATAATCGCTCTGCTAAAAGAAAGAGCGTAGTGCTTTTCTACAACGCCAGTCCCGATCAAAGGATGTTTCAAATCTCGATAATGCCAATAAAGTAGCGAGGTTAGTGTTGCGATCTGGGGAACGCAGCAGCTCATTTGCGTAAAGCATTTCCGAGAAACATTAGTTTGACCATATATAGGCAACCTTTCGGAATGCTATGTTTGTGCAAATAACTAATCCGGGGAAGGCTGTGGTGCAGTGGTACAGGTTCTGTAATCCAGGTACCGAGAAACTGACCTGCGCAGCAGCTTTCGGATCCCAATACGGCAGGTCGTGATGTTGCAATTAAAGAAGAACCTAGAATTCAAAGTCCAATTGTTGTAAAATTCCGACCTTTTTCACCAATACCCCTTAGCTGCTGTCCGGAGCTGCTCTGGAAATGTGGTCCTAAAAGTCCAATTCATGGAAGTAAAAACTGTATAATTGAACTGTCGCTCATTTCTGAGACTTCATTACAGCATGCCCGAAAGTAGAGAGCTCCCGTGGTATTGCATTGGACTGTGAGTCAGAACAACATAGGAAAAGGAATAGGCCATTAGTCCCTCGGGCCCATGCCGCCATTCAATGAGATCATGGCCTAATTCGAAACATCATGGCCGATATCCATTATTGTGTTTGCTGAACAAAAATCTATCTATCGCAGATTTAAAATCTACAACTGTTGTGGCTTGAACTGCTGTTTGTGGGAGAGAATTCCAAACCTCTCTCATCCTTTGTTTGAAGAAGCGTTTTTTAACATCTATCCTGAATGGTCTGGCCCTAACTTTTAGACTATGTCCCCTAGTTTTATAATCTGAAACGAGTTTAAATATGTTATATTGACGTGGCCTGCCTGTTCCTGTTAATATATTGAAGAGTTCAATCAGATAACTCGTTAACCATCATCTAAATTCTAGTGAAAACAGGCCTACTCTGTATAACCGCTCCTCGTAGTTTAACGACTATAATTCAAGAATAATTTTGAAAATCTGCGCTGCACTACGTTCAAGAACAATATGTAATCCTCAGGGTATGGTACACACAGTTGCTCACACCAGGGTTATCTACACCTGCCGCATACTGTTGTGTCTTTATATCCAGTCGTCTTATATAAAGGCAGCATTAAATTAGTCTTTCTGGTTATGTTCTGCACTTGTTCTGGGCATTTTAAAGATCTATTCACCCGAGCCGCAAAGTCTCCCTGGACATCCACCATCCTTCACATCTTCAGATTGAGATAGTACCCTGATCTATCTTTTCTTGGTCCAAAATTTAAAACGGCACACTTACTTACATTAAATTCCGTCTGTCACAACTTTTGCTATTCATAGAAGCACAGTATCATAGAATAAGTACATAAATGATAGAAACAGTGCAAATTACACCTTTGGAGGCTGCAGCGACACATAAAAGACACCTGAACTGCCTATTCAATCAATGTTCCAGCGCTTGAATGTTATGATGTGCCATGTATTCATCCAGGAACGTTTTAAACGTTGTGAGGCAACCCGATTCTACCACCCGTAGAGGCAGTGCATTCCAGACCGTCACCAGCCTTTGGGTAAGATGGTTTCCGTCACAACCTCCCTAAACGTCCAGCGCCTCACCTTTAACTTGTGTCACCTCCTGACTGACCCTTCAATTAAGGGGAACAGCTGGTCCCTATCTACCTTGCCCATGCCACTCATTGAGGTCGTCCCACAGATTTCTCTGCTCCCGTGAATCACCAGAAATCCGCTTCACAAATTAAATGTACCATCACAAGCACCATCCTAGGGAATAGCCTATTCATTCCTCCAGTGGTATCATATCCAACCTATAACGTGGCGACTAGAATTTCACAGTATATCCGCTGTGGTCTCACCAAACCACTCCACAACTCCAATGTGACCTCCTTGCTTTTGGAATGTATGCCTCGATTAAAACAGGAAAAAGCCTTACAACAGGTTAAAGTCCAACAGGTTTGTTTCGAATCACTAGCTTTCGGAGCACTGCTCCTTCCCCAGGTGAATATTCGCCTGAGGAATGAGCAGTGCTCTGAAAGCAGGCGTTTTGAAACAAAATTGGTGGACGTTAAGCTAGTGTTGTCAGACTTCTTACTGTGCTCACCCCAATCCAACGCCGACATCTCTACATCTCGATTAACAGAAGTACGTGTCCCGTATGCCTTTTTAACACCCTATTAACCTGCCTTTCCGCTTTCAAAGATCTATGGAGAAATACACCAAGGCCCCTTTGTCCCTAGGATCTTCCCAGTGTCATCACATTCATTTAATGTTTCCTACGCTATTATCTCAACTGTCGATAACCTCGTACCATAAGTTAATTTGGTCATCTGACGTTCTATGCCACAACCTAATCAATAATTTGAAAAGTTGAGGGTCCAACACGGATCATCGAGGTCCACCACTAGTCGCATCCTACCAATTAGAGAACTTATGCATCATACCCATTCTCTGTGGCCTGTCATGTAACCAATTTACCAGCCCGGCTAGCTTAGTCGGTGGAGCATGGGACTCTTAATCGGAGGGTCGTGGGTTTGCGGCCCATATTGAGCGCTTCCATATTACACCAGTACAGGCTTGGGGGGCCGAAGGGTCTGTTCCTGCTCTGTATTGTTCTTTGTTCAATTTCCTACCCATTTCAATTGTTTGCTCTCAACTCCGCTGGGATTCCACCTTAGTTAACAGTTCCTTATCTGAGACTTCATCAAATGCCTTCTGAAAGCCGATATAAATATGTAGATACATAGAAGATAGGAGCGTGAGGAGGCCTTTTGGCCCTTCGAGCCTGCTCCACCATTCATCATGATCATGGCTGACCATCCTACTGAACAGCCTAATCCTGCTTTGTCCCCATAGCCTTTGATCCCATTCTCCCCAAGTGCTATATCCAGCCGCCTCTTAAATATATTCAACGTTTTAGCATGAACTACTTCCTGTGGCAAAGAATTTCACAGGCTCTCCAGTTTTTCTGTCAAGAAATGTCTCCTTATCTCTGTCCGAAATGGTTTACCCGGAATCCTCAGGCTCTGGCCCATGGTTCTGGACACACCCATCATTGGTAACATTCTTTCCTGGATCTACCCTGTCTCGTCCTGTTAGAATGTTATAAGTCTCTCTGAGATCCCCCCTCATTCTTCTGAACTCCAGCGAGAACAATCGCAACCTAGTCAATCTATCCTCATATGACAGTCGCACCATCCCTTGAATCAGTCTCGTAAACCTTCGGCGCACTCCCTCAAGAGCAAGAACATCCTTCCTCAGAGAAGGAGACGAAAACTGCACACAGTACTCCAAGCGTTGGCTCACCAAGGCCCTATACATTTGTTGCAATACATCTCTGCTTCGAAACTCGAAACCTCGTGCAATGAAGGCCAACATACCATTCGCCTTCTTTACCGCCTGCTGTACCTGCATGCTTACCCTCATCGAATGGTGCACAAGGACACCCAGGTCCCGCTGCACACTCCGCTCTCCCAATTTACAACCATCCAGTAGTAATCTGCCTTCCTGTTTTTGCTTCCAAAATGAATAACCTCGCACTGATCCAAATCATACTGCCTCTGCCATTGGTTTGCCAACTCGCCCAGCCAGTCCAGATCTTGCTGCAGGATCTCTGCATCGTCGTCACAATTCACCCTCCCACCTAATTTGGTATCATCTGCAAACTTTGCAAAATAAAATCCATTGATATTCCCCTGTCCACTAACTTAGCCCTCTCTTAGAAAAAATCAATGCGATTTGTCAGACAAGGCATTACCTTCAGGACCCATGGTGGTTCTGCCTGATGGAACGATTTTATTTCGAGGTGCTAAATTACGCTGTGCCTTATTATATACTCCAGCTATTTCTTCACCACAGGTGCTCGGAAAAACAATCTGTCTGTTACTGGTTTTCCTCTTTCACCCTTGAGAAAACCTGGAGTGACATGTGCAATTTTCCAATCCTAGGAACTATTCCTCAATCATGGGAAATCTGAAGTTGGGGCATCGAACAGGTTCTCCCAATTTCCTTTAACACCCTCGGATGGAAAACGTCAGGTCCTAGGGATTTGCCACACTTCAGTTCCATTAATTTCACTGTTACGGATTCGCTACCTATGTTCATTCTATCAAATCCCTATTATCTCTCGAATAGTATTTTTTCGATACTTACAGGAAGTCATCCTCCTATTCAACTATAAATAATGAGGCAAGATAATTTTTTAACATGTCTGATATTTCCCCATTATCAATACCAATATCTCCAATTTTTGCTTTTTGTTGATCCACAATGGACTTCACCACTTGCTTGCCTTTCAAATAACTATAATATTTCTTCTGATTGATATTGACGTATCTTGCAAGTTTTCTTTCTTAAACCCTATTAGTAACTCTTATAAGTTACTGTGTGACCCTTTTATGATTTATACATTTATTCCATTCGCCCGCTTATGTGCTGTGTTTTGCATTTTTATAAGCCACTTATTATAGTGTTATGCTTTCCCTCAATGCTTTAGATGTCAAGGGCTGTTACCTGTGAAGCGCAGCACGGTAGCCCTGTGGCTTCACAGCGCCAGAGTCCGAGGTTCAATTCCCCGCTGGGTCACTGTCTGTGCGGAGCCTGCACGTTCTCCCCGTGTCAGCGTAAGTTTCCTCCAGGTGCTCCGGTTTCCTCCCACAGTCCAAGACGTGCAGGTTAGGCGGATTGGCCATGACACATTGCTCTTCGTGACCAGAAAGGTTAGTAGGGGTTATTGGGGAACGAAGATAGGGTGGACGTGAGGGCTTAATTGGGTCGGTGCAAAATCGATAGGCCGAATGGCTTCTTTCTGCAATGTACTGTCTATGTAAATGTAGGCGTTTTTATCTTTCAGGGATTTCGTGTTTCGATAATTGTTTTGTGACATATTCTCCATTGACCTTCAGTCTTGTGACTCATGAACCGATCTTCCCACTTTACCGTGTACAGTTCCCGTCTAATCCGTTAAAGTCAGCCTTACCCAAGTCTAAAATTCTAGTAGCTGATTCTTGGCGAACAAATTCAGTGACGTTCCTTAATAGTCAAGCATAATTAGTGTTTTGGAAGGATAAACATAAATGCAAATGAGTCTGCATATCTTTATTAGCGAAGGATTAGCGATGTACTCGTGTGAGAAATAATGTTGTCACGGGGAATTAAGGCATGGAAACATTCTCGAAGTCAATCGGAAATACAAGAAAAACAACACCCTGGCGGGAACAATCTAGCGGTCCTCTTACAAAGGTTCCACAGTATAAACCAGGAAATTCTGGAGCATTTTAAGATAACTACAACAATAATCAAGTGTGATTTTAAAATGCATAAAGACAATGTTACCAATGGATACCTTAAGTTGAGCTCATAGTCATCGAGTCATAAGGTCTCCAGCACAGAACAAGTCCTTCAGGCAACTCGATCTGCATCAGTGACAAACAACCACCTAATTGTTCCAATCCCATTTTCCAGCACGCCGCACATAGCCTTTCATGAGTGACATTGCAACTGCACAACAAAATACGTCTTAAATGTTATGAGGTTCTCTGTAGAAAAATGTAGGAGCAATAGGGTGGTCGTGATGGGAGATTTTAACTTCCCCAACATTGAATGGGACTCATGTAGTGTTGCAGAAGATGGAGCAGAATTTGTAAGGAGTATCCAGGAGATTCTTTTAGAGCAGTATGTAAATAGTCCAACTCGCGAAGGGGCCATGCTGGATCTGGTATTGAGGAATGATCCCGGCCAGGTGGTTGAAGTTTCAGTCGGTGATTACTTTGGGAATAGCGACTACAATTCCGTAAGTTTTAGAATACTCATGCACAAAGACGAGAGTGGTCCTAAAAGAAGAGTGCTAAGTTGGGGAAAGGCCAAGTATAACAAATATCGGCAGGAGGTAGGGAATGTGGATTGGGAGCAGTTGTTTAAGGGTAAATTCACATTTGAAATGTGGGAGTCTTTTAAGGAAAGGTTGATTAGAGTGCAGGACAGACATGTCCGTGTGAAAATGAGGGATAGAAATGGAAAGATTAAGGAACCATGGATGACGGGTGGAATTGTGAGACTAGCTGAGATGAAAAAGGAATCATACATAAGATCTAGGCGACTTAAAACTGATGAACTTTGGAGGAATATCGGGAAAGTAGGACAAATCTCAAACGCGCAATAAAGAGGGCTAAAAGGGATCATGAAATACCTTTGGCTCACAGGGATAAGGAAAATCCCAAAGCATTTTATTCGTATATAAGGAACAAGAGGGTAACTAGAGAAAGGATTGGCCCACTCAAAGACAAAAGAGGGAATTTATGCGTGGAGTCAGAGGAAATGGGTGAGATTCTTACTGAGTACTTTGCATCGGTATTCACCAAGGAGAGGGACGTGACGGATGTTGAGGCTAGGGGTGGATGTTTAATAGTCTAGGTCAAGTCGGCATAAGGAAGGGGGAAGTTTTGGGTATTCAAAAATGCATTAAGGTGGACAGGTCCCCAGGTCCGGATGGGATCTATCCCAGGTTACTTAGGGAAGCGAGGGACGAAATAGCTGGGGCCTTAACAGATATCTTTGCAGCATCCTTGAGCACGGGTGAGGCCCCGGAGGACTCGAGAATTGCTAATGTTGTCCCTTTGTTTAAGAAGTGTAGCAGGGATAATCCAGGGTATTATAGACCTGTGAGCTTGACGTTAGTGGTGGGCAAACTGTTGGAGAAGATACTGAGGGATAGGATCTATTTACATTTGGAAGAAAATAGACGTATCGGTGATAGGCAGCATGGTTTTGTGCAGGGAATGTCATTGTCGTACAAACCTAATAGAATTCTTTGGAGGAAGTGACAAAGTTAATTTAAGAGGGAAGGGCTGTAGATGTCATTTACATGGATTTCAGTAAGGCGTTTGATAAAGTTTACCATGGCAGGTTCATGGAAAAAGTGAAGTCGAATGGAGTTCAGGGTGTACTAGCTAGATGGATAAAAAACTTGCTGGACAAGAGGAGACAGAGCGTAGTGGTGGAAGGGAGTCTATCAACATGGAGAGAGGTGACTAGTGGCGTTCCACAGGGATCCGTGCTCGGGCCACTGCTGTTTGTGATATACATAAATGATCAGGACGAAGGTATAGGTGGGCTGATTAGCAAGTTTGCAGATGATGCAGAAGATTGGTGGAGTTGCAGATAGCGAGGAGGACTGTCAGAGAATACAGCGAGATATAGATAGATTGGAGAGTTGGGAAGAGAAATGGCAGATGGAGTTCAATCCAGGCAAATGCGAGGTGATGCATTTTGGAAGATCTCATTCAAGAGCGGACTATACGGTCAATGGAAGAGTCCTGGGGAAAATTGATGTAGAGAGAGATCTGGGAGTTCAGGTCCATTGTACCCTGAATGTGGCAACGCAGGTCGATAGAGTGGTCGAGAAGGCATACAGCATGCCTTCATCGGACGGGTTATTGAGTACAAGTGTCGGCATGTCAGGTCATGTTACAGTTGTATAGGTCTTGAGCACAGCAGGAACCATACCAAGCTGCGATACAACCAGAAAGAGAGCTTTCAATGTTGCATCTGTAAAATTTGGTGAGAGTCGTAGCTGACATGCCACATTTCCTTAGTCTTCTGAGAAAGTAGAGTCGTTGGTTGGCTTTCTTAACTATATTGTCGGCTTGGGGAGACCAGGAAGGTTGTTGCTAATCTGGAAACCTAAAAACTTGAAGCTCTCGACCCTTTCTACTTCGTTCCCATTGATGTAGACAGGGGCATGTTCTCCACTACGCTTCCGAAGTTGATGACAATCTCCTTCGTTTTGTTGACATTGAGGGAGATATTTCTTCGCACCAGTTCATCATATTCTCTATCTCATTCCTGTACTCTGTCACGTCATTATTTGAAATCCGACCCACTGCGGTGGTATCATCAACAAATTTGAGAATCGAGTTAGCGGGGAATTTGAAATTGAAAATTGAAAATCGCTTATTGTCACAAGTAGGCTTCAATGAAGTTACTGTGAAAAGCCCCTAGTCGACACATTCCGGCGCCTGTTCGGGGAGGTTGTTACGGGAATTGAACCGTGAAGCTGGCCTGCCTTGGTCTGCTTTCAAAGCCAGCGATTTAGCCCTGTGCTAAACAGCCCCACACAGTCGTAGGCGTTTCAGGAGTATAATAGGGGGTTGAGGACACAGCCTTGTGGGACACCGGCACTGAGGATGATCGTGGAGAAGGTCCTGTTGCCTATCCTTACGTATTGTGGTTTGTGGCTTAGGAAGTTTAGGATCCAGTCACAGAGGGAGGAGCCGAGGCCAAGGCCACGTGGTTTGGAGATTGGTTTCGTCGGAATAATACAGTTGAAGACTGAGCTGCAGTCAATAAATAGGAGTCTGACATTGTTGTCTTTGTTATTTAGGTTCCAGTGTTGAGTGCCGGACCGGGGAGATGGCGTCTGCTGTGGACTTGTTGCAGCAGTCGGGAACTGCAGTGGATCACGCCAATCCGGGAGGCTGGAGTTGATTCGTGTCAAGATCCGTCTACATAGATTTTGAGGGTGTGATATTCTGGCTGATTCCCTTCGTTCCCCTATTTTTCGTGCAGATATGGCCCTTTGGGGTCATTTATTGTCGGCATTAGTGGGCTCCTGTTCCCTGGATTTGTTGTTTTCTTGGGCAATGGGGACGCGGGTATGCTTCACTGCAATGTCTGGGCCCTCGAGTGTGTGTCCATCATGCTATCCTCAACTGCCTCAACGTCTCATCTTTGGTACGGCCGTCTAACAGTTGTTGTATGGGGGGGGGGGGGCGGTTCGGTGAGGATGGTGAGGTATTGTAACCCGACTATATAGCTAAAGTGGTGCACTGTCCAAAAGTCTGATATCAGATATGTCTCGCAGACCGAGAAGCTTTGTTCCAAATGGGTAAGAATGCGGGAGGTGTATGCTCTTGTGCAGTCGCCGTGTCATTCCTGAAGGAGCCCGGTGCCAATCTGGTGCTAGTGGCCACTACCTCAAGTGCAAAAGGATATTCAGGATCAGGCACTTGGAAGACCGGGGCTTGTGCTAAGGTTTGTTTTAGTTCTGAAACCGTGCATATGTCTCTCTGTCCAGCTTGAGGAGTTGTTTTTACCGAGCAGCTCAGAAAGAGGGCGGATTTGGTGGCAAAACCGTCGATATGGTTTCAACAGTCACCCAGCAAGCCGAGGAAGGAGAGTAGCGAGCTGGCGACCTTGTATAGGGGAAGGCCTGTTAGAGAGTCAATTGGATTGGATTGGATGTGTTTATTGTCACGTGTACCGAGGTACAGTGAAAATTATTTTTCTTGAGCAGCTCAACAGATCACTAAGTACATGGGAAGAAAAGGGAAGAAAATAAACTACATAATTGGGCAACACCAGGTATACAATGTATCTGCGTAACACCGGCATCGGGGGAAGCATACCCGTAGTGTTAATGTGGCCAGTCCATAAGAGGGTCACGTAGCAGTCTGGTACCAGCGGAGAGAACCTGCTTTGAGTCTGTTCGTGCATTTTCCCAGAATTCTGTATCTCCTGTCCAATGGAAGAAGTTGGAAGAGGGTGTATGCTGGGTGGGAGGGGTCTTTGATTATGTTTGCCGCTTTCCCCAGGCAGCGGGAGGTGCAGGTGGAGTCAATGGATGGGAGGCAGGTTCGTGTGATGGACTGTGAGGTGTTCACGATCTCTGACGTTTCTTGCGGTCCTGGGCCGAGCAGTCGCCATTCCAGGCTGTGATGCAGCCAGATAGGATGCTTTCTATGGTGCATCTGTAAAAGTTGGTAAGGGTTAATGTGGACATGCCGAATTTCCATAGTTTCCTGAGGTTGTATAGGCGCTGTTGTGCTTTCTTGGTGGTAGCGTCGAAGTGGGTAGACCAGACAGATTTTTGGAGATGTGTACCCCTAGGAATTTGAAACTGCTAACCATCTCCACCTCGGCCCAGGTGATGCTGAGAGGGGTGTCTCCTGTACTTTGTTTCCTGAAGTCAATGACCAGCTCTTTAGCAATAAACATATAATATAGAACATTGAGCATTAAAGTGCAGTACAGGCCCTTCGGCCCTCGATGTTGCGCCGACCTGTGAAACCACTCTAAAGCCCATCTACACTATTCCCTTATCATCCATATGTCTATTCAATGACCATTTAAATGCCCTTAGTGTTGGCGAGTCCACTACTGTTGCAGGCAGGGCTATCCGCGCCCTTACTGCTCTCTGAGTAAAGAACCTACCTCTGACATCTGTCCTATATCTATCTCCCCTCAATTTAAAGCTATGTCCCCTCGTGTTGGACATCATCTTCCGAGGAAAAAGGCTCTCACTGTCCACTGTCCACCCTATCCAATCCTCTGACCATCTTGTATGTCTCAATTAAGTCACCTCTTAACCTTTTTCTCTCTAAAAAAACAGCCTCAAGTCCCGCAGCCTTTCCTCATAAGATCTTCCCTCCATACCAGGCAACATTCTGGTAAAACCCCTCTGCACCCTTTCCAATGCTTCCGCCTCCTTCCTATAATGCGGTGACCAGAATTGCACGCAATACTCCAAGTGCGGCCGCACCAGAGCTGCAACATGACCTCATGGCTTCGAAACTCGATCACTCTACCAATAAAAGTTAACACACCGTATGCCTTCTTAACAACCCTCTCACCCTGGGTGGCAACTTTCAGGGATCTATGCACATGGACACCGAGATCTCTCTGCTCATCCACACTGCCATGCATCTTACCATTATCCCAGTACTCTCTCTGTCTTCGTGTTATTCCTTCCAAAATGAAACACCTCACACTTTTGTCGTATCGTATCTTCAGCAAACATGGAGATAGAGTTGGCACCAAATTTTGCCACAGAGTTGTGTGTGTACAGGGAGTAGAGTAGGGGGGTAAGTATGCAGCCTTGTGGGGCCTCGGTATTGAGGACTATTGTGGAGGAGGTGTTGTTGTTCATTCCTACTGTTTGTGGTCTGTTGGTCAGAAAATCGAGGATCCAGTTGCAGAGTGGGGAGCCAAGTTATGGGTTTTAGAGCTTATATGAGCTTGGCTGGGATTGGGTATTGAAGGCGGAGCTGTCGTCAATAAATAGGTGCCTGATGTAGGAGTCCTTGTGTAGGGCCAGGGAAATGGCGACTGATGAGGACAGGGTGCGACGGTATGCGAATTGCAGTGGATTAAGGCGTTCTGGGAGAATGGAGGTGATGCGCTTCATGATCAAACTCTCGAAGCACTTCATTACGACTGAAGTCAGGGCCACTGGACGGTAGTGATTGAGGCACGTTGCCTGGTTCTTGTTTGGCACAGGTATGATGGTGGTCTTCTTGAAACAGGTGGGTTCCTCGGAATGGAGAAGGGACAGGGTAAAGTTGTCCACGAACACCTCTGCCAGCTGGTCCGCGCAGGCTCTGAGTGCACGACCAGGGATCCCGTCCGGGCCCTTCGCCTTCCGAGGGTTCACTTTCAGGAAGGGCGATCTGACTTCGGAAGCTGTGATACCCACTATGGGTGAATTCTGGGCTGCTGGGGCACTCGACAGCGGAGTTTTGGTTACCTGCTCGACCCGAGAAGAGAATGCATTGAGTTCATTGGGGAGGAGTGCGCTGCTGCCGGAGATCCTGTTCGGCTTCGCTTTGGAGCGCATTATGTTGTTTTGACCTGGCCACAACCGCTGAGAGTCTGTCTGTGACTCTGGCTTGATTTGATATTCTCTCTTGGCATCTCGGATGGCTTTGCGGAGGTCGTATCTGGATTTCTTGTGTAAGTCAGGGTCGTCTGTCTTGAAAGCTTCAGATCTGTCCTTTAGTAGGGAGTCAATCTCCGATTGAGCCACAGTTTCCGGTTGGGGATCGGAAGTGCTGCTTTCCTTGGCACGCAGTGGCCCACACATTTGCTGATGAAGTCTGTTACGGTGCTGGCACACTCATTTAAGTTGGTCGCTGAGTTCTTAAATATGGACCGGTCCACTGTATCTAAGCAGTCAAGTAAGAGCTCTTCTGGTTCCTCGCAGTAGCCCTGCACGACCTTCTTGGCTGGATTCTCCCGCTTGAGTTTCTGCTTGTATGCTGGGAGAAGGATCTGATTTCCCAAAGTACGTTCGGGGGATGGAACGGTAGGTGCCCTTGATTTTTGAGTAGTCAAGAGTGTTGTCGCCTTTGATGGGACAGGGGATGTGCTGGTGGTATTTTGGAAGTACACTCTTGAGGTTCCTTTGAATTCACTTCCTTTGAATCTCGTGCATGCCCTCGGTCACTACCGGACCCAAGTTGTTGACGTTGGACATGATTTGGGCTGTCTTGCGATTCGCCTTGAATCCTGATGTTTTGAGGAGCTTCAGCAGTCCCTTCAACAGTTTGAGGTGTTAACTCTGTTTTCAGTTTGTAAGAGGAGATCGTCCACATACGGCACCAGACATTGTGTCTTGGAGAAGAGTTCCAGGCCATTGGCCAATCGGTGGTGGAATATCGAGAGGGAGTTGTGGAAACACTGGGGCTGACACGCCCTGGAATGTAAAGGCAAACTGATACTGACAGTGGTGATCTAAGGGAATCGGTCGGAAACCGCTGCTAATATCCAACAGCGAAAAAAATTGGCGTGGAGGGACTTCTCCAAATGGCGTAAAGGCAGGTCGCCACTCTGGGGTCGTGCCCGGGGTGGTCTGGTCCAGTCCTGAGTCGTCGTTGGTGAACCTTGAGGAACAGTCTAGTTTTCTCACCGGCCATTTGGGGGAATTGTTAATTGATGCGACGGGGTGCAGGACTCCTTGCTTTAATAAATGATGGGTAGCACGGTGTCACAGTGTTTAGCACTGTTTGCTTCATAGCGCCAGGGACCTAGATTCGACTCCTGGCTTGGGTCACCATCTGTGCGGAGTCTGCATGTTCTCCCCGTTTTTGCGTGGGTTTCCTCCGTGTGCTCCGGTTTCCTTCCACATATACCGAATGGTGTGCTTGTTAGGTGAATTGCACATTCTGACTTCTCCTTTAGCGTATACGCAGAGGCGCCAGAGGTGAAGTTTAACCAAGATAGTGCGGTGGCAATATCTCAATCGAAATTCTAATAAGTCAGTTTATTAACCCTCCTGTGTGTTCTGTGAAGCTACTCAGCATTTTTGTTTTCCTAGTCGGCCAGGTACGGCCGAGGTCGGGGATGTGTTGAGAGGAGTGCAGGATCCTCCTGTGTCCTACCAAGGAACTGGACGCACCGGCCTCCTACACCGCGTTGTATCAGGGTTCTACGTACAATATCCCATTTTGCATTGCACAATGAAGTTGGAGAGGCCTTACAACGTTAGCTCTGACAATGTGGAATCTGTATGGGAAGAGTTGAGAAAGACCAAGGGACAAATAACAATAGTGGATGTCATGTATAGACCCCCAAACTGCACTGGTGAGGTTGTGAATGTCATTAAACAAGAAATTAGAGATGCATGTAATCAAGGAATATCGGTAATCATGGGTGATTTTAATCTTCACATAACATAAGAGCATAAGAACTAGGAGCATGAGTAGGCCATCGGGCCCCTGACCCTGCTCCGCCATTCAATGAGATCATGGCTGATCTTTTGTGGACCCAGCTCCTCTTTCCGGCCCGAACATAATAACCCTTACTCCCTTTCTTCTTCAAACAACTATCTATCGTTATCTCAAAAACATTTATGAAGCAGCCTCAACTGTTTCACTGGGCAAGAAACTCCATAGATACACAACCCTTTTGGTGAAGAAGTTCGTCCTAAACTCAGTCCTAAATCTACTTCCCCTTATTTTAAGGCTCTGTCCCCTAGTTCTGCTTTCACCCGCCAGTAGAAACAACCTGCCGAATCTAGCCTACCTATTCCCTTCATAATTTTATATGTTTCTATAAGATGCCCCTCATCCTCCTAAATTCCAAAGAGAACAGTCCCAGTCTACTCAACCTCTCCTCGTAATCCAACCCCTTCAGATCTGGGATTAACCTAGTGAATCTCCTCTGCACACCCTCCAGCGCCAGTACGCTCTTTCTCAGGGAAGGAGACCAAAACTGAACACAATACTCCAGGTGTGGTCTCACTTACACCTTCTACAATTGCAGCATAACCTCCCTGGTCTTAAACTCCATCCCTCCAGCAATGAAGGACAAAATTCCATTCGCCTTCTTAATCAGCTGTTGCAAATGTAAACCAATTGTTTGCGGCTCATGCACTAGCACACCCAGGTCTCTCTGCACAGCAGCACGTTTAATATTTTATCATTTAAATAATACTCCCTTTTGCTGTTATTCTTACCAAAATGGATAACCTCACATTTATGAACATTGTATTCCATCTGCCAGACCCTAGCCCATTCACTTAACCTATCCAAATCCATTTTCAGACTTCCCGTATCCTCTGCACTTTTTGCTTTACCACTCATCTTAGTGTCGTCTGCAAACTTGGACACATTGCCCTTGGTCCCCATTTCAAAATCATCTATGTAAAGTGTGAACAATTGTGGGCCCAACACTGATCCCTGAGGGACACTACTAGCTACTGATTGCCAACAAGAGAAACACCCATTAATCCCCACTCTTTGCTTTCTACTAATTAACCAATCCTCTATCCATGCTACTACTTTACCCTTAATGCCATGCATCTTTATCTTATGCAGCAACCTTTTGTGTGGCAGCTTGTCAAAGGCTTTCTGGAAATCTAGATATATCACATCCTTTGGCTCCCCGTTATCTAACGCACTGGTAACGTCCTCAGAAAATTGCACTAAATTAGGTAGGCACGACCAACCCTTTAAGAACCCATGCTGCGTCTGCCCAATGGGACAATTTTCATCCTGATGCCTCGCTATTTCTTTCTTTTTGATAGATTCTAGCATCTTCCCTACTACCGAAGTTAAGCTAACTGGCCAGTAATTACCCGCTTTCTGCCTACCTCCTTTTTTATGCAGTGGTGTCACGTTTCCTAATTTCTAATCCGCCGGGAAAATTATCACTAGTGCATTTGCAATTTCCCTTGCCATCACTTTTAGCACTCTGGGATACATTCCATCAAGGCCAGGAGATTTGTCTACCTTTAGCCCCACTAGCTTGCCCATCACTACCTCCTTAGTGATAACAATCATCTCAAGGTCCTCACCTGTCATTGCCTTTTTTCCATCAGTCATAGGTTGGTCAAATGAAATTAGCCACAATGCCTTAGAGGAGGAACTCCCGGAGTTCATACGGGATGGCTTTCTTGACCAATATGTGGAGGAACCAACTAGAGAGCGGGCCACCTTCGACTGGGTACTGTGCAATGAGAAGGGAATCATTGCCAATCTGGCTGTACGAGACCCCTTGGGGATGAGCGACCATAACATGATAGATTTTTAAAACTAAAATAGAGAGTGCAGTATTGATTCGCAGACTAATGTGTTGGATCTTAATTAAGGGAACTATGAGGATATGAGGCGTCAGTTGGCCTTCATAGATTGGGGAGAGTTACTTAAAGGGATGACAGTAGGTAGACAATTACAAATAATCAAGGAGCGCATGGACGAACTACAGCAACTCTTCATACATGCCTGGCACAAAAGCAAAGGGGGTAAGAGGGCAAATCCATGGCTTACAAAGGAAATTAGGAATAGTATCCGATACAAGGAAGAAATACACAGATTGGCCAAGAAAAGTAATAGGTCTAAGGATTGGGGGCAGTTTAGAATTCAGCAGAGGGACGAAGGGGTTGATTAAGAAGGGGAAAGTACAGTACGAAATGAAGCTTGCTGGGAACATAAAGACTGATACTAAGAGTTTCTACAGATATGTGAACAGAAAGAGATTGGTAAAGAGAAATGTAGGCCCACTGCAGACAGAAACAGGGGATGCATAATAAGGCACAAAGAAATGGCTGCGCAATTAAATACATACTTTGGTTCTGACTTCACAAATGTGGACACAAATCAGATCCCAGAAGTGTTGGAGAATGAAAGGTTTAGTGAGAGGGAAGAACTGAGGAAGATAAACATTAGTAGAGAAATGGTGCTGGGAAAACTGATGGGATTGAAGGTCGATACATCCCCAGGGCCTGAGAATATGCATCCCAGAGTGCTTAAGGAAGTGGCTCTGGAAATAGTGGATGCATTGGTGGTTTTCGTCTGGGATTCTATCGACGCTGGAACTGTCCCTGTAGACTGGAGGGTAGCCTACGTCACTCCGATATTCAAAATGGGAGGTCGAGAGAAAGCAGGGAATTATAGACCAGTAAGCGTAAAATCGGTAGTGGGAAAAGTGCTTGAATCCATTATCATGGACTTTATACCGGAACATTTAGATGGCAGTGGCAGGATCAGTCAGCGTCAGCATGGATTTATGAAGGGAAAATCATGCTTGACAAATCTGTTGGAATTCTTTGAAGAGGTAACCAGTACAGTCGACAGAAGGGAGTCAGTCGACGTGGTATATTTGGACTTTCACAATGTGTTTGACATAGTCCCATTTAAGAGATATTGCGCAAAATTAAAGTGCATGGGATTGCGGGAAATGGATTGAGGTGGATAGAAAACTGGTTGGCGGACAGGAAATAAAGAGTAGGGATTAATGGGTCCTTTTCAAATTGGCAAGCAGTAACCAGTGGGGTGCCACAGGGATCGGAGCTGCGACCCCAGCTATTCACAATATATATCAATGATTTGGACGATGGAATAAACTGTAACATCTCAAAGTTTGCAGATGATACCAAATTAGGTGGGAGGGTGAATCGTGACGAGGCTTCAGGGATCCTACCGCAAGGTCTGGATAGGTAGGGAGTGTGGGCAAACCAATGGTAGATGCAGTATAATTTGGATAAGTGTGAGATTAATCATTTTGGAAGTAAAAACAGAAGGCAGATTGCTTCCTGAATGGTTGCAAATTAGGAGAGGGGAGTCGGCAGCGGGACCTGGGTGTCCTTGTGCACTATTCGCTGAAGGTAAGCATGCAGGTGCAGCAGGCGGTAAAGAAGGCTAATGGTACGTTGGCCTTCATTGCAAGAGGTTTCGACTATAGAAGAGAGATGTGTTGCAACAATTGTACAGGGCCTTGGTGAGGCCACACTTGGAGTATTGTGTGCAGTTTTGGTCTCCTTCTCTGAGGAAGGATGTTCTTGCTCTCAAGGGAGTGCAGCGAAAGTTTACCAGACTGATTCCTGGGATGGCGGGACTTTCATATGAGGAGAGATTGACTAGGTTGGGATTTTTATCTGTGGAGTTCAGGAGAATGAGGGGTGGTCTCATCGAGACTTATAAAATTCTAACAGGACTATTGAGGGTCGATGCAGGGAAGATATGTTACAAATGATGCGTGTGTCCAGAACCAGGGGTCACAGCCTGAGGATTCAGGTTAAACCATTTCGGACAGAGATAAGGAGACATTTCTTCACACAAAGAGTGGTGAGCCTGTGGAATTCATTACCACAGGAAGTAGTTGATGCTAAATCTTTGAATATATTCAAGAGGCCGCTGGATATAGCACTTGGGGAAAATGAGATCAAAGGCTATGGGGAGATAGCAGGATTTGATATTGAGCTGGATGATCAGCCATGATCGTAATGAACGATGAAGCAGGCTCGAAGGGCCAAAAGGCCTCCTCCTGCTCCTATCTTCTATGTACCTATGTATCTTTGTTTTCTTTCCAGTCCGGAGTCTAATCGGAATGCAAGCTGAAAGGGACATCAGAGCTGTCTACCGGGGATATGGTGGCTTGCCGGGCAGCTCGCTCCAGTGGCATCGATAGGAAGCCGTGGATTCTGGCTGGGCGGTTCCTTACATTCCTCGCAAAATTGCTTATCTGACCTCAATTATAACACTGTGCTTAGGGGGGCTGATATCTGCATTGCTTTGTCTTGTTCCCTGTTCTTGGGGTTGGGAATATCTCAGGGTTCTGAGATGACTGTGGTTCCCTGTATCTATGATTGGCGTGGATATATAGGGTTAGGTGCCCTGCACATCCCTGTCTCTCAATCCGCCTTCCACCTCGGTATGCCGAATCGGGGTCGGGTGCGGATCTAAGCGGATGGGATTCGCTTCATCAGATGAGGCTCCCCTCATCTGTTTGACGTCTCCCTGCCAAGCACGAATCATTTTACGGATGTCGCAGGCCTCGTTATGTTCATTATTATTGGATTGACATCTTTACACGCATTCCGACCGCTGTCAGTGGCATGTGCGATTAGGTTACGGATCCATGTAGACCGTTGATGTGCGTCTATATATATGCGATTTAATTACCTAAAAACACCTTTCAATTGGGTCCAGAGCCGAAAATCGAAAGCTGTCGGATGTTTCCCCCCTCTTTTTTTCAGAGTTATTACGCCTCACACCGGGTCATCCGTAGTATACCCAATAGCGGGCAGGGCGGCTGTTATATTTCTGGTAGGAGCCCCAGCCATATTTTGGGGGATGGGTACGGCAGAATGGATTGAGGGGCTTAAACACAGGAAAACGAGTTTGATTTCTTCTCTGTCATCGAGGCCGTTTAGAATGCGGTATTGATCAATCTCTTAACAAAAAACGTAGGGTTCGAAACTTCCAATTGCTTTACCGATGGCGGTGAGTTACGTCACAGTGTAGAGTGCCACGTCAATCACATTGGGATTATGTTCGTCCCACGGACGGGTGGTGAAGCGATTCATCGAGATGGGATGGGGCTCAGTAGGTGGATCGGGGCAACGGCACGGTGGCACAGTGGCTAGAACCGCTGCCTCAGTGCGCCAGCGCCCCGGGTTCAACTCCTGCCTCGGGTCACTGTTTGTGTGAAGTTTGCACTTTCTCCCCGTGTGTGCGTGGGTTTCCTCCGTGTGCACCTGTTTCCTCCCACACTCCAAAGATGTGCAGGTTAGGTGCATTGGCTATACTAGATTGGCCCGAGGTGCGGTTATGGTCATAGTGTGGGGTTTGGGCCTACCCAGGTAGGAGGCTCTTTCAGAGGGACTGTGCAGACTCGATTGCCCAAATGACCTCCTTCTGCACTGTAGGGATTCTATGTTCCGTTGCCTGGATCGAAGGCGGGGATTCCACAGTGGTTAGTGGGACGGGCCATCACATCAGCGCAGGCATCTGCCTCTAATTCCCCCGAATCTATCCCACGGATTCCGTTGTGGAGTCACGCATTACAGAGTTAATTGCGACGTTAATTTTTCAATCTCGTGCAGGCATTTGGGGTGATCTGTTGTGCTCGCTCTATTGTGTTTACCTGCTCGGTGCAGAACTGGAGGCTGTAGGCCGCTACATTTTTGTTTCACTTCCTCTCCTGTGGCAGCGCGGCCTCTGTCTTTCAGTAGACTTCATTACTTTGAACCTGGAATTGGCTAATATGTACCACATTAGCGCGGATCCTTTCTTCCCTTATTCACAACTCCGTTTCTAATCGATGTCTGCGCACGGTCCTGCTTGCTAGCTCCTGCTTTAATTGGATTACATGATGATCCTTGATTAAGTTTTGCTTACCTATTCAGTTTTAATTGAATTAGTTGAGCTTCTTTATCTTGCTTTAACTCTACTATCTGCGCCTCATTATCTCGTTTCAACTGCGTTATCTGCGCCTCTCTATCTTCCTTTGGTCGAGTTTTCTACGTCCCTCTGTCCAGTTTAACTCGAAGTATCTCTGTCCTTCCCCCGCCGAAATTTTCCAGACTGTTGGCGACCGCAACCGCCCTGCAAACCTTAGGAGCCCGTTTACCAACCTCTTTATGGCCAACAATTTTCTCACTCCGATCCCAGGTCCCATTTCGGGGCAGTGTCGCACTGCATTCGCTTGAACCATTTACTATTCCAATATGCACGGAGGACTTTCTCCCTTTCCCCACGACTGCTCATTAAAAAAATTTCAATTTTCATTTTAGGGTTCGCCTAAATTTAGGAAATTGGAATGAATCGCGGTGGGGGTCCAGATTTCACTAAATTCCCTCCCACAAATTTGACCCAACTCCCTGGACTATCCTATTTCTGTGCGCACAGTTTGTAAACCTCGCATTCCAGCCAACAATTTTATGGCTCAATATTCTGATCGAAATCTTTATTGGTCCTGCACTTATTTAAGACTGTCCGACACGCGTGGCATCTTCTCTCTTAATGTAGTCTCAGACGGTGTCTTGTAGAATACGGGGTTGAGGGGTCCGCCTTCGGAGCAACGTGGTCAATTCTTATCAAAGTCCCATGTTAAGGGGCCAAACTGACATATCTGAAAAATATATTTCGACCAGTATTTTAATCAAAGTTTTACACAGGTGTCTTTTAATAGCGAGGAGAACAAAGGACAGACACAAGTATAAATGCAACGATCTTTTTTAACCATACCATTAACCCATAAATTAACCCAATATATATATAATACTAGAATTCCTCAAGATTCGGTTACACACAAAGATGGCTTGATTCACCTGTGAGTCCGATTCTGAAGTCCATCTGGCCCGTCGTCACGAGTTTAGAAGAGTGAGAGGAGATCTGAAAGAAATTGCAAAATTCTAACAGGATTAGAACATAGAACATAGAACGATACAGCGCTGTACAGGCCCTTCGGCCCACGATGTTGCACCGAAACAAAAGCCATCTAACCTACACTATGTCATTATCATCCATATGTTTATCCAATAAACTTTTAAATGCCCTCAATGTTGGCGAGTTCACTACTGTTGCAGGTAGGGCATTCCACGGCCTCACTACTCTTTGCGTAAAAAACCTACCTCTGACCTCTGTCCTATATCTATTACCCCTCAGTTTAAAGCTATGTCCCCTCCTGCCAGCCATTTCCATCCGCGGGAGAAGGATCTCACTGTCCACCCTATCTAACCCCTGATCATTTTGTATGCCTCTATTAAGTCTCCTCTTAACCTTCTTCTCTCCAACGAAAACAACCTCAAGTCCATCAGCCTTTCCTCATAAGATGAGACAAGATAGATTCAGAAAGGATGTTCCCGATGGTGGTGGAGTCCAGAACTAGCTGTTTGAAGTAAGGGGCGAACCGAGGAGAAATGACTTCACCCAGAGAGTGGTCAATCTGTGGAATTCATTACCACAGAAAGTAGTTGAGGTGAAAACGGCGTGCCCTTTCAAGAAATAATTAGATTACAGCTGCTGATGCTAAAAATATGGAGGGATATTGGGCGATGGCGGGATCAGGCTATTGAACATGATAACCACCCATGATTATCACGATTGGCAGAGCAGGCTCGAAGGGTGGAAACGCCTCCTCCTGGTTCTATTGAGCATCGCTGGTAGTGAAAATGGTTCAACGCAGGGCC
The DNA here is from genome assembly GCF_047496885.1 of Scyliorhinus torazame. NCBI lineage: Eukaryota > Metazoa > Chordata > Chondrichthyes > Carcharhiniformes > Scyliorhinidae > Scyliorhinus > Scyliorhinus torazame. The sequence continues at coordinate 18,248,598 of NC_092732.1, forward strand.
ACCACTGGAACATGAAAAATATGTATTCCTCTGAATTGACTGGTCGCTCGCACTGAGAAGTCCCTTATTGCGGTAGTTGTTGATATTTACCGAATGTTGGCGCGCTTTCATCAATTCCTGCTCATCAAGACGTATCATTCACGTTTCTCTGCGTTCCCTCGAGAACTTTCAAAACTGGAAAATAATTTTGCGTCAGACTAATTAACCAAACATGACCGTTTATTTAAGCAGACATCAAATATGCATACTTCAGATATTCGTTATACTTCCGATCGGATGCATGAGGAGTATTTGTCTTTCCCAGTGTGATACTGAAGTGAGATTAATAATACTGCTGACCTCACTGACATTCATGACTTTTTCACCTCTTGCTTCAAAGATTTGAAAATTCAAGCCCCACTTCATACTCCTGGATATTCGAGAGGGTTTTGAAACAAATTTGAATGATACTCACTGTTATAATATCGGAACTCCCGCTGGATCTTTGTGGACAGCAAGCTTAAGGAGGAAGCAATGTGCGAAGTATGGGTCAATCCGTTCTACAGATGTCGGTTTCCATTTTTTCAGAATTAATACATAGTTTCTTGTTGGTTCGGAAGCAAGTACACAACCCTATACAGTTCCACAATAAATCGAATTGCCGTACTAACACATTGCAGTTTATGGTGATTAAAATATGTCCGATATTTTAAATATTGTTGCTAACCGTATTCACCTGGCATTTAATGCTGTTTTTAAATGGGCGAAAGATTCGCAACATGTTTTCCTGAAATGTTTGCCAGGTCGATGAAGTAGATGCTTAGATCGAATAGACAGGGTTACCATTAATATATGATAATGGAGAAACAGCTTTAAATTCATACACCTGGTTTTGAGAGTCCATATTGAGTTGCCCATATTTTCACATGTTTTGTTACCATGAGCTTTGCATGAATAACATATATATAACATAACACAGTTAAGAGTTGCTAACTTCAGATTTATCTATCGAATTTCAATCCCATCGGTACTGAGATGGATTGTTATCCCATGGTTCCAAGAACATTGACCTGGGCCGCTGAAGTATTAATTCGGAGCTTCTGTTTTCGTCACCATCTCGTCTCCTGGTTCTTGAGGTATGGACATTTCTGCCAATGCTCTCTGCTTCCTTTTTTAATTTTTGTTTTTAAAACCCTCCGTGCACAATATCTCCTTGAACCAGCTTTTGGTTACCAGACTCATTGTATCAATATGTGGTTCAAGTACACATTTGGTTTGATGCTTCAAGGGCGCATGTGCTGTGCCAGAGGAGGCACGGTAGCACAGTGGTTATCACAGTTGATTCACAGCTCCAGAGTCCCAGGCTCGATTCCCGGCTTGGGACACTGTCTCTGTGGAGTCTGCACGTTCTCTTCGTGTCTGCATGGGTTTCCTCCGGCTGCTCCGTTTTCCTTCCACTGTCCAAAGATGTGCTGGTTTGGTGGATTGGCCATGATAAATTGCCCCTAAGTGTCAAAAAAAAGGTTTAGGTGGGATTACGGGTATTAGGGAGGTGTGGGTTTACGTAGTGTGCTCTTTCCAAGGGACGGTGCAGGATCGATAGTCCGAATGGCCTCCTTCTGCACTGTAAATTCTATGATTCTTTGATTGATGATATTCCTGTAATCTCTTGCCTGTGCATTACATTATGCGCCATGTAAATGACCGTTGATATTAAAGAGCCACAATTAATCTCAGGGTTTGGAAGAACAGACATGGTTCAGGTTGGTTAAAGAGGAAATTAACACAGTAGTGAGAAAGGATATTAGCTCTGACAATGTGGAATCTGTATGGGTAGAGTTGAGAAATATTAAGGGACATAAAAGTTAGTGGATGTCATATATAGACCCCCAAACAGCAGTGGTGAGGTTGGGAATGGCATTAAACAAGAAATTAGAGACGCATGTAATAAGGGAATATAGGTGATCATGGGTGATCTTAATCTTTACATAGATTTTGCAAATCAAATTAATCACAATGCCGTAGAGGAGGAATTCCTGGAATATATACGGGATGGTTTTCTTGATCAATATGTGGAGGAACCAACTAGAGCGCAGGTCATCTTAGACTTGATACTGTGTAATGAGAAGGGAGTCATTGCCAATGTGGCTGTACGAGACACCGTGGGGATAAGCGAACACAACATGATAGACTTTTTAATCAAGGCGGAGAGTGAAGTAGTTGATTCGGAGTTTAGGGTGCTGAATGTTAATAATGGGAACTGTGAAGATATGAGGCGTGAGTTGGCCTTGATAGATTCGGGAGAGTTACTTAAAGGGATGACAGTGGATAGACAACGGCAAACATTCAAGGAACTCTTGGGGGAACTACAGCAACTCTTCATTCCTGTCTGGTCAAAAGCAAAGGGGGTGAGATCGTCAGTCCATGGCTTACAAAGGAAAAAATAAATAGTATCCGATACAATGAATAAGCATGCAGATTTGCGAAGAAAAATAATAGGTCTGAGGATTGGGAGCAGTTTAGAATACAGCAAAGAAGGACGAAGAGATTGATTAAGAACAGTACGAAAGGAAGCTTGGAGGGAACATAAAGACTGACACTAAGCGTTTCTACAGATATGTAAAGAGAAAGAGATTGGTAAAGAGAAATGTAGTCCCCCGACAGTCAGAAACAGGGGAATGCATAATAAGGGACAAAGAAATAGGTGAGCAATTGAATACATACTTTGGTTCTTTCTTCACAAAAGAGGACACAAATCAGATACCAGAAATGTTGGAGACTGAACGGTTTAGTGAGAGGGAAGAACTGAGGGAGCTCGACATTAGTAGAGAAATAGTGCTGGGAAAATTGATTGAAGGCGGATAAATCCCCAGGGCTTGAGGACTTGCATTCCAGAGTGGTCAAGGTGGCTCTGGAAATAGTGGATGTATTGGTGGTCATCTTCCGGGATTATATAGACGCTGGAACTGACCCTGCAGATTGGAGGGTAGCTCATGTCACTCCGATATTTAAAAAGGGAGGTAGAGAGAAAACATGGAATTAGATACCAGTAAGCCTGACATCGGTAGTGGGGAAAATGCTTGAATCCATTATCAAAGACTTTATGGCGGAACATTTAGAAAGCAGTGGGAAAGTCAGTCAGAGTCAGCATGGATTTATGAAGGGAAAGTCATGCTTGACAAATCTGTTGGAATTCGTTGAAGATGTAACCAGTACAGTTGACAAGGGTGAGCCAGTCGATGTGGTATATTTGGACTTTCAGAAGGAGTTTGACATAGTGCCGTAGAAGAGATTTTTGTGCAAAATTAAAGTAGATGGGATTGGCGGAAATGTGTTTAGGTTGATCGAAAACTGATTGGCAGAGAGGAAACAAAGAGTAGGGATTAATGGGTCCTTTTCAAATTGGCAAGCAGTAACTAGTGGGGTACCACAGGAATCGGCGTTGGGATCCGAGCTATTCACAATATATATCAATGATTTGGGAGAGGTAACAAAACATCTCAAGGTTTGCAGATAAGACCAAGTCAAGTAGAAGGGTAATTTGCGACGAGGATGCAAAGATCCTACCGCATGATCTGGACAGGTTGCGCGAGTGGGCAAATATTTGGCAGATGAAGCATAATTTAGATAAGTGTGAGATTATTCACTTTGGAAGCAACATCAGGAAGTCAGATCACTACCTGAAAAGTTGTAAATTAAGAGAGGGGTGTGTGCAGCGGGACCTGGATGTCCTTGTGCACCAGTCGCTGAAGGTAAGCATGCAGGTGCAGCAGGCGGTAAAGAAGGCTAATGGTATATTGGCCTTTATTGCGAGAGGTTTCGAGTATAGAAGCAGGGATGTGTTGCTGCACTTGCACAGGGCCTTGGTAAGGCATACCATTGGGTGCAGTTATGGTCTCCTTCTCTGCAGAAGGATGTTCTTCCTCTCGATGGAGTGTAGCGAAGGTTTATCCGACTGATTCCAGGTATGGCGGGACTGATATATGAGCAGAGATTTACTGGGTTAGGTCTGTTCCAGCTGGAATTCAGAAGAATGAGGGGGGATCTGATAGAGACTTATAAAATTCTAACAGGACTAGACAGGGTAGATGCAGGGAAGATGTTACCAATGATGGGTGTGTCCAGAACCAGGGGTCACAGCCTGAGGATTCAGGGTGAACCATTTCGGAAAGAGATAAGGTGACATTTCTTCACACAAAGAGTGGTGAGCCTGTGGATTTTATTACCACAGAAAGTAGTTGATGCTAAAACTTTGAATATATTCAAGTGGTGGCTGAATATATCACTTGGGGAGAATGGGATCAAAGGCTCTGGGGAGAAAGCAGGATTAGGCTATTGACTTGGATGATCAGCCATGATCGTGATGAATTACGGAGCAGGTTCGAAGGGCCAAAAGGCCTCCTCCTGCTCCTATCTTCTATGTGTGTATCCATGTATGTATCTACCCCTTTGAATGTTGGCCAATTAAATGCTAACGCGGTTCTGCGGGAAAACGTGTACCATTCCATTGGGATTGACGACCATTGGAAATGTTTATTTCCGCAGTTACTATCAGATAGCGGGTAGGACGAGCCGGCTGTTGAACGGAAACATCAGCATGGTGGAAGAGAAACTCGCATCTCTGATCAGCAGGAGCAGAGGGGCAGGCGGAAAAGACTGATACTGGGTAAATCTGTTCCGAAAATATTAACATCTGATTCCAAAATTCTTAATCCGTTATCATATTTTTGTAACTTGAATAAACCGACCTACTTATAACGAATCAAACACAACGCTCGTAATTCCGACCTTGTTCTCCGAAAAATGGCACACGGAGTTTTGTTGTTGAATTCATTCCAGCTCACATTACATTGTTCCCAGAGTTTGAATCTGTCTGTGATGTGAACGGCATATCACTCGTCTTTGAATCGATTTCTGATGGTATTTTCAAGCAGAGCTGTGTCGGGCTCCTCATCTGTAAATAGGAAACCCTCAGTAAATACTTACTGATACTTCAGGTGCCCTATATTTAAACGGTGCACAGATACTCCAGAACAGCCCCAATTAGCAGAACGTACTTATGGGGTGGGAGGCTCCCCACAATGTCCCTGGAGCCAACAATTATCCATCAGAAACCTTCACAAAAACATTATTGATTCATTATCACATTGTTTTTCCTGGAATAATGGTGCGCTACCATATTTCCTGCATTGCAAAAGCGATTACATTTTCTATAAAGTTACGTATTTGCTGTGAACGTTCTTTCCCTTGTACTCCTGTTTCATTTTTCAAATATAACCTTGACCGTTTGCACCATCGGCGAGTCATTAACGAGGGAGTGGTCAATGTTACAGATAACTGCGATAGCCGATTCTTCAAAGGAATTTCTACGCCATTACAGAATCCTTGGTGATGATTTATCTCCCTGTTAATTTATCTCAGGCAGTTTTATCACAAATGTTTGCGGTTAAAACTCTTTCGCTTGCTGGACCATACTCGGTGCATTGGGAAGCAGTTTGTTTGGATAACGGAGTAGTCCACTGGTAGAAGCGATAGTACGAACAGCACCTGCTGTTTACATTGTATGCTGTATACAGCAAGACAACATTGCTCAACTTTCCTTTCACGGTGGAAAGATGGGAGAGGATGAAGTAAAAATGAAAATTAGGAGTACAGAGAGAGGATACGGAGAATATTGGTCGGTAAAATCAAAGAAATTCATGGAGAGCAGCAGAATAACGAAGGAAAATGTACATCAATGATGTAAATGGTAATTCGTGGATTGTTTTCGAAGATGCGAGGGGTGTCTCATGCTGCACGAAGGAGAGGAATACAAAGAACAATACAGCACGGGAACAGGCCCGTCGGCAGTTCAAGCCTGTACCGGTCATGACACCACCTTCGGCTAAAACCCTCAGCACTTCGGTGAGCAGTATGTCTCTGTACCCATTATATCCATGTGTTTGTCAAGATAACTTTTGAACGCCGTTAATGTGTCTGCTTCCAGGACCTCACCTGGAGCGGGTTCCAGGAACTCACCACCCTTTGTGTAAAAAAACTGCCTCGCACATCGCCTCCAAACCTTTCACCTTGGACCGTAAACGTCTGTCCCCTGGTAACTCACCCCCACCCCCCCCCCAACCCCCTCCCCGCCCTGGGAAAGAGTGCCTGCCCATCGACTCTATTCATGTCCCTCATAATCTTGTAGGCCTCTATCAGGTCGCCCCACAACCCACGTCATTCTAATAAAAACAGTCAGTGTTTATTCAGCCTCTCCGCATAGTTAACATCCTCCAGACCAGGCACATCCTTGTAAACCTCCTAAAGGGAAGCAGTGTAAAATACTGGATACAAAAAGCACTGTACTTTTAAAAAAAAAATTTAAGAGCACCCAATTATTATATTTTTTCAATTAAGGGGAAATTTAGCGTGGCCAAACCACCTAACCTGCACATCTTTTGAGTTGTGGGGGTGAAACCCACGCTGATACGGAGAGAATGTGCAAACTCTACACAGACAGGTGACCCAGGGCCGGGATTCCAACCCGGGACCACAGCGCCGTAGTCCCAGTGCTATCCACTGGGCTACCGTGCTGGCCTCAAAAAGCATAGTACTGAACAGACTGGCATTTTTCGATGTGGATCATTACCTGGGCCACGTGCATTCTGTCCGAAGCTGCTGAAGGTAACGGATTATCTGAGGATAATTTTTCTAATCCTCATTAGATATATGCGGGGTACCAAAGGATTGCACGTCTGTGAATAATGACCAATTATGTAAGATAAGAGTGATGGAGAGGTGGGAGAAACACAAGCCTCTCAGTCTCATTTCAGTGGTGAGAGAATTAGTGCAAAGGATTCTGAGGGAAAGGATAAAATGTCACGTAGAGAGGCACGGATTGATCAGTGATAATCAGCATAGTTTTGTTAGGGAAAGATCGCCTCTTAGTGACCTAAGATTTTTTTTATTCCAGCAAGTAATGAGGAGGAATGATGAGGGAACTGCAGTGGATATTGTCTGCATGGATTTCAGTCAGGAATTTGACAAGTTCCCAGATGGCAGAGTGGAAGAAACGTGAGATCTCATTGGATACTGGCGGAAGTTCGTTTGCTCATGCTCAAAGAAATTTGCTCAAAAGCAAGAACATAGAACATAGAACATAGAAAATACAGCACAGAAGAGGCCCTTCGGCCCACGATGTTGTGCCGAACCTTTGTCCTAGATTAATCATAGATTATCATTGAATCTACAGTGCAGAAGGAGGCCATTCGGCCCCCTGAGTCTGCACCAGCTCTTGGAAAGAGCACCCTACCCAAACTCAACACCTCCACCCAACACCAAGGGCAATTTGGACATTAAGGGCAATTTATCATTGGCCAATTCACCTAACCCGCACATCTTTGGACTGTGGGAGGAAACCGGAGCACCCGGAGGAAACCCACGCAGACACAGGGAGGACGTGCAGACTCCGCACAGACAATGACCCAAGCCGAAATCGAACCTGGGACCATGGATCTGTGAAGCAATTGTGCTATTCACAATGCTACCGTGCTGCCCTTAAGAACAAATAAATCTACACTATATAATTTTCCCGTAATCCATGTACCTATCCAACAGCTGCTTGAAGGTCACTAATGTTTCCGACTCAACTACTTCCACAGGCAGTGCATTCCATGCCCCCACTACTCTCTGGGTAAAGAACCTACCTCTGATATCCCTCCTATATCTTCCACCTTTCACCTTAAATTTATGTCCCCTTGTAATGGTGTGTTCCACCTGGGGAAAAAGTCTCTGACTGTCTACTCTATCTATTCCCCTGATCATCTTATAAACCTCTATCAAGTCGCCCCTCATCCTTCTCCGCTCTAATGAGAAAAGGCCTAGCACCCTCAACCTTTCCTCGTAAGACCTACTCTCCATTCCAGGCAACATCCTGGTAAATCTTCTTTGCACCTTTTCCAGAGCTTCCACATCCTTCCTAAAATGAGGCGACCAGAACTGTACACAGTACTCCAAATGTGGCCTTACCAAAGTTTTGTACAGCTGCATCATCACCTCACGGCTCTTAAATTCAATCCCTCTGTTAATGAACGCGAGCACAACATAGGCCTTCTTCACAGCTCTATCCACTTGAGTGGCAACTTTCAAAGATGTATGAACATAGACCCCAAGGTCTCTCTGCTCCTCCACAATGCCAAGAACTCTACCGTTAACCCTGTATTCCGCATTCATATTTGTCCTTCCAAAATGGACAACCTCACACTTTTCAGGGTTAAACTCCATCTGCCACTTCTCAGCCCAGCTCTGCATCCTATCTATGTCTCTTTGCAGCCGACAACAGCCCTCCTTACTATCCACAACTCCACCAATCTTCGTATCGTCTGCAAATTTACTGACCCACCCTTCAACTCCCTCATCCAAGTCATTAATGAAAATCACAAACAGCAAAGGACCCAGAACTGATCCCTGCGGTACACCACTGGTAACTGGGATCCAGGCTGAATATTTGCCATCCACCACCACTCTCTGACTTCTATCGGTTAGCCAGTTCGTTATCCAACTGGCCAAATTTCCCACTATCCCATGCCTCCTTACTTTGTGCAGAAGCCTACCATGGGGAACTTTATCAAATGCCTTACTAAAATCCATGTACACTACATCCACTGCTTTACCTTCATCCACATGCTTGGTCACCTCCTCAAAGAATTCAATAAGATTTGTAAGGCAAGACCTACCCCTCACAAATCCGTGCTGACTATCCCTAATCAAGCAGTGTCTTTCCAGATGCTCAGAAATCCTATCCTTCAGTACCCTTTCCATTACTTTGCCTACCACCGAAGTAAGACTAACTGGCCTGTAATTCCCAGGGTTATCCCTAGTTCCTTTTTTGAACAGGGGCACGACATTCGCCACTCTCCAATCCCCTGGTACCACCCCTGTTGACAGTGAGGACGAAAAGATAATTGCCAACGGCTCTGCAATTTCATCTCTTGCTTCCCATAGAATCCTTGGATATAACCCGTCAGGCCCGGGGGACTTGTCTATCCTCAAGTTTTTCAAAATGCCCAACACATCTTCCTTCCTAACAAGTATTTCCTCGAGCTTACCAATCTGTTTCACACTGTCCTCTCCAACAATATCGCCCCTCTCATTTGTAAATACAGAAGAAAAGTACTCATTCAAGACCTCGCCTATCTCTTCAGACTCAATACACAATCTCCCGCTACTGTCCTTGATCGGACCTACCCTCGCTCTAGTCATTCTCATATTTCTCACATATGTGTAAAAGGCCTTGGGGTTTTCCTTGATCCTACCCGCCAAAGATTGTTCATGCCCTCTCTTAGCTCTCCTAATCCCTTTCTTCAGTTCCCTCCTGGCTATCTTGTATCCCTCCAATGCCCTGTCTGAACCTTGTTTCCTCAGCCTTACATAAGTCACCTTTTTCCTCTTAACAAGACATTCAACCTCTCTTGTCAACCATGGTTCCCTCACTCGACCATCTCTTCCCTGCCTGACAGGGACATACATATCAAGGACACGTAGCACCTGTTCCTTGAACAAGTTCCACATTTCACTTGTGTCCTTCCCTGCCAGCCTATGTTCCCAACTTATGCACTTCAATTCTTGTCTGACAACATCGTATTTACCCTTCCCCCAATTGTAAACCTTGCCCTGTTGCACGTACCTATCCCTCTCCATTACTAAAGTGAAAGTCACAGAATTGTGGTCACTATCTCCAAAATGCTCCCCCACTAACAAATCTATCACTTGCCCTGGTTCATTACCCAGTACTAAATCCAATATTGCCCCTCCTCTGGTTGGACAATCTACATACTGTGTTAGAAAAGCTTCCTGGACACACTGCACAAACACCACCCCATCCAAACTATTTGATCTAAAGAGTTTCCACTCAATATTTGGGAAGTTAAAGTCGCCCATGACTACCACCCTATGACTTCTGCACCTTTCCAAAATCTGTTTCCCAATCTGTTCCTCCACATCTCTGCTACTATTGGGGGGCCTATAGAAAACTCCTAACAAGGTGACTGCTCCTTTCCTATTTCTGACTTCAACCCATACTACCTCAATAGGGTGATACTCCTCGAACTGCCTTTCTGCAGCTGTTATACTATCTCTAATTAATAATGCCACCCCCCCCCACCTCTTTTACCACCCTCCCTAATCTTATTGAAACATCTATAACCAGGGACCTCCAACAACCATTTCTGCCCCTCTTCTATCCAAGTTTCCGTGATGGCCACCACATCGTAGTCCCAAGTACCGATCCATGCCTTAAGTTCACCTTAAGAAACAGGACAATCGTCATTTTTTTTGAGCATGAACAACGCCTTTCACGGATATTCCACTGAGCTCAGTGTTGGACTCTTTGGTGTTTGTTTTCTACATATTAAGGATTTTGACTTAGACATGGAGTCAGGACTGGAAAATTTACGGATGACAGAAATAATGGCCCTGTAGTTGATGGTGGAATAAACAGATGTCGAATTCGGAATCATATTAATGGTTTGTTGAGTTGGTGTAGAAGTGAAAAACGCTGGCAAAACACAAACTTGTGAAATAATGCATTTCGTGTGGGGGTAGTGGGGGGGGGGGGGTTGCAAAAAATCAAGGGAATACTCAATAAACATACATTTTTGGAGGGGGTGAGAAAGTGGGGTGGAGGTCCACGGTTCGCTGTAAGTTCCAGGACGAGTGGAGCAGTTGGTGATGGGAGTATTTGGAACAATTGTATTGGGAAAGGTATATAATACAGAAGCAGCGATGTAATGGTGGTGCTGGATGCTGGATGAACGCTGGGTTAGCTATTTTGCGTCACCACATTGCAGGAAGTGGAAAGCTGCACTGGAGAGAGAGTAAAGAGCATACTTGCAAGAGTGTTGCAAGGGCCGAGAAAGTTATGAGGTTGGATTGAATAAACAGTAGTTGCTTTCCTTCGATTAGACAAGACGAAGGCTTGAGTTAATTGAGGTGTGCATTGTTATCAGACGCCACGATACGACGGACATGAAAGATTGGTTCTTCCCGAGCTCATGCGTACATAAAGGTGATTGGTTGAATGATTAAAGTGGGCACGAGGGAACACATATACAGTGTGTGTCTGGATTTATTTTGGTTGTTGATATTGAAAAGCTAAATTCATGAAAAACGGAAAGGAATCGGATACTGACATTCTATAAACTGCAAGGCTGCACAACAGGTGCTGGAAAGTGGGATTAAAATGAGCGGCGAGTATCTTTCATCTGTTAAGATTCGATTGGAGTTGTTTATTGTCACGTGCACCGAGGTACAGTGAAAAGTGTTGTTCTGGTACAGCAGCTGGATCATTCAACATATGAGACAATACATAGGGCAAACATAAATGCACAATGTAAATACATAGACACAGGCAGCAGAGGAAGCATACAGGAATGAAATACTGCTCACAGCAGAAGATGTGTGAAGAGATGAGATCAGTCCATAAGAGTCTCGTTTAGGAGTCTGGTTAAAGCGGGGAAGAAGCTCTTTTGAATACGTTAGTGCGTGTTCTCAGGCTTTTGTCTCTCCTACCCGATGGAATAAGTCTTAACAGAGAATAATCTGGGTGAGAGGGTCTTTAATTATGCGGATAACTTTCACAAAGCAGCGGCAGGTTTAGACAGAGTCAATGGGTGGAAGGGGAATCGCGTGGACTGGGCAGTGTTCACGAAGGTCCGTAATGTCGTGAACACGGCCCAGTCCATCACGCGAACCCCATCCCATCCAATGACTCTGTCTACAACTCCCGCTGCCTTGGAAAGCGAGAAGCATAATCAAAGAGGTTAATTAGATTAATGTTAATTGTATTTTGCAAGTCGGGCTGAATGACTTCTTTCTGCACCATAACGTATGTGTCGTTATTCAGCAGCAATTGAAGGAATATATAGACTATCAGCACAGATCGTCAAACCTTGATTCTGTGTGGCTCGGTTAAGGATATTAAGGATTCGGTATGTAGGATGAATCTAAGATGCAGATCCGCCATGATTTAAATGACGGGAGAACAGGGTCCAAGGGCAGAGTGGCCTCCACTTGTCACCGTGATGATGGTGTGGCACGTGAAAACGGCTCTTTTTATGTTTCTCTCACAGAATATTTATGCTCGACTGCGTACAATGCGCATTACTCTCCGATAGCAAACTAAATGAAGAAATATTATTATACTTCCGGGATATAACGTGTTTTCGTGTTGGAGGCAGTTCAGTCTGCTTTGCCTCATTGCCCGGAGGCTATCCTTTCCAAGATCCTGTCGTCTAAAATTATGTTTCAGTCTGAATGTACACATTCAATAAAAAAAATAATGAACAGAGAACGTTGATTCATCACTTCGTCTAGTCTCTATACGCCAAACAGAAATGGTCCACTTCAAAAATACTTAGAATCATAGAAGTTTACAGCATGGAAACAGGCCCTTCGGCCCAACCAGTCCATGCCGCCCAGTTTTTAACCATTAAGCTAGTCCCAGTTGCCCGCACTTGGCCCATAACCCTCTAAACCCATTTTACCCATGTAACTATCTAACTGCTTTTTAAAAGACACAATTGTACCCGCCTCTACTACTACCTCGGGCAGCCAATTCCAGACACTCACTACCCTCTGAGTGAAGAAATTTCCCCTCTGGGCCCTTCTGAATCTCTCCCCTCTCACCTTAAACCTATGCCCTCTAGTTTTAGACTCCCCTACCTTTTGGAAAAGATGTTGACGATCTACCTTATCTATGCCCCTCATTATTTTATAGACCTCTATAAGATCACCCCTAAGCCTCCTACGCTCCAGGGAAAAAAGTCCCAGTCTATCCAGCCTCTCCTTATAACTCAAACCATCAAGTCCCGGTAACATCCTAGTAAATCTTTTCTGCACTCTTTCTAGTTTAATAATATCCTTTCTATAATAGGGTGACCAGAACTGCACACAGTATTCCAGGTGTGGCCGTACCAACGTCTTGTACAACTTCAACAAGACGTCCCAACTCCTGTATTCAATGTTCTGACCAATGAAACCAAGCATGCCGAATGCCTTCTTCACCACCCTGTCCACCTGCGACTCCACCTTCAAGGACCTATGAACCTGTACTCCTAGATCTCTTTGTTCTATAACTCTCCCCAACACCATACCATTAACTGAGTAGGTCCTGGCCTGATTCGATCTGCAAAAATGCATCACCTCACATTTATCTAAATTAAACTCCATCCGCCATTCGTCGGCCCACTGGCCTAATTGATCAAGATCCCGTTGCAATCCTAGATAACCTTCTTCACTATCCACTGTGCCACCAATCTTGGTGTCATCTGCAAACTTGCTAACCATGCCTCCTAAATTCTCATCCAAATCATTAATATAAATCACAAATAACATTGGACCCAGCACCGATCCCTGAGGCACACCACTGGTCACAGGCCTCCAGTTTGAAAAACAACCCTCTACAACCACCCTGTGTCTTTTGTCGTTCAGCCAATTTTGAATCCAATTGGTTACCTCACCCTGGATCCCGTGAGCTTTAACCTTCTGCAACTACCTACCATGCGGTACCTTGTCAAAGGCTTTGCTAAAGTCCATGTAGACAACGTCTACTGCACTGCCATCATCTACCTTCTTGGTCACCCCCTCAAAAAACTCAATCAAATTTGTGAGACATGATTTTCCACGCACAAAGCCATGCTGACTGCCCCGAATCAGTCCTTGCCTCTCTAAATGCTTTTAGTCCTGTCTCTCAGAATACCTTCTAGCAACTTACCTACTCCAGACGTTAGGCTCACCGGTCTGTAGTTCCCAGGCTTTTCCCTGTTGCCCTTCTTAAACAAGGACACAACATTCACCACTCTCCAATCTTCAGCCACCTCACCTGTGGCTGCCGATGATTCAAATGTCTGTTAGCGGACCCACAATTTCCTCCCTAGCCTCCCTCAACATCCTGGGATACATTTCATCAGGTCTCGGGGATTTATCTACCTTGATGCGCTTTAAGACTTCCAGCACCTCCTCATCTGTAATATGCACACTTCTCAAGACATCACTATTTATTTCCCTTAGTTTCCTAACATTCATGCCTTTCTCTACCGTGAATACCGATGAGAAATATTCATTCAGGATCTCACCCAACTCTTGTGGCTCTGCACGTAGATGTCCTTGTTGACCCTTAAGAGGCCCTACTCTGTCCCTAGTTACTCTTTTTCCCTTTATGTATCTGTAGAAGCTCTTTGGATTTTCCTTTGCATTATTTGCCAAAGCAATTTCATGTCCCCTTTTTGCCCTCCTGATTTCCCTCTTAACTCTATTTCGACAATCTCTATACTCTTCAAGGGATCCACTTGATCCCAGTTGTTTAAGAACGTCATATGCCTCCTTCTTCTTTTTGACCAGAGTCTCAATATCCCGAGGGTTCATCCAGGGTTCCCTACTTCTACCAGCCTTGCCCTTCACTCTAAAGGGAATGTGCTTACCCTGAACCCTGGTTAACACATTTTTAAAAGCCTCCCATTTACCAGCCGTCCCTTTGCCTGCCAACAGTCTCCCCCAATCTACCTCTGAAAGTTCCTGTCTGATACCATCAAAATTAGCCTTGCCCCAATTAAGAATTTTAACTCTTGGGCCAGACCTATCATTCTCCATAGCTATCTTAAAACTAATGGAGTTATGGTCACTTGTCCCAAAGTGATCCCTCAATAACACTTCTGTCACTTGCCCTTCCTTATTTCCCAAGACGAGGTCAAGTTTTGCTCCCTCTCTAGTCGGTCCATCCACATACTGAATGAGAAATTCCTCCTGAATACACTCAATAAATTTCCCTCCATCCAAGCCCCTAATGTTATGGCTGTCCCAGTCAATGTTGGGAAAGTTAAAGTCCCCTACTATTACCACCCTATTATTCTTGCAGCTATCTGTAATCTCCTTCCATATTTGCTCCTCAATTTCCCGCTGACTATTTGTGGGCCTGTTGTACAGTCCTATCAAGGTGATCTCTCCCTTCTTATTTTTCAGTTCCACCCATATAGACTCAGTGGGCGAACCCTCGGATATATCCCCTCTAAGTACTGCCGTGATGTTCTCCCTAATCAAAAACGCCACTCCCCCTCCTCTCTTACCTCCTGTTCTATCCTTTCTATAGCATCTGTAACCCGGAACATTGAGCTGCCAGTCCTGCCCCTCCCTTAGCCATGTTTCAGTCATAGCTATAATATCCCAGTCCCATGTGCCCATCCATGCCCTGAGTTCATCCGCTTTGCCCGTCAGGCCCCTTGCATTGAAATAAATGCAGTTTAATGTAAACTTTCCTTGCTCTCTGCCCTGCTTTCTCTGGTCATGCTTTACACACTCTCCCTTCCTGCCTTTTGTTTCCGTCCCCACTGACTTCCTACAGCGGTTCCCATCCCCCTGCCACATTAGTTTAAACCCTCCCCAACTGCACTAGCAAACCCCCCCCCCCCCACCCGAGAACATTGGTTCCGGTCCCACCCAGATGCAGACCGTCCGATTTGTACAGGTCCCACCTCCCCCAGACCCGGTCCCAATGTCCCAGGAATTTGAAACTCAACCCCGAACACCAAAAAAAACCACAGCCCTCACTCACCTCTTACCCGAACTCAGCCTTACCCAAACTCAGATACACTCTGTTTGCTTCCAGCACTCAGTTTCTAAAGGCACTTCAGCCACACCTTTTGTATCCTTCCTGATTTACAGTCAGCCAATAGGCCTGCTCCCGAAACTGATCTCCCGAAACTAACAGCGGACCTGCAAGGTAAGGAGGTTGTTAAACAGTACTTACCTCTCCCAGGCCGCAAACTTTTAAACTCTCCGCTCTGACTCACAGCTCGCGCCTTTGACACTTGGAAATATAAGATTTGAATTCGGTGGAAAGACGTTTCCACTTCTTTGTGCCACAGTTTAAGTTCATTGATTATCTTCAAAATTAAGGAAACATTTAAATGCCGAAATAAAATTGATAGGACATTTCACTGAGGAGCTGTGATCTGTGTCCTTCGCGACTTCAATATCACTGACAGGAAATAGCTGGCTGTCAGACCGTTGTTAACATTAACATACAAAGCCCCGCCTATATACCGTAATTTCATGTCCCTTTAGACACTTCTCCAACTCAAGGAAATGGATTTATGTTCAAGAAATGCTTTCTGGGGATAGAGTCTCAGATTTCCACGCTCTTTGTTTGAGAAAGGGCTTCTTGGGATCACCTCTGGACTATTTGGCTCGAATGTTATTGTTTCGGCGCTTTGCCATTACCGCCTCAGCAATTTTCCCACGCGAATAAATAGTTTCTCTCTTTAGACCCTTATCAATAAATTCAAAGCAAATTGCTGCGGATTCTAGAATCTGAAACAAAAATGGAAATGCTGCAAAATCTCAGCAGTTCTGACAGCATCTGTTGGTAAAAAAGGACCTAACTTTCCGAGTCTGGATGAGCTTTGACAAAGCGTCATCCAGATTCAAAACGTTTGTTCCCTTTTTCTCCACAGATGCTGTCAGACCTGCTCAGGTTGCCCTGTATTTTCTGTTTTTGAACCTAATTAATAAGTTAACCACCTTAATCCCCTTGAGATTCATCGTTTGCACTCGAGGGAATGCAAACCTCGGCTGTGCAACCTGTCCTCGTAATTCAACCATTCCAGCACCTGTATCATTCCAGTGAACTCAGACCTGATTTAAATAACATAGTAATTAAATCTAAATTGGTATGAACAGGAATGCGAATGTAATGCTTCGTATTTATTCCAAGAGTTTTATTGGGCAGTTTCTGGGAGATAGATCTCCAAAGAATGTCTACGGGCATGCTCACGAAACTAAGCCGGTGCATGAACAGATTGCCGAATAATCACAAAGGGAATATTTAGTCTGATGTGATTCTGTTCGGTTAATGAGGTGTGATTCAATGTGATGTCATTACCCGCTTCTACCTCTCTCCAGCTGAATGGCTTAATGAAAAGGCTTAAAATTCTATGATGAGGAAAACGGGAATATCTAGACTGTAGAAGATTAAATTCTGTCGCGGTAGCATTCTAACATCCTGGTAGTTGCCGTTTATCTTAATAATGTGGGACATGACAACAAATCTCGGTCAATTTGTCCACAGCATTTCAGACATGATAAGGGATCCCCCGTTGATGTAGATTTTGGACTGATAGGTCCCAAGCTATAATTCCACAACCCAGTGCACTCACACGATAGCTCTGACATGTTGGGATAAACGAAGCACAGACGTAAAACACTGCCCCGGACTCTCTTGTGCTGTGTTCTGGTTCTGTAAATGATTAAAGAAATCACATCTCAGACCCTAATTACTCTGAATCCACCACCTCGGATGGCACTGCATTCCACACACCCACCACTCTATGTGTAAAGAATCTACCTCTGACATCTCCCCTATACCTTCCTCCAATCATATTAAGATCATGTCCCCTTGTGACAGCCAGTTCCGCTCTGAGGAAAAGTGTCTGGCTATCCACTCCATCCATGCCTTTCATCACCTTGTGCACCTCGATCAAGTCACCTCTCTTCCTGCTTTGCTCCAGTGAGTAAAGCCCGAGCTCCCTCAACATTTCTTCACAAGATATGCCCTCCAGTCCAGGCAGCATCCTGGGAAATCGCCTCTGCACCCTCTCCAAAGCATCCACATACTTCCTATAATGAAGTGACCAGAACTCGACACAATATTCCAAGTGCGGTCGAACCAGGATTTGATAAAGCTGCAGCAAAATCTCGCTGCTCTTAAACTCAATCCCCCTGTTGATGAAAGCCAACACACCATACGCCTTCTTAATAACTCTATCAACCTGGGTGGCAACTTTGCGGGATCTATGTACGTGGACCCCAAGATCCCTCTGTTCCACCACACTTCCAAGAATCCTGTTGAACCCTGTATTCAGCATTCAAATTCGACCTTGAAAAATGAATCACTTCACATTTATCCAGATTTAACTCCATCTGCCACTTCTCAGCCCACCTTTGCTTCATGTAAATGTCCTGTTGTAACCTAAAACAGTCCTCTACCCTATCTACAATTCTACCAACTTTCGTGTCATCGGCAAACTTACTAACCCACCCTTCCACTTCCTCATCGAAGTCATTTCTAAAACACTCAAAGAGCAGAGGTCCCAGAACAGATCCCTGCGGTTCACCACTGGTCACCGACCTCCAGGTGGAATACTTTGCACCCACTACCACTCGCTGTCTTTGTTCGGCCAGCCAATTCTGTATCCAGACAGCCAAATTTCCCTCTATTACATGCCCCCTAAATTTCATAATATCTACCATGGGGAAACGTATCTAATGCCTTACTGAAATCCTTACACACCACATCCACTGCCCGACCATCATCAATGTGTCTCGTCACATCCTCAAAGTATTCAATGAGTCTTGTGAGACATGAACTGCCCTCACAAAGCCATGCTGACAATCTTTAATCAAACTATGTTTTCATAAATAATCATAAATCCTATCTCTCAGAATCCTTTCCAATATTTTGCTCACCATTGAACTATGACTGGCTGGTCTGTAATTCCAGAGGATTTTCCTATTCCCTTTCTTGAACAGGGGAACAACATTCGTCTCTCTCCAATCATACGGTACTACTCCAGTGGAGAGTGAGGACGCAAAGATCATCGCCAACGGCGCAGCAATCTCCTCTCTAGCTTCCTGTAGTAACTTTGGGTATATTTGTGGGCAGCACGGTAGCACAAGTGATTAGCACTGTTGCTTCACAGCGCCAGGGTGCCAGGTTCGATTCCCTGCTGGGTCACTGTCTGTGCGGAGTCTGCACGATCTCCCCGTGTCTGCGCGGGTTTCCTCCGGGTGCTCCGGTTTCCTCCCACAGTCCAAAGACGTGCAGGTTAGGTGGAATGGTCATGGTAAATTGCCCTTGGTGACCAAAATGGTTCGCTGGGTTTATTGGGTTACAGAGATAGGGTGGAAGTGGCTCGGTACAGACTCGATGGGTTGAATAGCCTTCTTCTGCACAGTTTGTTCTATGGTCTATGTTCTATCCCGGCAGGCCCAGGTGACTTATCTATCCTGATGCTTTGCAAAATTTCCTGCACATCCTCCTTCATATATCAAACTGTTGGAGTATTTTAACCTGGTTCACGCTGTTCTCATGAGCAACAAGATCACTCCCTCTGGTGAATACTGAAGCAAAATATTCATTTAGCGCCTCCCCTATCCTCAGTCGCTAGGTGCAAGTTCCCTCCACTATCCCTGATCGGCCCTACCCTCACTCTGATCATCCTTTCATTTCTCATGGAAGTGTAGAACGCCTTGGGGTGTTCCCTTCCCGCCCGGGCTTTTTCATGCTCCCTTCTAGCTCTCTTTAGTCCATTTTTGAGTTCCTTCCTGGCTACCTTGTAACCCTCTAGAGCCGTGACAGACACTCGCTTCCACAACCTTACGTAAGCTTCCTTCTTCCTCACGCCTAGAAGCTCCACTTCTCTTGTCATACAAGGCTCCTTCACCTTACCATTCCTTCCTCGTCTCAGTGGGACACAACTATTCAGCACTCGCAGCAAGTGCTCCTTCAACAATCCCCACATTTCTATTGTACATTTCCCCAAGAACAACTGTTCCCACTTTATGCTCCACAGCTCCTGTTTAATAGCAGTATTAATGCCGCTCCCCTAATTAAATACCTCCCATACTGTCTGTTCCTATCTCTCTCCATGTCTATGGTAAAGGTCAAGGAGTTGTGGTCACTGTCACCGAAATGCTCTCCCACCGAGATTTCTGACACTTGGCCAGGGTCGTTGCCAAGCACCAAATCCAATATGGCCTCCCCCCTAGTCGCCCTATCTACATAGTGAGTCAGGAATCCTTCCTGTATACCCCAGACAAAATCGGCTCCATCGGAACCATTCGCAGGAAGGAGGTTCCAGCCAATATTAGGGAAGTTGAAGTCACCCATGACAACAACTCTGTTACTTCTGAACCGTTCCAAGGTCTACCGCCCAATCTGTTCCTCCATATCTCTGCTGCTATTGGGGCGTCTATAGAAAACTCCCAATAAAGTGACTGCTCCATTCTTTTTTTTTTGACTTCCACCCATACTGACTCAGTAGACAAGCCCTCCTCGACTACCTCCTTTTCTGCAGCTGTGATGCACTCGCAAATTAAAAGTGACACTCCTCCTCCTCTTTTATCTCCTTCCCTATTCTTCTAAAATCCTTAACCCCGGAACATCTAACAGCCATTCCTGGCCCTGTGAAATCCATGTTTCCGTAATGGCCAGGGCATCGTAGTTCCAAGTACTGATCCATTCTCTCAGTTCGTCTCCTTTATTCCTGACACTTCTTGCATTGAAACAGACAAGCTTTAACCCATTTCACTGAGTGCAACTTTGCCCCATCAACTGACTACCCTTCCTCACAGACTCGCAGCATACTATTTCTGTCTGTTCAACAGCTACGCTATCCTCTGATCCATAGCTCTGGTTCCCACCCCCCTGACAATCTAGTTTGAACCCTCCTGAAGAGCTCTAGAAAACCTCCCAAGCTGGATATTGGTGCCCCACTCGCTTAGGTGCAATCCATCATTCATGTATATGTCCCACCGTCCCCAAAATGTATCCCAATAATCTAATTATCTGAAGCCTTCCCTCCTGCAGCAGCCCTGTAGCCACGTGTTCAGCCGCACTCGCTCTCTGTTCCTGGTCTCAATTGCTCGTGTCACCGCTTGCAATCCGGAGGTCACTACTGTGCTTGTCCTGCTCTTTAGCTTCCAGCCTTACTCCCTAAAATCACCTTTCAGATCCTCATCGCTTTTCTTAGATATGTCGTTGGTGTCTCTGTGTACCAGACTTCTGGTTGCGTCCCCTCCCCCGTAAGAATCCTGTAGCCTCGATCCGAGACATCCCTGACCCTGGCACCCTGGAGGCAACATATCTTCCGGGAGTCTCGTTTGCGACCACATAATCTCCTATCCGTTCACCTAACCCCTATCACTATTGCTTTCCTATTCTCTCCCCTTCCCTCCTGAGTCACAGAGCCAGGCCCAGTGCCAGAGACCAGGCCGTTCGGGCCTTCCCCCGTTCGGTCACCCATTCCCCCTAACAGCATCCAAAACGGTATACATGTTTTGAAGGGGAACGGCCATGGGGCTTCGTTGCACTGTTTGCCCGTTCCTTTTCCATTCCCTGACTGTAACACAGCTACTCTTGTCCTGCACCTTGGGTGTGGCTACCTCCCTGTAACTCTCCTCTATCATCCCCTCTGCCTCCCGGATGACCCTAAGTTCATGCAGCTCCAGTTCCGGTTCCCTAACGCGGTCTCTGAGGAGCTGGAGTTGGGTGCACTTCCCGCAGGTGTGGTCAGTGGGTGCTGTCCCTCATCAACCGGCTTCACCCGATGCCGGTGTTAAGTAGTTACCTTGTTTCGCCTGTGTTGTCCAATTATGTATTTTATGTTATTTCCTTTTCTTTTCATGTACTTAATGATCTATTGAGCTGTTCGCAGAAAAATACCTTGGTACACGTAACAATAAACAAAATCCAAATCCGAACATCATAGAAAATACCAGTAGACACAGTTGCGACCAGTTTGTGACATGCAATAGTTTTGATGTCCTGTGAAAGAGAGTTCGATTGTAGTGATGAACTTTGTAAATGATTCTGTTATTCACTTTTGATCACGGCATTCACTGTCGCTGGCTTTTGACAGAAATATATAATTAACTCAGTGAAAACTGAAGGGAATCACAATGGAGAAAGAACTATTGCAAAGTCCCTGATAAACAGTAATCCTCGCCTGATCTGCCTCTTTTCCAAATCCAAACGGAAACAAGGACCAAAAGAAACGAGAATTACCATGATTGGAGCTCCAATAGGAACCGCCCATTTGCACCATTCTACAGAGATAATTGAAATCAGGAATAGTAAGGCGAAAAAGGTCAATGATTGGAGTAGTCTATAGGCCACCAAATAGTAACATTATGGTGGGGCAGGCAATAAACAAAGAAATAACTGATGCATGTCGAAATGGTACAGCAGTTATCATAGGGGATTGTAATCTACATGTCGATTGATTTAACCAGGTCGGTCAAGCAGCCTTGAGGAGGAGTTTATAGAATGTATCCGCGATAGTTTCCCAGTACAGTATGTAATGGAACCTACGAGGGAACAAGCGGTCCTGTGTAATGAGACAGGATTGATTCAGGATCTCATAGTTAGGGACCCTCTCGGAACGAGCGATCACAATATGGTGGCATTTAAAATACAGATGGAGGGTGAGAAGGTAAAATCAAGAACTAGTGCTTTGTGCTTAAACAAAGAAGATTACAATGGGATGAGAGAAGAACTAGCTAAGCTGGACTGGGAGCAAAGACTTTATGGTGAAACAGTTGAGGACCAGTGGAGAACCTTCCAAGTGATTTTTCACAGAGCCCAGCAAAGGTTTATACCAACAAAAAGGAAGGATGGAAAAAGAGGGAAAATCGACCGTGGATATCTAAGGAAATAAGGGAGAGTATCAAATTGAAGGAAAAAACATACAAAGTAGCAAAGATCAGTGGGAGACCACAGGACTGGGAAATCTTTTGGGGGCAACAGAAAGCTACTAAAAAAGCTGTAAAGAAGAGTAAGATAGATTATGAGAGTAAACTTGCTCAGAATATTAAAACAGATAGTAAAATGTTCTACAAATATATAAAACAACAAAGAGTGGCTAAGGTAAATATTGGTCCTTTAGAGGATGAGAAGGGAGATTTAATAATGGGAGATGAGGAAATGGCTGAGGAACTGAACAGGTTTTTTGGGTCGTTCTTCACAGTGGAAGACACCAATAACATGCCAGTGGCTGATGGAAATGAGGCTATGACAGGCGAGGACCTTGAGAGGATTGTTATCACCAAGTAGGTAGTGATGGGCAAGCTAATGGGGCTAAAGGTAGGCAAGTCTCCTAGAGTGCTAAAAGAGATGGCTAGGAAAATTGCAAATGCACTAGTGATAATTTACCAAAATTCACTTGACTCTGGGGTGGTCCCGGCGGATTGGAAATTAGCAAACGTGACACCACTGTTTAAAAAAGGATGTAGGCAGAAAGCGGGAAATTATAGGCCAGTGATCTTAACTTCGGTAGTATGGAAGATGCTGGAATCTATCATCAAGGAAGAAATAGCGAGGCATCTGGATGGAAGTTTTCCCATTGGGCAGACGCAGCATGGGTTCATAAAGGGCAGGTCGTGCCTAACTAATTTAGTGGTATTTATTGAGGACATTAACAGTGCGGTAGATAACGGGGACCCAATGGATGTGGTATATCTGAATTTCCAGAAAGCCTTTGACAAGGTGCCACGCAAAAGGTTACTGCATAAGATAAAGATGCATGGCATTAAGGGGAAAGTAGTAGCATGATAGATGATTGGTTAATTAATAGAAAGCAAAGAGTGGGGATTAATGGGTTTTTCTCTGGTTGGCAATCAGTAGCGAGTGGTGTCACTCAGGGATCAGTGTTTGTCCCACAACTGTTCACAATTTACACAGATGATTTGGAGTTGGGGACCAAGGGCAATGTGTCCAAGTTTGCAGACGACACTAAGATAAGTGGTAAAGCAAAAAGTGCAGAGGATGCTGGATGTCTGCAGATGGATTTGGATTGGCTAAGTGAATGGGCTAGCGTCTGGCAGATGGAATACAATGTTGACAAATGTGAGATTATCCATTTTGGTAGGAATAACAGCAAAAGGGATTATTATTTTAATGATAAAATATTTAAAAATGCTGCAGTGCAGAGAGACCTGGGTGTGCTAGTGCATGAGTCTCAAAAAGTTGGTTTACAGGTGCAATAGGTGATTAAGAAGGCAAATGGAATTTTGTCCTTCATTGCTAGAGGGATGGAGTTTAAGATTAGGGAGGCTATGCTGCAATTGTATAAGGTGTTAGTGAGGCCACACCTGGAGTATTGTGTTCAGTTTTGGTCTCCTTACTTGAGAAAGGACGTCCTGGCACTGGATGGTGTGCAGAGGAGATTCATAGGTTAATCCCAGAGCTGAAGGGGTTGGATTACGAGGAGTGGTTGAGTAGTCTGGGACTGTACTCGTTGGAATTTAGAAGGATGAGGGGGGATCTTATAGAAACATATAAAATTATGAAGGGAATAGATAGGATAGATGCGGGCAAGTTGTTTCCACTGGCGGATGAAAGCAGAACTAGGGGGCATAGCCTCAAAATAAGGGGAAGGAGATTTAGGACTGAATTTAGGAGGGACTTCTTCACTAAAAGGTTTGTGAATCTATGGAATTCCTTTCCCAGTGAAGCAGTGGAGGCTCCTTCATTAAATGTTTTTCAGATAAAGATAGATAGTTTTTGAAGAATAAAGGGAATCAGGGTTATGGTGTTCGGGCCGGAAAGTGGAGCTGAGTCCACAAAAGATCAGCCATGATCTTATTGAATGGTGGAGCAGGCTCGAGGGGCCAGATGGCCTACTCCTGCTCCTAGTTCTTATGTTCTTATAAAACACTTAGAAACTGCCGCTCAGTCAAGTCGTTCTTTGCAGGGATTCCCTGAATGGAAATCTGACCCACTTAACAAGTTGGAGTCATAACCCCGGAGATGTGTGAGAAAATAATCCAATGGGACGGATAGTGGAATGAATAAAACAATATATACTAATGGAGATCAACTGACCGGCCGCACTATCAGGATTGTCCCTAACTCACCGCGTATTAGTATGGATGATGGAAACATCAAACAAATGTCTTAATTGAAAACCGATAATGCCCATAATGAATCGCGTCGGCCCAGCGCTCGGGTTGTGACTCTTTCTTTGCCCCACTCCCCTTGCTCCTTCGCCCGTAGCCCTGAGAACTGTTCCCCATCAAGAATTTGTCCAATTTGAATTTTGAAAGTTCCTGTTAAATCTACTCAAAGCCTTTTCGGGCTGCGTTGCAGATTACAACACTCAAGAATGCTAAAAGAAAAAGATCGTCCCTCTCATTTTACCAATCACCTTCAATGTCTACCCGCTTAGTTACTGACTCTAAAAAGATTCTCCTTTGTTTCCTCTCCAAAAACCCTCATAGTTTTGAACACGGTGATTAAATCTGTTCTGCATCTCTGCTCTGAGTACATTCCACCTCCTCCCTTCTCCCACAATTAGTTTTCGTCCTATCGCTGTATCTTCATTTGCATCGACACCACCTGGCTCTCGGAAACTCTGCCATTGTGAATGGTTTCTTCCTACCTGCACTGTAATTTTCATGTAATTGTCAACAACTCGATAAAACCTCCCCTCAAGGTCCTTATCTCAGGAAAGCATCTCCAGTTTCTCAATTAGAACATAGAACATACAGCGAAGAAGGAGGCCATTCGGCTCGTCGAGTCTGCACCGATCCACTCAAGCCCTTCTACCCTATCCCAGTAATCCTATAACCCCCTCCTAAACGTTTTGGTCACTAAGGGCAATTTATCATGGCCAATCCACGTAACCTGCACGTCTTTGGACTGTGCGAGGAAACCGGACCACCCGGAGCAAACCCACGCAGACAGAGGGAGAAGGTGCAGACTCCGCACAGTCAGCAGGGAATCGAACCTGGGTCCCTGGCGCTGTGAAGCCACAGTGCTATCCACTTGTGCTACGGTGCTGCCCTAATTCTATTCATTATGCGGATTTCCTAAGACATGATCGTGAATATTTTTCCGCAATGTCTTCGCATTTATATGACAGTGCTGTACACGTTGCTGAGCACAAGTACATACAACATAGAACATAGAACAGTACAGCACAGAACAGGCCCTTCGGCCCTCAATGTTGTGCAGAGCATTGTCCGAAACCAAGATCAAGCTATCCAACCCCTGTCATTCTGGTGTGCTCCATGTGCCTATCCAATAACCGCTTGAAAGTTCCTAAAGTGTCCGACTCCACTCATACAGCAGGCAGTCCATTCCACACCTAACCACTCTCTGAGTAAAGAACCTACCTCGGACATCCCTCCTATATCTCCCACCCTGAACCTTATAGTTATACCCCATTGTAACAGCTACATCCACCCGAGGAAATAGTGTCTGAACGTCCACTCTATCTATCCCCCTCATCATCTTATAAACCTCCATTAAGTCGCCTCTCATCTTCCTCCTCTCCAAAGAGAAAAGCCCCTGCTCCCTCAACCTTTCCTCATAAGACCTATCCTGCAAACGAGGCAACATCCTGGTAAATCTCCTTTCCACCCTTTCCAATGATTCCACATCCTTCCTGTGGTGAAGTGACAAGAACTGCATACAATACTCCAAATGTCGTCTCACCAGGGTGATGTGCAGTTGCAGCATAATCCCGCGGCTCTTAAACTCAAGCCCCCTGTTAATTAACGCTAGCACACTACAGGCCTTCCTCACGGCTCTATCCACTTGAGTGTCAACCTTCAGAGATCTGTGGACATGAACCCCAAGATCTCTCTGTTCCTCCACATTCCTCAGAACCCTGCCGTTGACCCTGTAATCCGCATTCCATTTTTTTCTAGCAAAATGAATCACCTCGCACTTGTTAGGGTTAAACTCCATCTGTCATTTTTCGGCCCAGCTCTGCATCCTATCAATGTCTCTTTGCAACCTACAACAGCCCTCCACCTCATCCACTAATCCACCAATCTTGGTGTCATCAGCAAATTTACTGACCCACCCTTCAGCCACCTCCTCCAAGTCATTAATAAAAATCACAAGTAGCAGAGGACCCGGCACTGATCCGCTGGTAACTGGTCTGCAATCTGAAAATTTTCCAGCGACCACCACCCTCTGTCTTCTATGTGATAACCAGTTACTTATCCAATTGGCCAAATTTCCCTCTATCCCACACCTCCTTACTTTCTTCATCAGCCGACCATGGGGAAGCTTATCAAACGCCTTACTAAAATCCATATATACGACATCAACTGTTCTACCTTCATCTACACACTTAGTTACCTCTTCAAAGAATTCAATCAAATTTTTGAGGCAAGACTTACCCTTCACGAATCCGTGTTGAATATCCCGGATTACGCTGCATCTTTCCAAATGGTCAAAATCCTATCCTTCAGGTCCTTTTCCATGAAGTTACCGACTAACGAAGTAAATCTAACCGGCCTATAATTACCAAGGTCATTCCTATTCCCTTTCTTGAACAGAGGAACAACTCTCCAGTCCTCTGGCACTATCCCCGTGGACAGTGAGGGCACAAAGATCAAAGCCAAATACTGTGCAATCTCATGACTTGCCTCCCAAAGAATCCTTGGATATATCCGATCTCGCCCAGGGGACTTGTTGACCCTAAGGCTTTTCAAAATTGCTGATACATCCTTCCTCAGAACATCTACCTCCTCCAGCCTACCTGCCTCTATCACACTCTCATCCTGAAAAACATGCCCCTCTCCTTGATGAACACTGAAGAAAAGTATTAATTCAACGCCTCTCCTATTTCTTCTGACTCCATGCAATTCCCACTACTGTCCTTGACCGGCCCTAACCTTACCATGCTCATTCTTTTATTTCTCACAGAAGAGTAAAAACTTTGGGGTTTTCCTTGATCCGACCCGCCAAGATTTCTCATGCCCCCTCCTGGCTCTCCTAAGCCATTTCTTTTTAGCTCATTCCTTGCTACCTTGTAACCCTCAAGGGACCCAACTTAATCTTGTTTTCTCATCCTGACATATGCTTCCTTTTTCCTCTTGACAAGACATTCAACCTGTTTTGTGAACCATGGTTCCCTCACACGGCCATTTCCTCCCTGCCTGTCAGGGACATACCTATCAAGTCACGCAGTATTTGTTCCTTGAACAAGCTCCACTTTTCATTTGTGCCTTTCCCTGACAGTTTCTGTTCCCATTTATGCTCCCTAATTGTTGCCTAATCGCATCATAATTACACGTCACTCAATTATATAACTTGCCCTGCCGTATGGCCCTATCCCTCTCCATTGCAATCGTGAAAGACACCGAATTGTGGTCCCTATCTCCAAAGTGCTCTCCCACAAACAAATCTAACACTTGGCCCGGTTCATTACCCAGTACCAAATCCAATGTGCCCCCCCTCTTGTCTGCCTATCCACATATTGTGTCAGGAAACTCTCCTGCACACACTGTACAAAAACTGCCCCATCCGAACTTTCGACATTTAGAGGTTCCAATCAATATTTGAAAAGTTAAAGTCACCCATGACAACTACCCTGAGACCTCCACAACTATCCATAATCTGTTTTGCAATTTATTCCTCCGCATCTCTATTACTATTTAGGGGCCGATAGAAAACTTCTAATAACGTGACCGCTCCTTTCGTATTTCTAACTTCGGCCCATATTACCTCAGTCGGCAGATCCCCTTCGAACTGCCTTTCTGCAGCCGTTAAACTATCCTTGATGAACAATGCTACTCCTTCACTTATTTTACCACCTTCCCTACTCTTACTGAAATATCAATACCCCGGAACTTCCAACAGCCATTCCTGTTCCTGTTCTTCGTAATCCAGCGGAGAGCAAAATAGAATGTTGCTAAATGTCATCATTGCTTCATCGCCTTTGGACATGAATCCGCTACTTCGAAAGCCGTGGATCCTCTCTGCTTTGTCAAACATCTCCAATGATTTGTGGATAGACCCCCAGTTTCCATCATTTTTTGACCGTGTGCTCAATTCAAACCGTTTCCAACAATCCAAATCCTGTGAAGCTTCAACACCTGCATTTAACCGGTGGAACCGAGGGGCAGAGGATCAGGACTCGGCCATTCAGCCCATCATCCCTAGTCCACCATCCCATACGATCTTGGCTGGTTAGTGATGCTATTTATGATTCCTGATATCAGGAAGCAAAACAAACATTAACCTAGATTTCACGAGCGAGCTGTCAATTGAACAATACGTTTCTCGGTGCTTAAATAGGTAACTGAAGCACACGAGTCTTTTTAAACTCGTGTTTTTTTAGGATTATAAAGTGCCTGCATTTTTGAACCAACCTCACCTTCAGTCCAAGGTGTGCGCTAAATCGGCGATGGCAGCAGATTCAATAATAACTTTCAAAACGGATGTTACATTTTAATGTGAAGGAGAACAAATGACAGGACTATTGCAAAATGGTGGACCGAATCGGGCAGCACTTTCAAAGAGAGAGCCGAGGCAGGGCCGAACGAATTCGATCTTTTTGCATGCCTCGTTCAAAGTGTCTAAGATGTTTGCAGAAATGTAAGGCGAGACAAGAAAGTGTTTACCAGACAAGAACCCATTCTGGGAAAAAACAATTCTAATTTAATTTGACACATTTTAACAAGTGAACGCACATAGCCACTCACAGACACAAACACAAATGCATACCAACAAATTCATACACTATATATATGGGGATCTACAGATTCCCAGAATCTACAAAATTAAGCCAATTCAGGCTAAAGTTGAAAGAAAACCGTCATTGCACAGATCACCAACTCACCTGTCCATGATTCTGCTGCCTTGAGAAACGACACGCTCTTTGTCCAATATTTCACTGGAGACCCAAGTCGAACAAGACAAATACAGATACCGACGCTTCTCCAGGTTTCTCTCGACACCGTGACGTGACTTTGGATGCTATAGGTTCCGTCCGCCTCCATTGTACCAGGATCGGTCCGTCCCTCGGTGATCAGGCCGGAAATATCCCAGTAAATAGCAATTTCGTTGGAAGAAAGACCAATGACCAAACACACTACGTGGACTGTTTTCCTGAAATGCATCTCACCGGGAGGCACAAAAACCACCACAGCAGTGTTGTTGGTGGAGCTGTCTGGTCAGAAATCGGGGCACAGTTATTCATCAATTTACACAAAATGATAATGTTGTGCAAGATCAGAATTCATTTTACTTGTTCTCTGACCTCCAACCAGTAATGCGGGTCCTTTCTGGAGCGATGCATAGCCATCCTTATCAGCACAGTAAAAGGAACCCGAGTCATTCACCTGGACATGGTGAAATTCCAGTATCAACACATGGTTGTTGTTGCCCTTTTTAGAAATAAACTTACATCCGACCCCCCTCACAGGGTGGAATATCGATTAGTTTCGGGATTTCTCCCACACATTGTTTGAACCAGAAATAGCTAGCCACCAATTCCACTTCGAAATTTTGGTGACAGGCGAACTCCACCGACTCGCCGACTGGACCTGCCATTGTGAAGGAGCTCTGAGACAGAGAGGGCTCGGTTTGTGCAACTAGAGAGATTATGGCATATTACCACTGATTATTGTCATATAGGAAGCGGCCGTTAGAAAAATGTCGGCTGTTAATTTAAGACCAATCTCATTTACGTCATTAATTATTATTGGTTAAATGTATTCTCCAATGTGCCTTTTCTGCGCTGGGAAGGAGATAACAGAAAATACACTTAAATGGCCACATATAAGGGGTAAAGGTTCCATGGATAGCTTAATGCTGTGATTTATTCCTGTTTCCACACTCACTAATTTGTTTCTGCAGGCTGAATGGTCGCAGATTTACCTGCACTCAGTCCCAGCGAATTGCTCCACTTTCAGATGCGGTGGAAACTATGACGCGCGACGCTATGGAAAATACGACGCAATATGGGGCGCGGTCCTTATGAATGTCACACGCAGTGCACACATGGTGGTTACCGCATGTGCATCACAGTGGTTAAGTCGCAGAATATCGATCACAGGGACAGAACGGGGGAGTCGGCTCGGTGAGAGATCGATGAAGACCAGAATGGGGACAGCTCCAGGGTCCCAGGTTCAATTACGGCTTCAGGTGACTGTCTGTGTGGAGTTTGCACTTTCTCCCCGTGTCTGCGTGGGTTGCCTCCAGGTGCTTCGGTTTCCTCTCACAGTCCAACGATGTGTAGGTTAGGTGGAATGGCCATGCTGAATTGCCCCTTTGGTTAGGCCGTGTTACTGGGTTACAGGGATAGGGTGGGAGCATGGGCTCAGGTAGGCTGCCCTATCCAATGGCCGGTGAGGTCTCGATGTACCAAATGGCCTGTTCTGCACTGTAAATTCAATGATGAACATCACTTTAACACGGTGGCACAGTAGTTAGCACTGCTGCAGCACAGCCCCAGGGTCCAGGTTCAATTCCAGTTTCAGGTGACTGTGTGGAGTTTTCACATTCTTCCCGTGTCTGCGTGGGTTTCCTCCGGGTGCTCTGGTTTCCTCTCAGAGGCCAAAGACATGCAGGTTCGGTAGATTGGCCATGTTAAATTGCCCTTTGTGTTCAAAAAGCCGAGGAGGGGTTATTGGTTTCCGGGTATAGTGGAAAGTGGGTTGGCGCGACTCGATGGGCCAAACGGTCTCCTTCTGCACTATATGTTTTCTGTTCTATGATCTCCTTCTGCACTTTAGGGATTC
Source organism: Scyliorhinus torazame (assembly GCF_047496885.1). Taxonomy (NCBI): domain Eukaryota; kingdom Metazoa; phylum Chordata; class Chondrichthyes; order Carcharhiniformes; family Scyliorhinidae; genus Scyliorhinus; species Scyliorhinus torazame. Next base: position 18,279,867 of record NC_092732.1, read on the forward strand.
TATTTGTCTCTGCTTAACAGCACGGTGAAGGAGTTCCAGGGTTTCTACACCTCGACAGTGAAGCAACTAAATTACAGTTCCAGGTAAGCCTTGCAATTGACATGGAAGTGAGCTTATTGGCGGCCATGCTCCCATACGTCTGCTGTCTTTGTCCTTCGAGGCAACGGAGGGGTGGATAGTCAAGGTGCACGCCAGGAAATTAAACAAAAGAAGGTATTCTGAACAGAAGATGTACACAATTGATGACACAAACTCCTTACAAAGCAACGGCAAAATATTGGATAGTCAGTGCGTGGTTAGATTTGAAATGCATGTTGGGAGTTTTCAGTGTTGCTTTTATGGAGTCTTTCGTGAGTTCTAGCTGTGATGGTTGTGTTTAGTTACTGTGCACTGCATTCTCTCTGAACCGGTGATTAAGGGAACACAGCATTTTTGCATTAAGTCACGGGCCTGTAACTTTTCTTCAACACCATTGCAGAGTAACCTGGACTTGTTGTAACATTTATGAGGAGAGCGTTAATGAGGTGATTCGTACATTAGCCTGATCTTTGTTTAATTGTATTAAAGCTGGACGGCAGACCCTCTTCTGCTTGAAGTTCCTGGTTTATTCAAATAGTGAAACTTCTGCAGGCGGTTCTGTACGTGACGTGCCTCAACTGTAAAATCAGCAAAACCACTGAGCGCTCCTGTCTTTAATACATTTACATCACAGGGCCTAAAGTGGAGAAGATCTCCGTGACATATTTTCAGCTCCTAATGGGACGTGAGAGATGCGTCATACTGTGGTACACAACAAACAACGCGGTCAGAGCCAATGCGCCACTTTGCTGTCAAGACAGACTCACTGTTGCAGGGTCCAATGCCTCTCTCACAAGGTCATGCATTTCTGCAGAACAGTTCAATGTCCGTGAGTTTGCAGATGATACAAAGATCTGCAGAGGGACCGGCAGTATTGAGCAAGCAAGGGGGCCGCAGAAGGATTTAAACAAGGAGAGTGGGCAATGAACATAGAACATAGAACAATACAGCGCAGTACAGGCCCTTCGGCCCACGATGTTGCACCGAAACAAAAGCCATCTAACCTACACTATGCCATTATCATCCATATGTTTATCCAATAAACTTTTAAATGCCCTCAATGTTGGCGAGTTCACTACTGTAGCAGGTAGGGCATTCCACGGCCTCACTACTCTTTGTGTAAAGAACCTACCTCTGAACTCTGTCCTATATCTATTACCCCTCAGTTTAAAGTTATGTCCCCTCGTGCCAGCCATTTCCATCCGCGGGAGAAGGCTCTCACTGTTCACCCTATCCAACCCCCTGTTCATTTTGTATGCCTCTATTAAGTCTCCTCTTAACCTCCTTCTCTCCAACGAAAACAACCTCAAGTCCATCAGCCTTTCCTCATAAGATTTTCCCTCCATACCAGGCAACATCCTGGTAAATCTCCTCTGCACCCGCTCCAAAGCCTCCACGTCCTTCCTATAATGCGGTGACCAGAACTGTACGCAATACTCCAAATGCGGCCGTACCAGAGTTCTGTACAGCTGCAACATGACCTCCCGACTCCGGAACTCAATCCCTCTACCAATAAAGGCCAAAACTCCATAGGCCTTCTTCACAACCCTATCAACCTGGGTGGCAACTTTCAGGGATCTATGTACATGGACACCTAGATCCCTCTGCTCATCCACACTTTCAAGAACTTTACCATTAGCCAAATATTCTGCATTCCTGTTATTCCTTCCAAAGTGAATCACCTCACACTTCTCTCCATTAAACTCCATTTGCCACCTCTCAGCCCAGCTCTGCAGCTTATCTATATCCCTCTGTAACCTGCTACATCCTTCCACACTATCGACAACACCACCGACTTTAGTATCGTCTGCAAATTTACTCACCCACCCTTCTGCACCTTCCTCTAGGTCATTGATAAAAATGACAAACAGCAACGGCCCCAGAACAGATCCTTGTGGTACTCCACTTGTGACTGTACTCCATTTTGAACATTTCCCATCAACCACCACCCTCTGTCTTCTTTCAGCTAGCCAATTTCTGATCCACATCTCTAAATCACCCTCAATCCCCAGCCTCCGTATTTTCTGCAATAGCCTACCGTGGGGAACCTTATCAAACGCTTTGCTGAAATCCATATACACCACATCAACTGCTCTACCCTCATCTACCTGTTCAGTCACCTTCTCAAAGAACTCAATAAGGTTTGTGAGGCATGACCTACCCTTCACAAAGCCATGCTGACTATCCCTGATCATATTATTCCTATCTAGATGATTATAAATCTTGTCTCTTATAATCCCCTCCAAGACTTTACCCACTACAGACGTGAGGCTCACCGGTCTATAGTTACCGGGGTTGTCTCTGCTCTCCTTTTTGAACAAAAGGACCACATTTGCTGTCCTCCAGTCCTCTGGCACTATTCCTGTAGCCAATGATGACATAAAAATCAAAGCCAAAGGTCCAGCAATCTCTTCCCTGGCCTCCCAGAGAATCCTAGGATAAATCCCATCAGGTCCCGGGGACTTATCTATTTTCAGCCTGTCCAGAATTGCCAAACCTCTTCCCTACGTACCTCAATGCCATATATTCTATTAGCCTGGGGCTCAGCATTCACCTCCACAACATTATCTTTTTCCTGAGTGAATACTGACGAAAAATATTCATTTAGTATCTCGCCTATCTCTTCAGACTCCACACACAATTTCCCATCCCTGTCCTTGACTGGTCCTACTCCTTCCCTAGTCATTCGCTTATTCCTGACATACCTATAGAAAGCTTTTGGGTTTTCCTTGATCCTTCCTGCCAAATACTTCTCATGTCCCCTCCTTGCTCGTCTTAGCTCTCTCTTTAGATCCTTCCTCGCTACCTTGTAACTATCCATCGCCCCAACTGAAACTTCACACCTCATCTTCACATAGGCCTCCTTCTTCCTCTTAACAAGAGATTCCACTTCCTTGGTAAACCACGGTTCCCTCGCTCGACGCCTTCCTCCCTGCCTGACTGGTACATACTTATCAAGAACACGCAGTAGCTGATCCTTGAACAAGCCCCACTTATCCAGTGTGCCCAACACTTGCAGCCTACTTCTCCACCTTATCCCCCCCCAAGTCACGTCTAATGGCATCATAATTGCCCTTCCCCCAGCTATAACTCTTGCCCTGCGGTGTATACTTATCCCTTTCCATCATTAACGTAAACATCACCGAATTGTGGTCACTGTCCCCAAAGTGCTCTCCTACCTCCAAATCCAATACCTGGCCTGGTTCATTATCCAAAACCAAATCCAACGTTGCCTCGCCTCTTGTTGGCCTGTCAACATATTGTTTCAGGAAACCCTCCTGCACACACTGTACAAAAAACGACCCATCTATTGTACTCGAACTATATCTTTTCCAGTCAATATTTGGAAAGTTAAAGTCTCCCATAATAACTACCCTGTTACTTTCGCTCTTTTCCAGAATCATCTTCGCCATCCTTTCCTCTACATCCCTAGAACTATTAGGAGGCCTATAAAAAACTCCCAACAGGGTGACCTCTCCTTTCCTGTTTCTAACTTCAGCCCATACTACCTCGGAAGAAGAGTCCCCATCTAGCATCCTCTCCGCCAGCATAATACTGCTCTTGACTAGCAGCGCCACACCTCCAGCTCTTTTGCCTCCATCTCTGAGCTTACTAAAACACCTAAACCCCGGAACCTGCAACATCCATTCCTGTCCCTGCTCTATCCATGTCTCCGAATTGGCCACAACATCGAAGTCCCAGATACCGACCCATGCTGCCAGTTCCCCTACCTTGTTTCGTATACTCCTGGCATTGAAGTAGACACACTTCAAACCACCTACCTGAACACTGTCCCCCTCCTGCGACGTCAAATCTGTGCTCCTGACCTCTATTCTCTCATTCTCCCTTACCCTAAAACTACAATCCAGGTTCCCATGCCCCTGCTGCATTAGTTTAAACCCCCCCCCCCCCACAAAGAGCACTAACAAATCTCCCCCCCCCCAGGATATTTGAGCCCCTCAGGTTCAGATGTGGACCATCCTGTCTGTAGAGGTCCCACCTTCCCCAGAAAGAGCCCCAGTTATCCAGAAATCTGAATCCCTCCCGCCTGCACCATCCCTGTAGCCACGTGTTTAAATGCTCTCTCTCCCTATTCCTCATCTCACTATCACGTGGCACGGGCAACAACCCAGAGATAACAACTCTGTTTGTTCTAGTTCTGAGCTTCCATCCTAGCTCCCTGAAAGCCTGCCTGACATCCGTGTCCCCTTTCCTACCTATGTCGTTGGTGCCAATGTGGACTACGACTTAGGGCTGCTCCCCCTCCCCCTTAAGGACCCGGAAAACACAATCCGAGACATCACGTACCCTTGCACCTGGGAGGCAACATACCAAACGTGAGTCTCTCACGCTCCCACAAAATCTCCTATCTGTGCCCCTGACTGTAGAGTCCCCAATTACTAATGCTCTGCTCCTCTCCCCCCTTCCCTTCTGAGCAACAGGGACAGACTCCGTGCCAGAGGCCTATACCCCATGGCTTACCCCTGGTAAGTCGTCCCCCCCACAAGTATCCAAAGCGGAATACTTGTTTCTCAGGGGAACGACCACAGGGGATCCCTGCACTGACGGCTTTTTCCCAGTCCCTCTTACAGTTACCCACCTATCTCCAATCTTTGGTGTAACTAATTCCCTGAAGCTGCTATCTATGACCCCTTCTGCCTCCCGAATGATCCGAAATTCTTCCAACTCCAGCTCCTGTTCCCTAACTCGGTCTTGGAGGAGCTGGAGATGGCAGCACTTCTTGCAGGTAAAATCAGCAGGGACACTAACTGCATCCCTCACCTCAAACATCCTGCAGGAGGAACATGACACTCCCTTCCATTCCTCTAACTTTCTACCAAGATCTGGCTAACAACTAAATTAAATTTTTTATAAAAAATAATAATAATATAATAAAATATGGTACTTACCTCAGACCAATGGGTTTTATTATTAGGTTAGAGGAGGAGGGCGGGTGGGAGACACTACACGTGTAGTGTCTCGGGTTTCCTCTCCACCAGAATTTATTGGTGAGGGTCTTCCCAGACGTCCGCGGGTCGTCTTCCTGTTCCCGCCTAAAACACTAATTTAAAAAAAAAAAAAAAAAATTCTCAGCTCCTGCTAAAATTGACTAACCAGCCAGCTCCACTCCCGCCGAAATCGACTGGCCTGCCCCTGCAAAGACAAGTGGACAGGACAAGGACAGACTTACCTCCCAGCAGCCACTTCCGCACTGCTCCCGCTGAAGCTGACTCACCAGCTGTTCTCCCGCCGAAATCGACTGGCCTGCCCCTGCAAAGACAAGTGCTTTTAAAGGACAGACTTACCTCCCAGCAGCCACTTCCGCACTGCTCCCGCTGAAACTGACTCACCAGCTGTTCTCCCGCCGAAATCGACTGGCCTGCCCCTGCAAAGACAAGTGCTTTTAAAGGACAGACTTACCTCCCAGCAGCCACTTCCGCACTGCTCCCGCTGAAACTGACTCACCAGCTGTTCTCCCGCCGAAATGAAGTGGCAAATGAAATACAATGCGGAGAAGTGTGAGGTTATGCACTTTGGAAGGAGGAATTTAGGCATACACACTTTTCTAAATTGGGAAATACTTAGGAATCTGATGCACAAAGGCAATTGGAAGTCCTTGTTCACGATTCTCTTAATATTAATGTGTTGGTTCAGTCCGCAGCTAGCATTCATGTCGAGGGCAAGAATACGGGACCAGAGGTGTACTTCTGAGACTGTATAAGGCTCTGGTCAGACCCCGTTTAGAGTATTGTGAGTCGTTTTGGGCCCCGTTTCTAAGCTAAAATGTGCTGGCATTGGAAAGGATCCAGAGGAGGTTCAAAAGAATGATCCCTGCAATGAAGTATGCGTGTCTTATGAGGAACGGTTGAGGACTCTGGGTCAGCACTGTGTGGAGATTAGATTGATGAGGGTGGATCTTATTGAAACTTACAGGATACTGCGAGGCCTTGATAGAGTGGACGCGGAGAGGAGGTTTCCACTTGTCGGAAAATCTAGAAGCAGAGAACACAATCTCAGAGTAAAGGGACGATCCTTTAAAACGGTTAGAATTCTTTCAACACCAGGTTAAAGTCCAACAGGTGTGTTTCAAACACTAGCTTTCGGAGCACTACTCCTTCCTCAGGTGAATCTAAAACGGAGATGAGGAGGAATTTCTTCAGAAAGAGGGTGGTGAGTCTGTGGAACTCTTTGCCGCAGAAGGCTTTGGAGACCAAACCACTGGGTGTCTTTAAGACAGAGATAGATAGGTTCTGGATTAATAAGTGGATCAGGTGTTATGGGGAGAAGGCAGGAGAATGGTGATGAGAAAAATATGATCCATGATTGAATGGCGGAGCAGACTCGATGGACCAAGTGGCCTAAGTCTGCTTCTATGTCGTATAGTCTTATGGTCTCACACTGTACGTTCATTTCAGAACTCATTCTATTGCTAATTCATTATCCAAGGACCCCTCACATAAAGTAAAATGAAACGTACTCTTTTGTCCCAACGTGCGTTCTGCATAATTACCCTGACCATTCCTTTACTTGCGCTCCTTTGGAGTCTTGCAGAGAATTTGCAAACCGTGTCTTGCTGCTTTCTCTTCAGAACTACGCCATGTTTCCATGAGGCATCCAAAAGGAATAATATTATTTCCTGACAATCGCTCCAACTGTTTTCTCTCTGTTCAGATGATGCATTTTGACTCTTTTTAATAACTGCCAGGCTGATTCGGAGTCTACTCTTCGTCTTCCTTGGCATTTGAAGTAATTATAACAGCATTTAATGTCAAGGCTGTTCTTTCACGGACAGGTTTTTCATATATGATTGTTTAATGGGCGTTGTTTTTGAATATTAGTGGCCCCTTTTTTTCCCCAGCGATCAAAGTGCATAGTCACACAATGGAAAGAGTGTAACTGATCCAGTTTGTCAAGTTGATCCGAACATCGTCATTGTACACAACACTGTGTTAAAACTGGTTCATCCATCACATTATCCACATGATATAGAAGATTTAATGTGTTCTATCCTCTTTTGAAATCGATTCTGAGACCAAACTGCAATCCCCATTTCAAAACAACACATTCATGACAAAGATATAATGACAAGAACTAAGAAAAAGAATGGGCGATCTCGCATGGCTTCCACCGTATTCTATAATCCATGGGTGGTCTGAGTGCGTCCTTAAGATTTCTTTCCTGCCTCTTCCCTCCTTCAGGTGACTCGAGTGTGGATAGAAGATAAGACAGTGAATCTTATGTATATCGCATCACCAGGGTGGCATAGTGGCACAGTATGCCGGTACTGTGTCACAGTGGTTATGACTGCTGCCTCACATCCGGTTCGATTCCGACATTGGGTGACTGCCTGTGTGGACATTTGATATTCTCCGTGTGTTTGCCTGACTTTCCTTCGGGTGTTCCATTTGCCTCCCACAGTCTAAAGATGTGCAGGTTAGCTATATTGGCAATGCTAAATTGACATTTAGTGCCCAAAGATTAAAGAACAAAGAACAAAGAACAGCACAGGACAGGAACAGGCCTTTCGACCCTCCAAGCCGCCGCTGGTCACTTGTCCTATCTAGACCAACCGCCTATATCTTTCTATCCATCGTCTGTTTATGTGCCCGTCTAGAAAAGTCTTAAAGGTCGCTAACGTATCTGCCTCAACCACCTCACTTGGCAGTGGCTTCCAGGTCACCACCACCCTCTGTGTGTAAAAACTTCCCGCACACATCTCCACTCAACCTAACCCCCCTTACTTGTGCCCCATTGTAATTGATATTTCCGCACTGGTAAAACGCCTCCAACTGTTCACCCTATCTACACCCCTCATAATTTTATAAACAGCTAACAGGCCGCCCCTCAGCTTCCTTCCCTCTAGGGAGAACACTCCCAGTTTGTTCAAACTCTCCTCATACCTAATACCCTGCATGCCAGGCAAGGTCCTGGTAAACCTTTTCTGCACTTTTTCCAAAGCCTCCACGTCCTGCTGGTAGTGTGGTGACCATAATTGGGCATAGTATTCCAAATGTGGCCTGACCAACGTTCTATATAACTGTAACATAATTTGAGAGCTCTTATACTCTATAATGGATACACTGTCCGATGAAGGCCATATGCTTTCTTGCCCGCTATTTGCACCTAACATTTACGGATCTGTGGACCTGCACGTCCTGTGTCTCTATCCCTCCTGATGGTTCTGCCATTTATTTTAGAGCTCCCATCTGAACTGGATCTACCAAAATGCATCACCTCGAATTTGTGCGGGTTATATTCCATTTGCCATTTCTCCGTCCAATTTTGCAACCTATCTATATCCTGCTGTATTATCTGACAATCGTCATCACTATTCGCAACCCCTGCAATCTTAGTATCATCCGCCAACTTGCTAATCAGACCAGCTACGTTTTCTTCTTATTTATATACATTCCAAAGAACAGAGGTCCCAGTGCTGATCCATGCTGAACACGAAAGTTACAGGCCTCCATTCAGAAAAACATCCTTCCACTGCTACCGGCTGTCTTCTATGGCCAAGCCAGTTCTGAAACCATCCAGCTAGTTCACCCCTGACGCCGTGTGATTTAATATTTTGCAACAGCCTGCCAGGATGGACCTTATCAAATGCTTCACCAAAGTCACTGTAGAAAACATCCACTGCCTTTCCATCGTCAATCATTTTTGTCACCTCTTCAAAAGAATCAATCAAACATGACCTCCCTCGTAAAAATCATTAGCTGGAAGTACGGGGATAAGGCAGGGGAGTGCGCCTAGGTACGGTGTTTCTTTGTGGATCGGTGCATACTCGATGGGCCGAATGACCTCATTCTGCTCTGTAGGGATTATGTGATTCTACCAACGACCACTGCTCTCTGGGGAAGAGAATTCCAAACACGAGAGCTCTGGGAGAGAACATACACTCATTGCTATTGATGTGCGGGTGTCTCGAGTGTATCTGTATTTTTATTGATTTCTGGAATATTGCAACTACTGATAAGGACACTGATGATAGAGAATAGGCTGACAGAGTCGTATGAAAATGAAAAATGAAAAACAGGGCCGTAATTGGCTGGGTTGGATTTGTCCTGTTTCTTGCGTACTGGGCAGTTGGGCAACTTCCCACGTTGCCGGAAAGATGCTAGTGTTGTAGTTGTACTGGAACAGCTTAGCTAGGGGGCGGGAAGTTCTGGAGCACAAGTCTTCAGTACTGTTGCTGGGATATTGTCTGGGATATTGTCAGGGCCCATAACCTTTGCAGCATCCAGTGCCTGGTAGAAAATGAAGATGAAAGGCTATGGTTGTGGCTGTTGGTGGTCAATCATTTCAGTCGTGTGACTTGACTGCACCAGTTCCTCCGGGTAGAGGCGAGGGCCCAACAATCGTTAGCAGCAGCACCTTCCCATCATAGGGTAGGAAATGGGGTTATTCCACATGAAAGCACAATGCTCACCTCCAAGAATAAAGAATAAAAAACAAAGCAAGTTACAGCCCAGGATCAGGCCTGCGCCGACCATGTTGTCCGTTCAAACTAAAACCTCCTTCACTCCTGGGGTCCGTGTCCCTCTATTTCCTTCCGATTTATGCATTTGTCAAGACGCCCTTTAAACGTCACTATCGTACCTGCTTCCACCACCCCATCTGGCAGAGAATTACAGGCACCTACCACCCTCTGTGTAAAAACCTTCTTAGAACATCTCCTCTAAACTTTGCCCTCCCACGTTAAACCTATAATAATAATAATTGTCACAAGTAGGCTTCAGTGAAGTTAGTGTGAATAGCCCCTTGTCGACAAATTCCGGCGCCTGTCCGGGGAGGCCGTTACGGGAATTGAACCCGCGCTGCTGGCACTGTTCTGCATGACAAGCCAGCTGTTTAGCCCATAGTGCGAAACCAGACCTTATACCCCTCCAAGGAATTGAATCTTCCACCCTGTCAAATATATTCTGACCATCCACTCTGTCCATGCCACTCATAATATTGTAGACTTCACCTTAAGTCCCCAAAGCACGTCTGTCTCATTTTTATAATATCTTTACTGTCAGAAGTAGTCTTATATTAACACTGCAATGCAGTTACTTTGAAGAGCCCCTAGTCGCCCCATTCCGCCGCCTTTTCGAGTACGCAGAGGGAGAATTCAGAATATCCAAACGATCTCTCTCGGGACTTGTGGGAGAAAACCAGAACACTCGGAGTAAACTCGCGCAGGCAGAGGAGGAATGTGCAGACTCCACACATACAGTTACTCAAGCCGCAAAACGAACCTGGGATCCTGCCGCTGTGAAGCTACAATGCCGCCTTCATTTCACATCACCAAATCCAGAATTGCCTGTTTGCTAATACGCTCTGACACAAGCTTCCCGCCAAAATACATCTCTTCAACATTCCACAAATTCCGTTTTTTGGGATGCACTATCAACCTGATTATCACAGGCCACATGCACATTGAAGTACCCCGTGAATAGTATAATATTGACTTATTTACATGCCTTTTCTTTCTCCTGATTTTATTTCTGCCCTACATCCTCACTACTGCCAGCGGGCCTGTACAGAACTCCCATCAGAGTTTTTTTACATTTGCGATTCCACAACTCTACCCACAGAGGTTCCATGCGTTCTGATCCTATATCGCTCCTTGCTAACGATTTAACTTAATTCCTTACTAACAATGCAAACCCGCCCCCGATGCCCATCTGCCTGTCCTCTGGATAGGACACATATCCTTCGATACTTAGATCCAGATCCCCTTGCAGCCACGTCTCTGTGATGCCCACAATACCGTACCGGCCAATTTCCATGTGCTCAACAAGCTCATTTACTTTGTTCTATATAATGCACACATTTAGGTACAACCCCCTCCGCCCTGCATTGAACACTTCCCTTCTCACACTTGTCACTTCATTTGCTCTGCCTGAGGGTGTTGTTTGTCTCTTATTTTTGTTCCATTTTCCCCCTTCAGTTATTGCACCTTCTAAGCTCATGCTCTGGTTTCCACCCCCCTGCTATACTAGTTTAAATCCTCCCGAGTGTCACTAGAAATCTCCCAACCAGGATATTGGTGCCCCTCGAGTTTAGATGCAACCCTTCTGTCTTGTACAGGTTTAATCCCAATAGTCCAGAAATCTGAAACCCTCCCGACTACACCACCAGTTTAGCCACGTGTGTAGCTGCACTATCCTATTTCCAGCCTCAATGGCACCTCATCTGCACATTATTGGACTGTTGAAGGAAATCGGAGTACCCATTAGGGGACCAACGCAGACAGCGAGAGAATGTACAATCTCCACACAGTCGCCCAAGGCTAGAATTGAACCCGGGTCTCTGGCGCTGTAATGCAGAAATGCTAACCACAGTGCCACCGTGCCTCCCTTCAGAATGTTTCTTCACTGTGAATGGGGTGGGTCTGTGTGCGACCATCTCTCCCCCCCCCCCACTACCCCCGACATCTCCAGAAATAATTTTATAAAGTGTTGTCGTCCTGATATTTAAGTTTGGTAAAACGATTCTAGACGGCTAAATTGTGTTTCTTAGGACTAACATGTCCATCTTAAACTAATAACAAGTGTCTTACGGTACAATGTCCATACAACATGCATTTGACGGCAACATAACCCAATATTAATTTTGGAATAATTCTATTCGCTATGAACGTGAATCGCAAGAGGTTCTAGGCTATATCAGACTTTAATAACCATTCCAATTATCCGGTAATGATCACACCAGCGATTTCTACTTCAGATTTTTAACATTTATCAAAAGAAAGTTGTCATGGAAAGATCCGGCCGGGACTGTTAACTTCCGAGAACCGGCGGCAAGTCATGGGCCGCCGATACTGGTACATGAAAATAACCGACTTCACTCCGTTCAAAAACCGGTTTAACTTCCGATGGAAGCAGCAGCAACGCAGACGGTAACAATGGATACTCAAATAATTTACAGTGCAGAAAGAGACCATTCAGCCCACCTAGTCTGCACCGGCCATTGGAAAGTTCGCCCAGTCTGCACCGGCCCTTGGCTATTTAAGCCCACACCTCCACCCCATTCCCGTAACCCAGTAACCCCACTTGACCTTTTGGGCACTAAGGGGCCATTTAGCATGGCCAATCCACCTAACCTGCGCGTCTTTGGACTGTGGGAGAAAACCCACGAATACACGAGGAGAACATGCAGACTCCGCACAGTCACCCGAGGCTGGAATTGAACCCGGGACCCTAGAGCTATGAGGCAGCAGTGCTAACCACTGTACCACCGTGCACTATGAACTAGCCAACATTTAAAAATACATTTCCATTTATTTCTGCATGCAAAACAGTTCCATCCCGCCCTCGAACCTTCAGTGACCGCAGATGGACTGGAGTACAAAAATGATCTCGCCCATCAAGGCAAGCGCTCTCGGCAACTTAAACTTTGTAATAAGTGACCATGCATATGTTGGGCTGAATCAAGATGTAAAGAAAAGCTTACTGATCACGAATTCAATCTGAACGTTAATTTGATCAAAATATAATTGTTATTTTCAGATTTCACAGATGTGACAGTTACAGCAGGGCAGCGTGGAAGTGAGTCTCACGCAGCAGCAGAGATAATTGCAGGACATTTATTGTAGGCGAGCATATCCACAGCAAAGATGCAGCAGAGGACGCCGGGAGCGTTGCAGAAGACTGATATTTCTGCTTTGGAAAGTGATCTTCCGGGAGATTCAATGTGGATGAGTGGGATGCATGCGATGAAACGACTGCTGTGTTGGGCACAGAGAACTGAGAGCCTTCCGGAGGTAAGGAGCCGATAGTATTGAGAGTGGAAGAACCTACACCACCTGAACGCCAACTTGTGCACCGTAGACGTCATTATGTCTGCAATGAATCGTTCAGCATCCGTTTGAAGTTCTAACAGTTGAAGGTTTAGTGCAAGGATTCAAGAGCGTCCTAACCTGGCGTCTCCCAGCAGCTCCGCTGATTAGTTATGGTCAATGCTCAGCACATGTAGATTTCTCAGCTGGTGCATGGTCTTCTGCGACATCGCAATGACATATTGTTACAGCGACATGAGTGATGGGAAAGGGAAACTAGTCCGTTTCTGCGATTCTCAAGAAATGGTGATAAATGCTCCTGCACCCTCTGGCCAGGAGGGGCCGAATTCATAGACGCTTGCTGCTGGACAAGCCGAGGATCCATCAGTTTTGCAAGGAGGTTGCATCCGGCCCATTTAAGGGTCCAGGGTCAATGCGGAAGGAGATAGAGATCCTCTACTCTGCCTCCAACACAGATAACTCCAGCTCACCATCTCTCATGAATGCACTTTAAAAACAAATTCTGTGCAGCTGGCTACCGAATATATTTTGTAACATCTGATTTGTTTTATTTGAGTTCATCATTCCTATATTTATGCTTTGTTTCCTTCAATTATATCACGTATCTTATGTGTAAATGATTTGCTTTCATGTTGCAGTAAGACATGTTTAACAGTCAGTAAAGTTCAATGGAAACCATTCATTCACAAAATAATGTTTCATGCTGTAAACTTCAACGTCTATACACTTTGATACCATGTTAACATTTAACTTCACGTTTAACTTTAGCAGCTGCCTTAATAACAACCTCAACTTTTCCAAGTTTCCTGCAATAAAACATATATGTTTTCCAATTTCTGAGAATGGTCAATAAAATAAATAAGTTTTTAACTTTAACACAATGCTGCTGTTGTCGTATTTTTGTTAATGGGAGGAAAGGGCAGCTTAGGGATGGAGGGAAGGGAGGAAGGAAAGGAGGGATAATTTGTTAATTTTCAAATCGCAATGTCCAAAGGCAGCAGGTGATCTCGATCTGCATTGCGCCACCTGGAGTCTGACGTTCTACCATGCACCAGGAAATATGTCCTCATTGAATCATAGAATCAAAGAATTTAGAGTGAATAAGGAGGCCATTCGGCCTATCGAGTCTGCACCGACCCCTGAAAGAGCACCCTACCTAAGCCTACGCCTCCACTCGATCCCTGTAACTCAGCAACCCCACCTAACTTTTGAACACTACGGGACAATTTACCGTGTCCAATCAACCTACGTTGCACCTCTCTGGACTTTGGGAGGAAACCGGAGCAGCCGGAGGAAACTCACGCAGTCACGGGGAGAACCTGCAGATTCAGCAAAGACAGTGACCCAAGCTGGGAATCGAACCCGGCTCCCTGCAACAGTGCTAACCAATATGCTACCGTGCAGCCCATGAAGCTCCATTTTACCACCAACCCCCCCCCCCTTAAACCACCCTTTAAACTCCCAACTACCCCCCCCCCCCCAACATCGCCCCCCCACCGCTCCCAACTACCCCCCCCCCCCCGCAACATCGCCCCCCCCCCCACCGCTTTTATGGTCCCAAGTCAGTATCAATCGAATGATCAGTCCTTGCACAAGGGCAACATTTTGCAATTCATAACACACTACTTTGAGACTATCTCAGATGTAAAATGTAACGCACCTCATCCGCCCAGACATGGGAAACGTAACTCTTTAATGCCAATTGCCCTCGAGACCACATGCCGTGTTGATACATGCACACAGTTGTATCATTCCTGCGTTCATTGTCCATCCTCTGGAATGGTGTCGTAAGCCAGATTCTCAGTGGATATTTTATCACGCAGTAACCATCATGTAATTCCTGGTAAATGTGGCCTGTTTAACATTGAATTTGCAAGGATGAAGGAGTCACGGGCATTTTGCTGGTTCACAGCATTTTCACTGAGGGTCCTCATTTGTGCATCAAACCCTCATCAGATTGAAGAAGGTGGGGGGATTCAGACCCATCTCATTGGCTACGTGGGGACTCCCCAGACCAGCTGACCAGGTCATGGAGGAAAATCAAACAGACACAGCTGATGGGCGATTGGGTGAATCGCTCAGACCATCTGATCAGCTGTGGGGGAATCATGCAGAACGAGCTTATCAACGATGGGGTAAGTCACACATACCCACCTGATCGACTGATGGGAGGCGTCTCTCAGACCCAGTTCATCTCTTCCTGTTGGTGAACGATACAAAGATATGTCTTTGTACCTTCAACGTGTGCAATGTGAGAGCTCCGATTTTGGGGGGAAAACCAGAATCTTGTAGAACGCGATGGACCTCGCCTTCAGAGTCGCACGGGATTTGTGAAAACAATTATTAGAATTAGAATTTACAGTGCAGAAGGAGGCCATTCGGCCCATCGAGTCTGCACCGGCTCTTGGAAAGAACACCCTACTCAAGGTCAACACCTGCACCCTATCCCCATAACCCAGTAACCCCACCCAACACTAAGGTCAATTTTGGACACTAAGGGCAATTTATCATGGCCAATCCACCTAACATGCACATCTTTGGACTGCGGGAGGAAACCGGAGCACCCGGAGGAAACCCACGCACACACGGGGAGGATGTGAGCAGTGAAGCAGTAGAGGCTCCTTCATTAAATGTTTTTAAGATAAAGATAGATAGTTTTTTGAAGAATAAAGTGATTAAGGGTTATGGTGTTCGGGCCGGAAAGTGTAGCTGAGTCCACAAAAGATCAGCCATGATCTCATTGAATGGCGGAGCAGGCTCGAGGGGCCAGATGGCCTACTCCTGCACCTAGTTCTTATGTTCTTATGTTCTTATGCGCAGACTCCGCACAGACAGTGACCCAAGCCGGAATCGAACCTGGGACCCTGGAGCTGTGAAGAAATTGTGCTATCCACAATGCTACCGTGCTGCCCCAAAGCTTCGAAGACCTATGATGAATTTATCCAGTTATCCTGTGAACTCAGCATTATGTGAGATGTCGCATATGTCACTGATGCTCTATTACAAAGAGTCAGCTGCCAGGTCTGCCTGTGCGAGATTCTGGTGGAGATAGTTTCAGTTTTTGTGAGAATCAAATAATCCTAGCTGATCGGCCATGTGGGGAATCACAAAGACGGAGCTGATCGGCTATGGGTGGGGGGGGGGGGGTATTCAGACCCATCTCATTGGCTATGTGGGGACTCCCCAGACCAACTGACCAGGTCATGGAGGAAAATCAAACAGACACAGCTGATGGGCCATTGGGTGAATCACTCAGACCATCTGATCAGCTGTGGGGGAATCATGCAGAACGAGCTCATCAACGATGGGGTAAGTCACACATACCCACCTGATCGACTGATGGCTGGCGTCTCTCAGACCCAGTTCATTGACTGTGCGAGACGCCCATAGACCGAACTGATCGCCAATTGTGTGAATCTCTCAGAACCAGCTCAATGGATGTTGAGGGAAATCAGTCAGACACAGCATATCGGCTATGGGGGGAATCACTAGGACTCAGCTCCGGCTATGTGGGAAATAACTCAGACCCAGCTCATTGGTATGGAGCGAATTACAGACCCACGGTAGGTGGATTGGCCACGCTAAATTGCACCTTAATTGATAAAAACAAAAGTGAATTAGTTACTCTAAATTTGTAGAAGATAAAAGAGAGTGGGGCTATTGAAAGTTCCAAGGATCGTGAGCAGGCGCGACGGTGAAAGAAATTCAAAGCAAAGATGGGAATTCTAACATTAAGGCATGGCATAAATGTGAAGTAATGTAGTTCATGGACCACATGGGATGGGAGTGAGGAGTCATTGACAATACGTCCATATTAGTGAGTGTTTACTGGGAAAGACTATAGAATTGATGAATGAAATAGTCAAAGGAATACTTAACACGAGCTCGAACAATTATTCTGAGTGTCCCACTGCATGTTGGGTTGTTCATTTATGTGTCTGTTCGACATGAGAATTGAACTGTGTCTCCGATATATACCTGTCTTGATCCTGTTTGAAACCGCAATCCGACATGGACTTGCCAGCTTGCTGATTTTGGAGACAGGTTTTGCCAAACTTTGCTGATAATCATCCAATGAAAAAAATATTTAATTTCACAGCATTGCAGAAACATGCAGTGCAGAAAAGGCCATTCGGCCATCGAGTTGCTCCACCGCATGAACGGCACCTGATCTGTCAATCCTCATCTGATTTGCCAGCAATTGGTCCATCGCCTCGAATGTTAAGTCGTGCCAAGTGCTCATTTAAGTACTTGTTAAAGGATGAAGTAACCCGCCTCCACCACCCTCCCAGGCAGTACGTTCCAGACCGTCACTACCCTCTGGGTAAAAACGGTTTTCCTCAAAAGCCCCATGAACCTCCCGTCTCTCACCTTGAACTTGTGCCCACCCGCAACTGACCACTCAGTCTTCTTGCTCCAGAGATATCAATCCAAGACTACCCACCCTCTCTTCATAACTTACATGTTCCATCCCTGCCAAAAGGTCTATATAACTCCAAATTGACTTCATTGCTTTTGCAATCTATGCCACGAAAGATAAAGACAAGTGTACCATATGCATTTTTAACCACACTGTTAACCTGCCCTTCTGCCTTCAGAGATATATGGACAAACACGACAAGGTCACTTTGTTCACCGGGACTTTCTGGTGTAGTGCCGTTCATTGATTATTGCCTTGACGAATTGCTCCTTCCAAAATGCAAGACCTCACACCTTTCAGGAATAAATTCCGTCCATTTGACCATCCTGACTATATCTTACTGTAACCCAAGACTCTTAGACTCACTGCTAATCACCTGGCCTATCTTTGTGACTTCTGAAAACTTACTGATCCTACCCCCCACATAGTCAGCTAAGTCATTTATAGAAATGACGAAACATAGGGAACCTATTTTGGAACAGTGGGCTAAACAGCTGGCTTGTAATGCAGCACAGTGCCAGCAGCGCGGGTTCAATCCCTGTACCCGCTTCCCCGAACAGTCGCCGGAATGTGGCGACTAGCGGCTTTTCACAGTAACTTCATTGAAGCCTACATGTGACAATGAACGATTATTATTCTGTAAACTACGGGAACTGCACTAACCTTGTCTACACACTTAGTCACGTGCTCAACAAATTCAATCAAATATGTTAGGCATGACCTCCTTCTGACAAAGGCATGCTGATTATTCCTAATCAGACCTTGTCTATCCAACTGCAGATACATTCTGTACTTCAGAACTTCCTTCATCAGTTTCCCTACAACTGCCGTGAGACTCACTGACCGATAATTCCTTGCCTTATGCCTATAGCCTTTATTAATTGTGGCCCACATTCACAGTTCTCCAGCCCTCTGGCGCCTCTCCCGTGGCCAGAGAAGAAATAAAAAATAAAGAGCCCATACAATATCCTCCATCGCCTCTCTCAGACACTACTCGTCTGGACCTGGAGATTTCTCCACTTTTAATCCTCCCAATACTTCGAATAATTTGTCCCTCCCGATGACAACTTGGTCATTAACATCAGTCTCTCTCCCCGAGTTCCATATCTGCCTCTTCATTTTCTCGGGGGAAGACAGATGTGTAATATTAAATTAAAACCCTACTAATGTCCTTTGGCTCCACCGACGGATTCCCCCCTTGGGCCCGAATGAACCCTACGTTCTTCCCATTGCTATACCTATAGAGTATTTTCGGATTTGGATTTGGTTGTGGATTTATTTATCGTCACTTTTACCGAGGCACAATAAAAAGTATTTATCTGCGTGCAGCTCAAAAAGATCACTTAGTGGAAGAAAATAAAATCATAAAAGGACAATACAAGGTACACGTTGCAAATACATAGACAGCGACACCGGGTGCAGTATTAATCAGGTAAATTCATAAGCGGGTCGTTTAGGAGTCTGGTAATAGTGGGGACGAAGCTGTTTTTTAATCTATCCGTGCGCGTTCTCAGACTTTTGTGTCTCCTGCCGGACGGAAGAAGTTGGAAGAGTTAGTAAGCCAGGTCAGAGGGGTCTTTGATTATGCTGCCCGCTTTCCCAAGTAACAGTAAGAAGTCTTACAACACCAGGTTAAAGTCCAACAGGTTTGTTTCAAACACTAGCTTTCGGAGCACTGCTCCTTCCTCAGGTGCCAAGTAAGGTTCCAAGTAAGTGCGGGGTGTAGATAGTCAATGAATGGCAAGCGGTTTCGTGTGATGGATTGGTCGGTGACTCTCTGATGTTACTTCCGGTCGCGGGCAGAGCAGTTGCCATTCCAGGCTGTGGTGCAGCCCGATAGGACGCTTTCTATGGTGCATCTGAAAATGTTGCTAAGGATCAATGTGGACATGACGAATTTCCTTAGTTTCCTGAGGAAGTATAGGCGCTGTTGTACTTTCTTGGTGGTAGCTTCGATGTGGGTGGACCACGACATATTTTTGGTGATATGCACAAGTAGGAATTCGTAGCTGCCAACAATCTCCACGTTGGGCCCGTTTCTGCAGATAGGGGTGTGTACAGCACTTTGCTTCCTAAAGTCAACGACCAGTTCTTTAGTTCTGCTGGCATTAAGGGAGAGATGGTTGTCGTTACACCACTCCACTATGTTCTCTATCTCCCTCGTGTATTCGCCGCTGTTCGAGATCCGACCCACTGTGGTCGTGCCGTCAGCAAACCTGCAGATGGAGTTGGAGCCAAAGTTTGCCACACAATCGTGTGTGTACAGGGAGTACTGTCGGGGGTTCAGTACGCAGTTTTGCAGGGCCCCGGTATTGAGGACTATCGTGGAGGAGATGTTGTTGTCTATTGTTACTGATGGTGGGTCAGAAAGTCGATGATCTCGTTACAGAGTGAGGATCCATGTCCTGAGATTCGGTGTGTGGATATGAGCTTGGCTGGGATGGTGGTGCTGAAGGCGGAGCTGTAGTAAATTAATAGGAGTCTGATGTCGGAGTCCTTGTTGTCAAGACGGTCCAGGGATGAGTGGATGTCCAGACAGCTGGCGTATACTGTCGATTGGTTGCGACGGTATGCAAATTGCCTTCTTTTACAAGCAAGAAATTTGCCCTGTTCCCTCTTGGCTCTCCTACTTGCTTTCTTAAGCACTTGTTGCAATCCAAAGGTGCCTCTGTTAATTGTCTCCCTTTATACTTAGTAAAAGCCTTGCTCCTAGGGCGGCACGTGGTGCTGCAATTAGCCCTGCTGCCTTGCCTCAAGGCGCCGAGCACCCGGTTCGATCACGGCCCCGGGTTACTGTCCGCGTGGACTTTACACATTCTTTCCGTGTCTGCGTGGGTCTCATACCACGCTAAATTGTCCCCTTCATTGGAACAAAATAATTGGGTTTTATTTAATAAAGCCTCGCTTTTCCTTCTCATTTCTGCCTGAATATCTCTGGTCATCCATGCTTCGCTGGGATTGTTGCTCCTTCATTTTGCCCTGCAGGGAACATGTTCGGACCCTTACTTCCCCATTTCCTCTTTGACCACCCACTGTTATTCCACAGATCTCCCCACCAGTAACTCGTTCCAATATACCCTGGTCAGATCCTGCCTTATATTTACAAAAGTCTGCTCTCCCCCAAACTACGATTTGTTTTCCTGCAATTTGTCTGTTACCTTGTCCATAACAAACTTAAATTGCACCATATTGTGGTCTCTATCACTAAAATGCTCCCCCACCAGCCCATCAACCATCTGTGCGGCTTCATTCCCCAGGATTAGGTCCAGCACTGCAGCTCCTCTTGTTGGACCCTCCAAAGAACAAAGAACAAAGAAATGTACAGCACAGGAACAGGCCCTTCGGCCCTCCAAGCCCGTGCCGACCATGCTGCCCGACTAAACAACAATCTTCTACACTTCCTGGGTCCGTATCCCTCTATTCCCATCATATTCATGTATTTGTCAAGATGCCCCTTAAAAGTCACTACCGTCCCTGCTTCCACCACCTCCTCCGGTAGTTCCAGGCACCCACTACCCTCTGTGTAAAAAACTTGCCTCGTACATTTACTCTAACCATTGCCACTCTCACCTTAAACCTATGCCCCCTAGTAATTGACCCCTCTACCATGGGGAAAAGACTCTGACTATCCACTCTGTTTATGCCCCTCATAATTTTGAAGACCTCTATCAGGTCGCCCCTCAACCTCCGTTGTTCCAGTGAGAAAAAAACCGAGTTTAATCAACCGCTCCTCATAGCTAATGCCCTCCATACTAGGCAACATTCTGGTAAATCTCTTCTGCACCCTTTCTAAAGCCTCCACATTCTTCTGGTAGTGTGGCGACCAGAATTGAACACTATACTCCAAGTGTGGCCTAACTAAGGTTCTGTACAGCAACATGACTTGCCAAGTCTTATACTCAATGCCCCGGCCAATGAAGGCAAGCATGCCGTATGCCTTCTTGACTACCTTCTCCACCTGTGTTGCCACTTTCAGTGACCTGTGGACCTGTACACCTAGGTCTCCCTGACTTTCAATACTCTTGAGGGTTCTACCATTCATTGTATATTCCCTACCTGCATTAGACCTTCCAAAATGCATTACCTCACATTTGTCCTTATTAAACTCCATCTGCCATCTCTCCGCCCAAGTCTCCAAACAATCTAAATCCTGCTGTATCCTCTGACAGCCCTCATCGCTATCCGCAATTCCACCAACCTTTGTGTCGACTGCAAACTTACTAATCAGACCAGTTACATTTTCCTCCAAATCATTTATATATACTACAAACAGCAACGGTCCCAGCACTGATACCTGCGGAAAACCACTGGTCTCAGCCCTCCAATTAGAAAAGCAACCTTCCATTGCTACTCTCTGTCTTCTATGACCTAGCCATTTCTGTATCCACCTTGCCAGCTCACCCCCTGATCCCGTGTGACTTCAACGTTTGTACTAGTCTACCATGAGGGACCTTGTCAAAGGCCTTACTGAAGTCCATATAGACAGCATCCACTGCCCTACCTGCATCAATCAT
Organism: Scyliorhinus torazame; assembly: GCF_047496885.1. Lineage (NCBI taxonomy): Eukaryota > Metazoa > Chordata > Chondrichthyes > Carcharhiniformes > Scyliorhinidae > Scyliorhinus > Scyliorhinus torazame. Next base: position 18,301,666 of record NC_092732.1, read on the forward strand.
CTTTGTGACCTCCTCGAAAAAATCTATCAAGTTAGTGAGACACGACCTCCCCTTTACAAAACCATGCTGCCTCTCACTAATACGTCCATTTGCTTCCAAATGGGAGTAGATCCTGTCTCGAAGAATTCTCTCCAGTAATTTCCCTACCACTGAAGTAAGGCTCAGCGGCCTGTAGACCCCTGGATTATCCTTGCTACCCTTCTTACACAGAGGAACAACATTGGCTATTCTCCAGTCCTCCGCGACATCACCTGAAGACAGCGAGGATCCAAAGATTTCTGTCAAGGCCTCTGCAATTTCCTCTCCAGCCTCCTTCAGTATTCTGGGATAGATCCCATCAGGCCCTGGGGACTTATCTACCTTAGTATTTTTTAAGACGCCAACACCTCGTCTTTTTGTATCTCAATGTGACCCAGATGTGACCCAGGCTGTCTACACACCCTTCTCCAGACTCAACATCTACCAATTCCTTCTCTTTGGTGAATACTGATTCAAAGTATTCATTTAGTACCTCGCCCATTTCCTCTGGCTCCGCACATGGATTCCCTTGCCTATCCTTCAGTGGGCCAACCCTTTGAGCATGTTGTGGATAGCACATTCAGTGACTTGGTCACACCGCAGAATAAAATTACTGAGGCAGATAGGGAATGGGTGACCAACAGATAGAGGAAGAGTAGGAAGGCAGTGCAGGGATCCCTGCGGTCATCTCCCTCCAAAACAGATTTACCGTTTTGGAAACTGTTGGGGGAGAGGGCTCACCAGGGGAAGGTGGCAGCAGCCAGGTTCATGGCACCGTGGCTGGCTCTGCTGCACAGAAGGGCAGAGTGGCAGAGCTATAGTGATAGGGGATTCAATTGTAAGGGGAATAGACAGGCGTTTCTGCGGACGCAAACGAGAATCCAGGTTGGTAGGTTGCCTCCCTGGTGCAAGGGTCAAGGGTGTCTCGGAGCGGCTGCAGGGCATTCTGGAGGGAGAGGGTGAACAGCCAGCGATCGTGGTGCAGATAGGCACCAAGGATATAGGTACAAAACGGGATGAGGTCCTACAAGCTGAATTTAGGGAGTTAGGAGTTAAACTAAAAAGTAGGACGTCAAAGGTAGTAATCTCAGGATTGCTACCAGTGCCACGTGATAGTCAGAGTAGGAATGACAGGATAGCTAGGATGAATACGTTGCTTGAAAGATAGTGCAAGAGGGAGGGTTTCAAATTCCTGGGACATTGGAACCGGTTCTGGGGAAGGTGTGACCTGTACAAATCGGACGGTCTGCACCTGAGTGGGACCGGAACCAATGTTCTCGGGGGGGTGTTTGCTAGTGCAGTTGGGGAGGGTTTAAACTAATGTGGCAGGGGATGGGAACCGATGTAGGAAGTCAGTGGGGACGGAAACAAAAGGCAGGAAGGGAGAGTGTGTAAAGCATGACAAGAGAAAGCAGGGCAGAGAGCAAGGAACGTCGACATTAAACTGCATTTATTTCAATGCAAGGGGCCAGACGGGCAAAGCGGATGAACTCAGGGCATGGATGGGCACATGGGACTGGGAGATTATAGCTATGACTGAAACATGGCTAAGGGAGGGGCAGGACGGGCAGCTCAATGTTCCGGGGTACAGATG